>NC_133537.1:144620223-144993557 GCF_048544455.1 Silene latifolia | reverse complement strand
GGACTCGGGGTCGAGTAGCGTAGCATAGATGATATAGATGGTAGTCGTCTTATAATCTATATAATTTATTCCATTCATTAGTTTATGTTGTAATCACTAAACTTATTTTCTTTATTTAATGAGTTTCTTAATTGTAATTCCGATTTCATGCCTCGGAAACCGAGACGGTAACATTTCATAATTACCTTGGCCGGGTAAGAAGGGGGTGTTACAAAGTGGTATCAGAGCGACAACTTTGGGATCTAAACCAATAAACCAAAATGAATCTAGGAGTGTCAAATAAAATGAACTCGATATGAGTATAATAGGAGGTCGGTTTTGGGTGAGAAGGATCCCTCATTTCAAAACTAGATCCTATTGTTTCGGTTGGTCACTACGTGGGTGGTTATGAGTCGGGAAACGTGAAGTGACATGTTGCATGATTATGCTTGTGTTATGGTTTTGTTAAAGATTTTGCATGATGTAGAGATTGTGTGATAAATGATAATATGATAGTTGAAGAAATGGAATTGAAATGTTTACTAGAGTGAATATATGTGATATGAGTAGAGAATTGTTTCATGTGAAATGCATGCATTGGTATGAGTGTTGCGTGTTTGAGTATGATGAGTTTTAAAGCCGTAATTTACATGGTTGATAGGATTCTTACATGATATGGTTATTCCTTTGGTATATGTTAATATGTAAAAATTTGATGAAAAGAATAATGTGTATAACATGTTTTGAAAATGGCTATTACAAGTTAGTATGTGAGGGGCACTGGCCCCGTCATTTGGCATTTTAATATCACATATATGTTTGAATTTTCACTAATGCTATTGTTAGAGTGTGATTAGTAATAGTTATTAGTAAAGCAGTCGCTAGTATAAGAATTAATCATTAGTCGGAAATTGCAAACCATAGAGAGGGTACGAGCTAGTACTCGACCGAGTACCAGTCGCTCGACCGAGTACCAGTCGCTCGACCGAGTGGACCCTATCACTCGACCGAGTGGACCAATTTCCAGGAACTTGAAAAATTTTTGGAAGTGAGTCACTCGACCGAGTGGATTCAGCACTCGACTGAGTGCCAACCTCTGGGCTGTGAATTTCGCAAAAAACAAAAAAAAATTGTTTTGTTGTCTTATTTTATCTCTTTATTCCTTCATTTAAAATCATTTTTCTTGTAAACGTCATTGTTGATTGTTGTTACTCGAATTCAAGTTTTTACTATATTTTTTTAGCCCCTTAGATTGGCTAATTTCACCACGCAAGTGACGTTTTCTTTCCTCTTTTTTTTTTCAATTTGACATTGTTTAAGTCTATGCTAATTCCTTCAAAAATTTTGTCAAGTAATGGCATGTTTTGTTTGATTAATGATATTAATCACCTTTTTACGTCATTTATGATGACAAATATGAAATTTTCATGTTGAAATTTTGCCCAATTTTTTTTTTATTAACTCGGAAATATATGTTCTCGAGTCAATAATTTAAGTTGTGTTTGTTGCTTGGTTAATTGGTTAACAAGGACTAAAGTTGATTGTTAAGTTGTTATTCCTAATTCTTGTCATATGATTAAAATTTTGTTCTGAAAATTTCGAAACCTTAATGGTCATGAGTAAGCCTTGATGTTTCGTGTTTAAAGACTTAGTTTAGTTGAACAATGAAGCTTAAGAATCTTCTCGTGCTTAAGTCTTGATTTTTCTTCGTTGGTAATGGCATATATTATCGCGAATCAAAATTCCACCTTGAAATGTTGGCCCAAGATCTTTTAAAATTTCATTTTAAAAATGAATGATTTTGATGTGGTTTTATATACTCTGTTTATTTTTGTCTAATTATGTTGTAAAGATTCAAATGTGGCCTAATGATGTTATGTATGGTCTCAAAATTTGAAATTTTTTGTTTTAAAGTCCTTTTGAATTAATTGAGTACTAGTACTTCAATTTCCATTAGTAATGCTATGTATTGTCGTAAGTTGGTAATTCCGCCTTAAAATCTTGATCAAATTTTTGATTCCTTCTTTTATATTAAATTTGGCTTTATGGTGTTTTAAGGCAATAATCCTTAGGAGTATCACTGTAATAACATAGTTTAAATCAAAATATTCGTTTTAAAAGTGGACCAACCTCTTTTTGAGATTTCATGGGTACATCACTAAATTTTGATTTTTATGATTGAAACATGGCTTAATTGTCTCCTAGTGCCCCAACCTTTGTTAATGGTGATATGTGTGAAAAATATAGTGATGCTCAAATTTTGATTTTGTGTGCTTAATACTTGGTTTTATTGCGCCGCAACCTTACAATTTTGTTAATGATGCTACATATGGTATTGAATCGAGAATCTCACCTTTAAATTTTGCCCAACATTTTTTTTATATACCATTGTGTATAAGATTAAGTTTTAAACTTTGTATTTAAACGTAGTTTCATTGTTTCGTAGTGTTGCTACGTTTGTCAATAATGTGTTGTTTTGCTTATATATGGATCAATGCCTTGATTACCTTTTTGGGTCGTATAGTTTTGATGAGTAAAGACGGGTAGATAATTTGTTGAGTGGTAGTTTTGATGAGGGTTGTTGGCCAAATGCTAGTAATTAGTGATGAGTTGTGTGGTATTTGAGAGTTATGAGTGTGAACCATGTGTTCTATTGGGATTAATGTATGTTTAAATCGAGTTGGATTTGAACCATGTAAGTAGGTAAGTGTATGATTTATGTTTAGAAATTAGGGGTAGTAGGAAGTGACTTTAGCTTGCGTAAGGTGTTTTGGAATTGAGTAAGATAGTTGTATGAGGTAATTGTGGATAATGAGTGATGAGTGATCTAGGTTGAGTATTTGTTGAGTGTTTGAACTTATGGAGAGTGAATGAGTTTTGGGTTGCATATTAAGGAATATTATGGTTGACATGGCTTGGAAATTTTGGTGGAAAAATGAGAAAGTAATTGAGGTACCTAAGGGTGAAATAAGATGATAAATTGGGTTCACTGATAATTGAGATATATGATGGTGGATTTAGTATTACTAAATTGGTTTTCACGGTCATGAAAGTAAGAGTGTGACGTGTAATTCTTGAGGATTCAATCATATTGTTGATGTATTTTATCATTCATGTTATAGAGTGTAACCGTTTAATTTGAGTAGGTGTATATGAGTGTGAAAGTGGTTATGTGGGAATCCGACCCTATGAGTGGAACTATAGATGTTGCTGTAAAGTTGCCTCCCAATCGTCAAGTAAAGCGTCCGTGGTATACATCGTGAGATTGTTGTAGTATTCCGATTGAGTTAAAATGTTGTTATGGTCATAGGTGTTATTAGTACCATGTCCATGAGATTGCATAGATGCGATGAGTGTTAATATGATTATGGTGCTTTACACTACTGAGCGTTTGTCGGTGACGGTAGCGTGATGCCGTCACCGGATATGGGGGGATGTAATGCTTATAAAACGGATTTTGTTTTTTTAAATATCATGTTGCATCATGTTTTGTTTTAGTTGGGTTGTAACAATGACCATAAGGCCGTGAGTTTGTTTTAATTTGGTTATTTGATGGTGTATTAGTCACCATCGGAGTCTATTAGCATTTGTGGGATGAAATAGGGAAGTTCGGAATCGAGTTGGGAATAAAACATTCTGTCCCAGGTGACACTCGACTGAGTGCACCATGCACTCGGCCGATTGGCCTCCTACACTCGACCAAGTGGACTGCTTTGACCCTTATTTTGTGGATATTTGACCAAATATTGAGCATATACCCTTATTTCGCTTTTTATATTAGTTAACTTGTGTTGGATGACCATGATCAACCTTACATGAGTGATATTTTGTGAACTGTTTAGGTTTGACCATATTGGGTAGCTTTTGCTATTTAAGAGCGAAATTCAAATGAAAGTTGCGAATTGACATGTGTAGTTGGATTACAAGAATGATGTGATATAGATTCATATTAATAATCGAGTTATACCCCGCGATAGATAAGTATACATATAACCAATATGAATGAGAGTTAGTTATGGGATTATAGAGTCGAACCATGAGTTTACCTGACACTTGACCTTTGGGAGGCTTGTAGATGGGAATTATATCAATGAAATTAGAACTATATGAGATTTTATTACAGATTTGCAATGAGTGAGAGAGAGTATTGAACATGGATCATAGTCATTTGTAGAATTTAGTGATGATAATATGAGAGCACATTATGAGGTTTGAAAATTGAACTTCGGACGAAGTTCTCTTTTAGGGGGAGTGAATGTAACAATTCAGAAATTAAGAAAAGAGAAATTATGGAATGTGAGAAAGTAGTGAGAGTTGCGAGGAAGTAGTGAGAGTTGAACACCAAACTTTGGGAAGAGAGTACACATGAGATTTAAGGGAATAGTCGAAAAGGGAAGAGTGAGGTGAAACTTCAAGGACGAAGTTTATTTTAAGAGGGGAAGATTATAATACTCCGTATTTTATAATTATATAAATAATATTATATTGCATTTATACGAGTTATGTATGAGACGGAATAACAATAACAATAACAATAACAATAACAATAACAATAACAATAACAATAACAATAACAATAACAATAACAATAACAATAACAATAACAATAACAATAACAATAACAATAACAATAACAATAACAATAACAATAACAATAACAATAACAATAACAATAACAATAACAATAACAATAACAATAATAATAATAATAAAAATAAAAATAAAAATAAAAATAAAAATAAAAATAAAAATAATAAAAGCCGAGATTGTTTCTCGGCTCCCCGCCAATTTCATGTAAACTTTTATTTTTCTGTTAATGAAAGTTATGCGCATCCTTTTATAATAATAATAATAATAATAATAATAATAATAATAATAATAATAATAATAATAATAATAATAATAATAATAATAATAATAATAATAATAATAATAATAATAATAATAATAATAATAATAATAATAATAATAATAATAATAATAATAATAATAATAATAATAATAATAATAATAATAATAATAATAATAATAATAATAATAATAATAATAATAATAATAATAAGAATAATAATAATAATAAGAATAATAATAATAATAATAATAATAATAATAATAATAATAATGCTACTCTTCTTGTGAAGAGAAATATGCCCAAAGCTGCAAATGCTACTCTTCTTGTGCTTGTTCCTAAAACTGATATACCTTCCTCTGTTGTGGACTATCGCCCTATTACTGTTTGTACCACGTTCTACAAGGTCATCGAAAATGCTTTGCCAACGGACTAAGGGATGTGCTCCCTAATCAGTAGGATGGGAACAGTGCATTTGTCAAGGATAGAGATCTGTTTGAGAACTCGCTTTAGCCCATGAACTCACTCACCGCAAAGTATAGTAGAGCTACTTTGACACCCGGATGCTGCCGAAAGTTGATATCGGAAGGCGTTTGACTCGATTAATTGGGATTTCTTATGCAAATTGTTTGGGTCTTTTTGGTTTTCCTGAGATTTTTGTGAAGTGGATTAAAGCTTGTATCACTACTCCTTTCTTCTCTCTTCTTGTGAATGGAGGGTGGAGGGCTTCTTTAAGGGTCGAGAGGGCTTCGTCGGGGGGGATCCTTTGTCTCCCTACCTTTTGTCCTTTCAATGGAGGTGCTCTCTAGGATGCTCGGGAAGCTCCTTTTTATCCTGGGTTCTCCTATCACCCTAAATGTGTGCGACTTCATCTTACTCACTTGGTTTTTGCGACGATCTTCTTGTGTTTACTAGGGTGATCTCCCATCCGTGGTTGCGATTGCTTCTTGCCTTGATGAATTTGTGCTATTTCGAGTCTTCTTTGCTAATCCTCTTAAAACTTGTGTTTATTTTGGAGGGGTCACCAGCAATGTTAAAGGTCTTATTATGGCTGCTACTGGTTTTAGTGAGGGAGAATTCCCATTTAGATACTTGGGTCTTCCCCTTTCTACCTCACGGTTTACAGCTGCTATGTTCAAGCCTATGTTGGACAAAATCCGTGGTAAAATTATGCATTGGGCCAACCACACACTGAGCTATGCTGGGAAGGTTACTCTTCTAAATTCTGTGGTTTTTGGAGTACAAAATTTCTGGGGGGCTAGTATTCTTTTGCCTAAGGGTATTGTCAAAAAACTTCAGAAGATTTGTAAAGATTTTTTCTGGGGCATTGCTGAGGGTAAAAGAAGACTTGTCTTTAAGAAGTGGCTTGATTTTTGCCTCCCTAGAAGGGAGGGGGGTATGGACATTAAGGAAATTTTGAGTTGGAACAAAAGCCAAATGGTTCGTTGGGTTTGGAAGCTTGTTTACAAGCCTGACTGCCTTTGGTCAGCTTGGTTCAAGCATTATGTGCTGAAGGGGCCGTCTATATGGCAGGCTACTAGTACCATTTCTCATTCCTGGTTCTGGAAGTCTGTTATTGCCACTAAGGATATGCTTGTCCATCTTGCTGGGGTGACCAAAACTGGGGAGGAGGTGTTGGAAGAGTGTACTCGACATGGCAAGTTTCAGGTGAGTCAGATCTATCATAGTATCAGGCCTAAAGGGAATATTGTTGGCTGGTATAGGGTCATTCATGACGGTTCTGTCTTGCCAAAGCATCTTTGTTATTGGGAGCTTGGCTTGCCGAGAATAAGCTTTCTACGTTAGATAATTTTCGAGAAAAGGGGTTCTTGTTTGGCAAATAGGTGTGTGCTCTGTGGGTGTGAGGAGGAAACATTGGCTCATTTGTTCTTTTCTTGTTCATTCTCTGCTGAGGTTTGGAATGCCGTTTGTAGGTGGATGGGTCATTTTGATCCCCCTGTCCTTTTGGCTCAGGTGCTGCACTGGTTCTCTTTGTATAACCGTGGGGCTGCTCGTGGGAAGGTTCAGAGGAGATGTTTGCTAGCTTGCACTATCTATGTGCTATGGAAGGAGCGTAATGATCGCATTTTTAAAGATAAGAGGTCTGACTCTAGAGGGTTATGTCGTAAAATTTGCTATCTTGTGGCTACTAGAATGTATCATTTAGCTTAGTTGGCTTGTATGGTTTCTTTAATTAGATGGCTACATGGTAGCTGTCTTCTCTGGCTGTTTGGAATTTGTGGGTCTGTAATGTTTTCCTAATTATTAATGAAAGATCCCTTGCATTTTCTGCAAAAAAAAAAAAAAAAAAAAAAAAAAAAATAATAATAATAATAATAGTAATAATAGTAGTAATAGTAATAATAGTAATAATAGTAATAATAATAATAATAATAATAATAATAATAATAATAATAATAATAATAATAATAATAATAATAATAATAATAATAATAATAATAATAATAATAATAATAATAATAATAATAATAATAATAATAATAATAATTTACTCGAGACGGTAGTATTTGTTACGGTTGCTAGAAACTTCCACCCACCTACCATCATATATACCCCCTACCTTATCCACCCATCATTATCCAATTATAATCTCACAAAATCCACCACCAAAAGCCTAGAGAGAAAGAAGAGAGAAACGGAGAGAAAAAGGAAGATGGAGATTTTGTCCCTCCGCCTCGAGTTTGTAAGGTGACGGTTTTATGAAGCAGTATTATTATTGGATTTGGATTGCTTATGGAGCTTGGAAAAAGGTAGGATTGTCCTACTCCGTTTTAATAATTTGTCTAATGGTGAAATGAGTCATATGCATTGAATGAGTCGGTAATTGGTATGTTATACGGTATCTTGCATTTATTGTATTGTCTTGTATGTTGGAAGACTTGGTAGCTTACTTGTTGATATGGAGATGTGAGGCGGTTGGGTGACCGTCTCACGCTCGGGTCGCCTCTTGGAGCTTCCCACTCCAAGAGGGATGTGCACATTAATGACTTGACTTACGGAGGGACTCGTGTAGTTCAGACACGACGTCTGACAGGGGATCCGGTTGGCTTCCGGACCCGTTATATCTGGACGTGCCCCGGTACCTGTCTGTGGTTGTTGGTATGTCTGGGCGTGTCCCGATACCAGTGTGGTTAGCGGTATGTCTTGGCATGTCCCGTTACCGTGGTGGTGGTTGTTTGATAGCATGTTATTCATATCATGGTCATGTTGCATACTCACAAACTTTGAATTGTGTCACACTTTATTTATTGAAACTGACGTTTGTATGTCTGTGAAATTGTCACCTATTTCCGGGGTGGCCTTTGTCGATCCATATGATATTTCCGATCATATGGGGAGCAGGTTGAGTACATGTTTGCTTGTTGACGTGATCGGGATTTGGGCCGCGCCTTGGACTCGGAGTCGAGTAGCGTAGCATAGATGACATAGATGGTAGTCGACTTATAATTTAGATAATTTATTCCATTCATTTGTTTATGTTGTAATCATTAAACTTTTTATTTATTTAATGAGTTTCTTAATTGTAATTCCGATTTCACTGCCTCGGGAAACCGAGACGGTAACATTTCCTAATTACCTTGGCCGGGTAGGAAGGGGGTGTTACACAAATACCAAATCATTTGCAGGAATCCAAAATCAAAATACTTCACAAAAACTTATGGAGAATTTTCAAAAGTATAAGTCTCCTTCATGGAACTAAATTGCTCTTGTCGTGCACACAAGAGCGCTAACTTGCCAAGTCAAAGACAAGCCCAAACACAAAATCATTCGCCGATAAATGTAGAACAAGTTTTTAGACGTATTTAATAACGAGTCCTAACATCCCATCAACGTTAAAACCAAATGAAAAGGATAATCCACTCAAATTTTCTTTTTCAAAAGCCAAATGAAATTTAAAAGATTCATTTTTAAACTCTAAAAGGAGTCAAGTACTTGAAAATATAACATTAAATTTTGACAAAGAATTATAAATAGATCAAAGTTAGTTAGAAATTGAGCAAAGTTAAAAGTAACTCGGGTATAGCAATCAGAAATCACGATAAAGAAGTCTACACTCAAAGAACTAAAAGGGAACTAAATCGTACTTTCATTTTCAAACCTTTAAAATAGGTAAAATTTTGTAAAAGCAACATAAATTTTTAACAACGGACCAAAAATGGTAGCTTGAAATGGTTAGAAATTGCACAAAATGAAAAACAACTTTGACAACATATTTACAAAGCACGCTAAAAGAATCCAAACTTTACATATAAAAGGGGAATGACAACTTTTAGGGGTGAGAGGTCGACATGAGGTCAACAAGGATGTCAAAGATAGAGTTTTCATAAGCCTCTAAACTCGAACCCAAAGGGGAAGTGCAACGAAAAAGTAGGATATGCATGAACGATTAAGCTTATGGTCAAGGAGGAGGGGAAGGTACAAGGGTGAGTCGAGAGGAAAAATTACAAAAGGAATTCCAAGGGTAAGGCGGAAAGAAGGATACAAGAGGAATTCCCAAGGTAAACAAAAAGGTGTTTAGAAGAAGGATTAACATCACGGGATAACAGTAGGCAAGGTTGATCAAGGATAGAAAACACACCCATAGTGGTGTCGGGACGAACGGTGGCTTCGGCTTGATTCAGGACATAGGTAGCACTTCTTGGCTTAGCTTCCGGTGTAACACCCGCGATTTTTCTAAACTAGAATTTGTATTTTAATTCTTTTCCGATTTAATTCGTAAAGACTTTGAAATTTATCCCAATTAAACTTATTCATTTATAATCTCAGATATTTAATTGTATTTATGAGATTTAAATTTAAATTCTATTATTTATCGGTTTTAATTATTTTCTAGTTAATTCCGTTTTAAGTCGATTTTTAGTCCGATTTCTTTTATGGACCGACTTCTTAATCAAAGATTTTATAAGTTTACTTTTTTTTAAACTTAATTTGGGCTCCAAAGTAGTCCTTGGTCGTGGCTCCTTTGATATGTTATGATAATATAACATTTATTTTATTGCCCTTCTCAATTTCGGCCATTTAATCAATTAGCATTCCTTCCTTTTTTGTCAACATTTTATTTAGAGAAATGGTCTCTAAATCTCTCCCAAATAGGTTGTGTATCATTTTGATGAGGAAATTCTTTTATTTCTTGCCTTGCTTATCATTTTACACATCTCATTTGGATACTACCATTTACACATTGCCTTATTCATTTTCATTCTCTCAAAAATAAGAAATTATACTCCCTTTTCTCTCTTGGTTGTGTCTCGACATTTAATCATCAAGACACCATTGTTGCTCATCATTTTCTTGCTCTAATTTATCCTTTATTCATCCTATTGCAAGGGTAAATCTATTACTCTTTCAATTTTTGTTTTAAATTAATAATTCATATGTTTTAAACATATGTAAATTATGTTTTGTAGGTATGTAAACGAGATAATTCAAGACTAGAATTTTCTTGATTCGGATCCGGAAACAAGGTAACACATGTTGGCTTGAGTCGACACTTCATTTCGTTTTATGAGTAGTTGCATGTATTATATAGTTTTTATGGTTTATTTTAATTTTAATGACTATTATTATTTCGAAAACTTGTTAAATTGATATGTTAACTTCTTATCTTGATTTATATCCAATATCATGTGATTTTTCAGATTTATCATATTTACATATTTTAGAAATGAAATCGTTTGTATTATTGTTGCTATTATTCTATTTCGATAATTATTGTTCTAAATTACTAAATAATTATAAATTTCATTTGTATGGTTATAATATGGTCCTATGATATATTTTATGACTTTTGATGATGAGAAACTCGTTCATATATTTTATTTAGTAATTATTAGCCTTATTTTATTGTTTTAGCCACTTTAGTGTTGTTTTTATAATAAATATGAATTTCGACTTTTGTGTTGTAAAAATTATATTTTTGGCTTTTATTTAGAAATGATTAAAAATTTCGTGGAATTTGATTTGGGCAGAAACTAATTTTAGTTGTTTAAATCGCGTTTTATCGGTTTCGAGCAATTACGGTTTTTATTATGTTTTTAATATATTTTTTAAATGATCAATTTACGAAATTTTTTATGAGGGAATAGACTAATATTAAATGTACAAATATAAATTTTCGTGACTTTTAGATCTAATATTTATTTTATATGATCTTTGGCTTATTTAGTAAAACCGGGTAATAATAATAATGTTAATAATAAAATCTGATTTTTGGACAGGGGTATTTTTGTAATTTTACATATTTTTCTAGAATGTTTATAAAACCTAATTTGTATAAAATTATTGTCATGAATGATTTTATTGGGATAATAAACGATTTCGCATAAAGACGGGATTACCCGATTTGAATACAAACCTGTGATATACTATTTATACTTTTTCTAAAACCACCTAGTACGACGTTATTATTGTCTAAGAAAATGCAAAGTGTTATTGAAATGTCTTTTATTGAAACTATTAAGTTAGTCTCGAGCCGGTAATAGCTATTTTTATAAAATGCTTAATTTTAATAGTTACTATTTTTGGAAAATTTTCTTTTAAGGAATTTGAATAATGAATATCATTTGAAATGGATTTAAATAACTTATGGTATAAGTAAGGTGTGAGGTTTAGAATAATAAACTTAGGTATACGGTTTTGCCATCAGCTATAGAACTGATGCTTATGCGGATTGCCATCAGTGGTCAAACTGGGTGTAAAGATAATCCCAGGAGTTATGTACATACTTAGATTAGGACCTCGCTCTACGTGGTAAGTCGCCGTCCTATTCGAACTGGGTGTAAAGATAATCCCAGGAGTTGTGTACATGTCTTAGACTAGGACCTCGCACTACGTGGTAAGACGCCGTCCTATTATAGTTGAGTAGCCTAGTTAGAGAACTAGAGTTGGTTACCGACGGCGTGACACTGAGCCTCGAAAACTTGGAGTTGGTCACTGACGGCGTAACATTGGGTTCCCAAAGCTAGTTTTGTACTTCGGTACCTTAGTATATCCCGAGTGAAAATCTAGACTAGTCACTAAGCTAATTTCCATAAGAATAAATGAGATACTGATTTACTCTGTTTACTCTATCGTTGAATAATGAGTTTGAATTGTCTATTACATTATTATGTTTTAAGCATATGTTATTTAATAACGTTTTCAGTTTTCAAGTATTTTGTTATATCAGCACTACTTGTTTAACTTAATGAAATGTGGCTGGGAGAACACCTGAGTTAATCCCCACTGATTGTGGCTGTTATGTATATAACATGTGATAAGTGCATATTATATATACTTTCATCCCCTATATTAGCTTCATTTTAATTGTTATTTAGCACTTATCATAGTGTCATAAGCTAATATTTGTTGTTCTAGTGTATTTGCTTGTCTTAACATGTTTTTGTAGGAATCTAAGCATTTAGAGGCTTTTTCCTATCATTTTATACACTAAGTTCATTAAGCTAAACAAGAACATGTGTTGGACTAAGCATGGATCATTGGATTGGGTTTAGCATGGAGAAATTGATGGATTAATATGAGAAATGCAAATGTTGCCAATAATCAAAGTCAAAGCCCAATGTTCAAGTCCAAGTCAAGGTGGAAAGCATAAGATTCCAACATGCTTAGGATGCTTTTTGGGAGCTCTAAAGATCATAGATGGAGCATTTACCCGGGTGCATTAAGGGTCATTAATCACGCACTTAGGATTCCTCAAGCAATTAAGTGAGGAATTAAGCGAAAAAACCCGGAAACACACGACCCCGATCGGGGTGGGGTGGCCCCGATCGGGGTTGCATGCCTCTTGGCTTTTACGTTATGCTCTCCTCTCCTATAAATAGGAGAGGTATTCCAAGGCTTTGATCATCCAATTTTTACGTTTCATTTTAGTTCTCCATTGCCTTAAGCAATATAATCTCTCAATAGTTTTCATATTAGTTTACAAATTAGTTAATCTTGTAGTTCTTAAACATTTGGTTATTATTACATTTCAAGAATTTGGTTCTATTTGATTCTTCAATACAAGTTATTTCTATTAAGGTATTTCTATTTCTAGTTTACATTTTACATTGCTATTTAGTTTATTATTAATCTCAATTCATTAGCATAATTTCCTTTACATGTTATATCACCTAATTTGTTTAGATCATACAATCATGTTTATCACTTCTCTTAATATAGTTTACAACTTACATCTTAATATGAGTAGCTAAATCTCTTAGTCTAAGGGCTAGGGGAGCCATGCATAAATTTAATATATAAACATGATAGAATAAGTTAATAATAATTTTGTTCATATTGCTTCTATCACATGCTTGCTTTGTTACGTTTAATCTTTGTTTAAGGCCTTATTCAAATGATTAAGTTTGTTCATTCGTTCTATAAGTCGAGAGGCACGAAATTGAATTAGACTAAGCATGTATAGTAGGATGACCTAGTCATGGACGAGAGTTTCTCTAGGACCCGGTCTATGGTTGATGCTAATATCGTAAGATGGGTATCTTTAAGCCTAAGCAATTGACAATGTTATTAGTACCGAATTTATCATAATCATATGTTTACTTTTGCATGTGTGTCCCGAACCCCTTAGACTCTCTTTTATTATATAATTTACATCATTATTGTTATTAATCACCAAACAACCAAACCAAACCAAATCATAATCGACCTTGATAAAAATCTACCCATAGCAATTCACGAAGTAATTCCCGTTTCCTTGTGTTCGACCCCTATTGCTACATTAACTTGTTGTCTAGGGTGATTATCTTTGCATAGGTACGCGATAAGCCTATCAAATTTTGGCGCCGTTGCCAAGGAGACGGTTTTATTACCAATTGAATTGTCGATTTTTATCTTGTTTTATTTTGTCTTGAGGAACACTTGTTCCTTGAGACCGTTACTTATCATTTTCCTAGAAATTGTTGTGTTATGCCCAGTTCCTCTCGTAGTAGAGAATTGCTTTCACCGGATTCCGAGCCCGAGAAAACCTTTAGGAGAAGACGACGATTTTGGAAGGAAGTGAAAGAAGCCACTTCTCCCATACAAGTTGAAAGTGCTAGAAAGTCTTACTTAGATGATCTAGAGGTTCTTGAAGAGGAGGAGGTTTCTTGTTCATCAACTCCACCACCACCACCACCACCATCTACTACCAAAAAGATGGTGAAACTTTCCGATCACTCAAAGCCCACCGCGGCCATGCTTCCGGCCGGAATCACAACCACTCAAATCATCGCGCCGGAATTCGAGATCAAACCGGCTTTCATTAGCCTTGTGGAGAGGAAGCAATTTGGGGGAAGTCCTTTGGAGGATCCCAATTTGCATGTGCAAAAATTTTGTGACTATTGCTCCATGATCCGACAAACGGGCATCACTCAAGCCCAAATAAGGGAAATACTTTTCCCTTTCTCTTTGAAAGACAAGGCCAAACTATGGATCAATAGCCTTGACCGCACCGCCATGGGAATCACCAATTGGGAGATATTGGCTCTTGCTTTTTACCAAAAGTTTTTTCCACCGGAGAAAACTCAAACTTTGAGGAGCCAAATCACCGGATTCCGTCAACAAGCTCTTGAGAGCTTATATGAGGCTTGGGAGAGGTAAAAAGAGCTTCAAAGGCAATGCCCACATCATGGGCTAGATGATTGGTTTCTAGCAATAACATTCTACAATGGATGTTGTGCCGAGTCCCGAAGGATTCTTGATTCCGCCAACAATGGGCGGTTTGATCAAATTGACACCGACCTTGCTCATGCCACGATCGAATCTATGGCGGTCCATGATGCCCAATATGTCAATTCCCGAGTTGTGTCATCCAAAGGTAAAGAAGAATCCTCTAACAACTCCGTTTTGCTAGCTCAAATTGCTTTGCTCCAACAACAATTGGTGGAAAGATATGCTAAATATTCCCTTCAACAGCTCAATGCCGTGTCTACAACAAGTCAAATCATTGTTTGTGATGGTTGAAGAGGTGCGGGTCATTATGCCGCTCATTGCCGAGCTCCTATCGAAGAGGTAAATGCTTTTCAAGCTTTTAGACAAAGTTCATATCCACCGGGTACATTTTCCAACACTTATAACCCGAATACAAAATTCCATCCGAACTTGTCTTACACTAGCAACAATGTGCTTAACCCTCAACCCCCACCACAACAAAATGCCTATGTCCCTCAACAACAAAAGTATATCCCTCCACCGGGTTATCAAAATCAACAAAGGCCCCCACAAAACAATTACCAACAAAATCCACCACAAAATAGCTAACAAAACAATCAAGGAGGTGGTAAGCTTGAGGGCATGATAATCCAAATGCAAAGGGAATTTTTGGCTCAAATTCAAAAAAATGATCAAGCTCATAGTGCCACGGTCAAGATGTTGGAACAACAAGTGGCTCAACTAGACGCTTCTAGCTCTCAAAGGAAGAATGGTCAACTACCTCCCCAAGGTGAGCAACCACATGAAACTGTTAATTCTATTTCCTTGAGAAGTGGTTCAAGCTATGATGGGCCATCCATGACTTTGGATGATGAGGTGGTTGTTAAAAAGGCTAAGCTTGGCGGAAATGATAAAAAGAAGGCTAGTGAAGAGCCTATTGTTAAAGATCGTGTGCCATTTCCTCATCGATTGTTGATGCTAAAGAGGAAGAGCAAGCTTGATGCCAAAGATGTTGGGTCTCCTATGCCAAAATAAAGGGATGAGGTGGTTGTTGAAGAAGTCTCTCCTAATGCTAAGGAGAGTGATGCCGTTTCAAAGAAGGTGAGTGTTCTTAATGAAAAAGAGATAGTGGAAGATGTAGAGGATGCTCCTCCAAAAGAAGTTGTTCAAATACCATTTCCCCATCGTCTAGCAAAGCACAAGGAGGAAGGTAAGTTTGCTAAATTTTTAGAAGTTTGTAAAAATTTGCAAGTCACCATCCCGTTTATGGAATTGCTTACCCAAGTCCCTTCTTACGCAAAGTTTATGAAGGAAATCCTCTCAAACAAGCGATCCTTCAATGAGGTTGAGACCATTGCTTTCACCGAAGAGTGTAGTGCACTCTTACAAAACAAGTCTCCCCCGAAACTTAAGGACCCAGGTAGCTATTCTATTCCTTGCACTATAGGCAAATATACCATTGATAAGGCCCTTTGCGACCTAGGTGCTAGTGTGAGTGTCATGTGTGAGGTAATATCCGTATAATACCCTTAAAATATAGGACTATAACGCAAATTTTATATGTAATTATTGTCATAAAACGAAAATGCAATAGAAACGATAAAGGTAAAGAAATAACTTCGGGTCCTTTGAGATGCGGCCTAAGAACAGAAATCAAAATAGATTTCCTCCTAATCGATACACCCAAGACCGTCTGAGACTATGCCCTTGTGCTAGAAATGTATTCTCTAATTGCCTTGCAATATTGAGAGAATTGATGTGTGAGTTTTTCTTAGATGTGAGATCTGAATTTTGAGAGGTAATGTTCTCAAAACCCTAATTATTTTGCACAAATGAATGATTAGGTTACAAAGAGGAGAAGCTCTCCTTTTTGTTCCTTTCATTCGGTCAAACCGAGATCCACATGGGGAAGTGGGCTTCCACTTCCTCTTAATTTTAACTCGAGGTCCGACTCGAAATTGCTAAATGTATATGACGGGTTTTATTATAAATCGTCATCGGTTATCGGATATTATAACATCAACTAATAACACGAATTAGTTGACATATTAATACATGTCCGACAATGACAATATTGTATAATTAATTCAATATACATCAATTAAATATAATCGTTTATATTTAATTTACTGAATTAACTTGTTTAATTAAGCCTTAGCCCATTTTATTTAATCCGTATTAAATAAAATATCTCAACATCGCATTTTGACTAATTATTAGTCAAATAACTCGGACTAACTGCTTAGTCAATTTTCTGCATCAACATGATCAGTATTTTCATACCGTCACATCTCTCAAACGTATCCTATAGGTGTGACTTTTAGGGACCAGTTGATCACCGCCATCTGTATGACAATAACGTCAAACTTATCTAGCAAGCCAACCGTTATTGATAAACGTGGACCAACTGATTATAATACAAAAGTATACCCTTTGATCCTTTTAGAGATTTATAAGTCCTTGCACTAACTGTAAAGGACACCAGCCCCACAAGCTCCCACTTGTCCGTACAAGTGTATGTGCAATGACGTTATCCGCACTAACTGGAGGACACAGGCTCCAACAAACTCCCACTTGTCCGTACAAGTGTATGTGCGATAACCGATTCTCATATTCATTTAAAATTTCTCCCACTCAATGTAAAACAATTTGCAGATCCGGATCCGCAAAGGTCGTATTTTACAATCGATCTGTATCTAGAGTGGTTTCCCCGACTAGAGAGTAACTCAACTGATAAAACGAATTCGTATTCGAGCATGGCCATGCATTTCGATTCTGACTCCTCGAGTGGCCCTGAGAAATATCGAGTACCTGATAAAGGCTGAATATTTCCTTCAACTCGACTCCTTCCGATCTAAGCACAACATGAAATGACCCAGAAAAAATCTACTTGGCCCCTGTTACGGATGACCGTGAGAAAGAAACCAAAGTCACCCAAAATCTGCCTTAGTCTCAAGAGACAGTCGATAGTCAAAAGAATCGATTCTTAGGATCACCATGGAGGTCCTATCCACGACCGGGCACCGAATGTTACAAAACATTTAGGACTCCACGTCGATGTCACAATTGTGTCCTACGAGATATCCGTATAAATCGCCTCTGTGATTGGTCAGTTAACCTTTTGACTTATGGCTCGTTGAACCCACCATCAACCAACGTCACAAAATAATTACCTTGAGTTATCAGCTCACGTGGGCAATTAAGGACCAAAAATATAATGTTTGTTCAGTTCACTTTGTGGTGTTCAAAATTGTCGTACAAAACCACATGAAAAACAAAATATATAAATATCAAAATGATGATGTCGTATAGAGTACATAAGGAAATGAATCTAATCCATAAAAGAGTACTACAACTTAGGAACACGTTTAATTCCCATGGAATTAACATGCCCTTCATGCTTATCTTGTCGTAATGGTTTAGTGAGAGGATCTGCTATGTTATCATCTGTAGCAATCTTTTCTATCACTACTTCCTTTTGCTCCACGTAATCTCGGATTAGATGAGCTTTCCGTTGTACATGTCTAGACTTGTTGCTAGACTTAGGCTCCTTAGCTTGGAAGATGGCACCTCTATTGTCGCAATAGATGGTGATCGGGTCATTCGAACTAGGCACTACAGATAGGCCTTGTAAGAATTGACGCATCCATATCGCTTCCTTTGCAGCTTCAGACGCGGTATAGTACTCGGACTCAGTCGTAGAATCTGCTGTAACACTTTGTTTGGAACTCTTCCAGCTGACTGCAGCGCCATTAAGAGTAAAAACGAATCCAGACTGAGATTTCGAGTCATCTCGATCCGTTTGGAAGCTAGCATCTGCGTAACCGGTTGCGCATAGCTTTTGATCGCCTCCATAAGTCAATGCCCAATCTTTAGTCCTCCGTAGGTACTTAAGAATGTTCTTGACAGCCATCCAATGTGATTCACCTGGATGCTGTTGGAATCGACTTGTCATACTCAATGCATATGCCACGTCCGGACATGTGCATATCATGGCATACATGATTGATCCTATAGCCGAAGCATAAGGAATCCGTGTCATGTGCTCTTTCTCTTCCGGTGTCTCTGGTGCCTGAGACTTGCTCAAATGCACCCTTGGAGCCATAGGAAGAAACCCCTTCTTGGAGTTAGTCATCTTTGAATCTCTCTAGGATTTTGTCTATGTAAGACTCCTGACTGAGAGATAACATCCGTCGTGATCTATCTCGATAGATACGGATGCCCAGAATTCTTTGTGCCTCACCCAGATCTTTCATCTGGAAATGGTTCTTCAACCATACTTTCACCGAAGTTACGAGAGGTATGTCATTCCCAATCAGGAGTATGTCATCGACATACAATATTAGGAAGACAATCTTGCTCCCACTCGACTTGATATAAAGACATGATTCCTCGACCGATCGAGTAAATCCATTTTCTTTAATCACTTGGTCGAAGCGATGATTCCAACTCCGAGATGCTTGCTTAAGTCCATAAATGGAACGCTTAAGCTTGCATACTTTCTTAGGATGTTCTGGATCGATGAAACCTTCGGGTTGTACCATGTACAACTCTTCCTCCAAATAACCGTTTAAGAAGGCGGTTTTCACATCCATCTGCCAAATTTCATAGTCATGAAAAGCGGCGATCGCTAAGATAATCCGAATGGAACGCAACATGACTACGGGTGGAAAAATTTCATCGTAGTGCAAACCTGGCACTTGGGTGAAACCTTTAGCAACTAGTCGTGCTTTATAGATATCTTGTTGACCTTCCACAGAATGCTTAATCTTGTAAAGCCATTTGCATTGAAGGGGACGAACCTTAGCAGGTAAGTCAACAAGATCCCATACGTTGTTCTCATACATGGAGTCCATCCTCGATTGCATGGCCTCAAGCCATAGCTTTGAGTCAGAACTGGTCATGGCACCTTTATAGGTTGCGGGTTCACTACTCGTTAAGAGTAGAATGTCATCTATGTCCTGTTCCTCGACCATACCAATGTATCTGTCCGGAGGAATAGAGACTCTTCCCGACCTCCTAGGTTCCTCAGGAACATTCACCGCAGCCGGGATTGAAGGAATTGGTTCATCCAATGGTTGCTCGGTATTTGGTTCTGGAACCTCCGACAGCTCGAAGGTTCTATCACTCTTTGCATTCTCGAGAAATTCCTTCTCTAAGAATGTCGCACTAGCCGCAACAAATACACGTTGTTCGGTTGGCGAATAGAAGTAATGACCAAGTGTTCCTTTAGGATAACCTATAAAGTATGTCTTGACCAATCGAGGGCCGAGCTTATCCTCGTGTCTCCACTTGACATAAGCCTCGCAGCCCCAAACCCGTATAAAGGACAAGTTAGGGACCGTTCCCTTCCATAGTTCATATGGAGTCTTGTCAACAGCTTTAGACGGACTTCGGTTAAGTATTAGAGCAGCTGACAGAAGAGCATAACCCCATAATGAGTCAGGCAATATGGTGTGACTCATCATGGATCGAACCATATCAAGTAGTGTTCGATTTCTCCGTTCGGACACACCATTCAACCGAGGTGTTCCGGTGGAGTTAACGTAGGGCAATCCCACAGTCCTTAAGGTGTTGATCAAATTCGTGAGAAAGATACTCGCCACCACGGTGCGAGCGCATGTTTAATCTTTCTTCCCGTGGGTTACAGTACCCGATTCTGGTATTCCTTGAATTTCTCAAAGGATTCACTTTTGTGCTTCATTAAGTAGACATAGCCATATCTACTTAAATCGTTCGTGAAAGTGATGAAATACCTATAGCCTTCTCGTGCGGTGATTGACATAGGCCCACACACATCCGTATGTATGAGTCCTAATAGGTCAGCAGCGCGCATTCCAACACCTTTGAAGGAAATTCGAGTCATCTTACCGATGAGACATGATTCACACGTGCCAAATGATTGAAAATCAAAGGCCGAGATAGCTCCATTCTTTATGAGCTGTTTTACGCGTTTCTCATTAATGTGTCCCATACGGCAGTGCCATAGATACGTTTGATCTTTGTCACCAACCTTTAACCTTTTATTCATTACGTGTAATATTTCGATGGTCTGATCTAAAACATAAATTCCGTTCATGGAGACTGCCTTGCCATAAATCATATCGTGTAATGAGAAAATGCAAGAATTATTCTCTATTACAAATGAAAAACCAAGTTTGTCAAGTGCAGAAACTGAAATAATGTTTTTCGAAAGACTGGGTACATAATAGCGATTATATAAAAATAACTCAAATCCCCTAGGAAGTCTGGATCACGTATGTTCCCCTCGAGACGGCACCACTCATGCTCCATTCCCGACACGCAGTCCACCTCACCCTTTACGAGGGGTTCGATGTTTGAGCCCCGCACATGATTACACAGATGAGAACCACAACCAGTATCTAGTACCCAAGTTCCGTAACTTGCGTGGTTAATCTCAATCATATGAATAAAAGTAGAAGAGGAAGAAGACATACCAACAGGTTTAACGCGACCTGCTTTTATGTCCTCATGATAAACAGGACATGTACGCCTCCAATGCCCAGTCTTGTGGCAATGATGGCATTCCATGTTATCGGTCTTACTCTTTGTCGCGCCTGATGAGTTGCTCGACTCACCAGGCCCACTCTTACCTGACCCTGACTTCTTGAACTTCGGTTTACCTACTGCTAGGTTTGCCTGAGCTTTGCCCTTCCCCTTGCCCTTGTTTGACACAACGAGAACATCCTGTTTCAAGCTCCCACTGAACTTCATGTCCTTCTCGGTCTGTACGAGAAGGGAGTGCAGTTCATGAGGACTTTTCTTCAAATCATTCATATAGTAATTCGCTCTAAAGAGCGCAAAACCATCGTGGAGTGAATGAAGCATGCGGTCAATCACAATGTTCTCGCTGATTTTACAATCAAGCGCCTCCAGTCTCTCGACATTCTCAATCATGCTGAGAATGTGTGGGCTAACCGGTTGGCCCTTCTGGAGTCTCGCATCAAAGAAGCGAGTGGTATGCTCATAGGTCACGATTCTCGGTGCTTTCGAGAATTCCTTAGTGAGCGTGGTGAAAATCTTGTTTGCACCTTGGGCTATGAAGCGTTTCTGCAAATTGGATTCCATTGCAAAAATGAGTACGTTTTTAATTGCACCCGCTTCCATGACGAAGTCGCTATACGTGGAGACCTCGTTAACTCGAGCCGTGGGGCCTGGGGCTGGCGGGAGGGGCTCAGTCAAATACTTGAGCTTCCCGTCAGCAGTGGCTGCATTCCGTAATGCCGCCTCCCATTCCGCGAAGTTTGATCCATCATTCTTCAGTCTAGTAGACTGATTCATCTGATTCATGAAGATCCGAAGCCAGGACTCACGGTCCAATGTGGCACTTGGCATTGGGTCATCGAGGATGCCAGCCATTATGTTATTAGCAGTTAAAAATTGTGATCTACGCTGAAAAAGAAAGAAAAACAAAACAAAATAAGCAACTCATCGAGGTGATTTAAGTCTATTTAAAATTCATTTTAATCGTGTAGACTCATTGCACTTGCATAATTGATCTCCCTCAAGAATAATACAAGTGATCCCAAGACTCAATTTCTGTAAATTGATAAGCCAACTGTTTAGCTAGTTCTTCCGTAAGAACTCTTGGTCGATAGATTTCCGTAAATCCTATCTATAGTCCACCATAATCACAGGATCGTACGAGTGACCATAGTGTTGAGATAAAATAAGTCAATCAGTTCTAACTTACCCGACGTAGAAGGGGTCATATTATGCCTACCGACGAAGAAGGGATTCATTGGAGTTTGACCTATAAAGACTGTTCTCAATTTTTGGTTATACGAGGAAGATCCCATCAACTTAGTTTTAATTCATTTTAAGTGAACGAATAACTAGCATTACGTGAATGAATTAACTTAGGTGATGGCTTAAAATTGATCGTGTGACATAAGAATGTCAAAGAAAACTAACGCGTGACCTCTATATGAGTCAGTTTTCATGCAATTATTAGGTGGTTTGGTTTTTAGGCGGAAAATGATGCAATCTATCGTTACGATAAAATAAATAAAAAAATGCAATACGTAAATAAAAATTCCTAGTGTGACCTATCCTAGTAAAAAGAACATAATACAACTTTGGAATCCACCGTTGGACCCGAGAAGCTTGTCTTGATGTTCCATCTTTTTCATGCAGCGGGAGTGAGCATCCGGTCTCCATCTTTGGTCTTCTCAAAAATTACAATTAAAATTTACAAAATATAAACCTATTTACATTCTAAATAAAAAACTGTAATTACAATAAGAAAAACCAAAACGGAGATACAAGATCTCAAAATACAACCAAGACCGTGTTCCATCATTACGGTAACACGTTCTACTAAGGCCACACTAAGTTACAACTGTTTGTAAAAATAAATAAATACGTAATAAAAGCATTCAAAACATTCAAAATAACGATAAATAAAATGCATCAACTAAAACAAATTTATTCGTGACATAATTCCGTAATTATGTTCAATTTATCCAAACCACCTTTAATGATTAAAATTATGTGACAAACCGCTTTAATCAACTTAATTTTAATCCGTGATAATCCGTTACTTTAAATCGTTTTAAAATAACTAAATGGTACGTGAGTGAACCGTTTCACTATCAAGCGAATGCATAAAATCCGTATTATGCACATAACATGGCCAAAAACCCGAAATTTTTTTTTTTTTTATTTTAGCTGCTAATGCCGTGAGCAGCAAAAAGGAAAAAAACAAAAAAAAAATTCTTTCTTCTCACGGCTTGACCGAGAGCAACCAAAAATTTTTTTTTTTTTTTATTTTGAAAGATGCTCAAACCGTGAGCAAAAAGGGCAAAAAAAAAAAAAAAAAATTTGCAGCTGCTCAAACCGTGAGCAACAACATCCAACACCAAATCGATTTTTGACAAAACCCAATTGCAATTTTAGCATAATCCGGATTAAAACTAAATTACAATTGACATGATCTTAACATATTGTAATGAATATCGATTACAAGAACAATATGCAAAGAACAAAACGAAAACAAAACAAAACATCCGTGTATATACATGACACGGTTTCCAAGAGAAAAGAAAAAAAAAGCGAGGCGTACCGTGAGCAAAAAAAAAAAATTCTGCACGAGATGAAAAACAGTCCGCACGTTTTTTTAAGAGAAAAAAAAATATCGATTCAATTCCGTTTGATGAAAATCACATAGAAAAATTTACGTGGCCTCGCTCTGATACCACTTGTGGGGTAATATCCGTATAATACCCTTAAAATATAGGACTATAACGCAAATTTTATATGTAATTATTGTCATAAAACGAAAATGCAATAGAAACGATAAAGGTAAAGAAATAACCTCGGGTCCTTTGAGATGCGGCCTAAGAACAGAAATCAAAATAGATTTCCTCCTAATCGATACACCCAAGACCGTCTGAGACTATGCCCTTGTGCTAGAAATGTATTCTCTAATTGCCTTGCAATATTGAGAGAATTGATGTGTGAGTTTTTCTTAGATGTGAGATCTGAATTTTGAGAGGTAATGTTCTCAAAACCCTAATTATTTTGCACAAATGAATGATTAGGTTACAAAGAGGAGAAGCTCTCCTTTTTGTTCCTTTCATTCGGCCAAACCGAGATCCACATGGGGAAGTGGGCTTCCACTTCCTCTTAATTTTAACTCGAGGTCCGACTCGAAATTGCTAAATGTATATGACGGGTTTTATTATAAATCGTCATCGGTTATCGGATATTATAACATCAACTAATAACACGAATTAGTTGACATATTAATACATGTCCGACAATGACAATATTGTATAATTAATTCAATATACATCAATTAAATATAATCGTTTATATTTAATTTACGAATTAACTGTTTAGTTCGCCTTAGCTCATTTTATTTAATCCGTATTAAATAAAATATCTCAACATCGCATTTTGACTAATTATTAGTCAAATAACTCGGACTAACTGCTTAGTCAATTTTCTGGCATCAACATGACTGTATTTTCATACCGTCACATCTCTCAAACGTATCCTATAGGTGTGACTTTTAGGGACCAGTTGATCACCGCCATCTGTATGACAATAACGTCAAACTTATCTAGCAAGCCAACCGTTATTGATAAACGTGGACCAACTGATTAGAATACAAAAGTATACCCTTTGATCCTTTTAGAGATTTATAAGTCCTTGCACTAACTGTAAAGGACACCAGCCCCAACATCATGCCCTATTCCCTTTGTGAAAAACTTAACATGGGTGCTTTAAAATGCACAAGTATTACATTGCAAATGGTGGACCGTTCTTTAAAGCGACCTTTAGGTGTCTTAGAAGATGTACCCGTCAAAGTTGGCAAGTTTTTCATACCCGTTGACTTCCTCATACTTGATATGGCCGAGGACTCACAAACCCCAATTATATTGGGTAGGCCATTTTTACGCACCGCGGGTGCGTTAATTGATGTGAAAAATGGGAGGTTGACGTTGGAAGTGGGTGATGACCGGGTTTCCTTTAGCAAAAACAACACCATTAGAAGCCCAATGTTACAAGAGTCTTGTTATTTATTTAGCACTGTGGACTCTTCTTATGCCTCCACTTCACTTGGCTCCTTACTAACGGATCCGTTGGAGGACGATTTTGGTGTTGTTTGTTTTGTAGGTGACGATGCTAAGGGCACTAATGCTAGGAGTGCCAAGAGGAAAAGGAAATTTTATTTGAACAATTTCAAATGGTTGCGGAATGCAAAGATAGCTATGAAATGGAACTTGGTTGGTGGCAAGCTCAAGTACCAAACTTGAATCAGATAGCTTCTTACGTCGTGCGGGACGTTAAATCAGCGCTTCTTGGGAGGCAACCCAAGCTTTTTATTGCTTTTATTTATTTTTGTTTTTAATTTTCTGCAATTTATTATTTTTCGTAGATTAGTAATAAAATACTCGACTTGATAATGTTCCTTTTTGTCTTTTATAGGTGAAAATGAAGGAAGAAGAATTGGAAGAAAATATGGCACGCTTCCCCATGCCACAATCCCGTTCGGGGACGTGGTTTTGGAGAAACGAGAAGGAATTAAAACAAGCGCGGAAAAAGTCAAAAAGCCGAAGAGAAGGTCAACCCCGATCGGGGTTGGTGGCCCCGATCGGGGTCGTGGTTCTGTGACTTCCTGGCCTTTGCTTTATACGGGTAGAAAACAAAAAGTTGGATTTCTTTATATCATTCATGCATACCCGACGGTACTTATTTCCTTCTTTCTTTCTCGTTTCTTCACATTTCTTCACTAAAGATCACAAAGAAGCATTCTCCATCCCCCGAATTCATGCTAGCTTGCGGGAAGGTTAGCAAATCGAGTAAGTTTTTAATTGATTTGCATTTTAGTTTAGATCTTGCATCCCATTAAACATAACCTCTAGTCCTTCTTGTTTTGTGCTTTGAGCCATTTTTATGGTTTGCTTGGGTATTATGAATTGTTGGCACATTGAGGACAATGTGATGTTTAGCTTGGGGGGAGATCTTGCATTTGCATATAGCGTAGTTTGCATGTAGTGTAGAAATTTTGAAAAAATTTGAAAATTTTTGAGAGAAATTTTTGCTTTGTGCTTGCTTGTTACCTACTTTCCTCTTTGCTTATCCTAATAATGGCTTATTGCTAATGATTTATTCTTTCATGTTGGGATATTAGCTACATGGGGATGTCTTGACATAGTAGGTAGGAGATGGAGAATGAACCGAATAGGCTTGATCTTGACTTGTGGCAAGCTATAAAATGGTAAGGTAGAGCCTCTTTTTGACCGATGCATCCATATCCGGTCTCTCTTAGGTGAGTGTAGGTCTCCTTATGATGTGTGCTTCATCAAAACGCACAAGTATGGTTCTCATGTCATCTCTTGGTAAGCGTGAATTCATTTGTTATAGCATTTTTGAGCCATTCACATGAATATATTTGCCTTCTTGACCCCTTCTCAAACATTTTTCCCTAGCTACATTATAACTTGCCTACCTTGTTGAGCTAGTAGCTTGATTGGTCTTGTTTGGGTGCTCAATTGGGATTTGTTTCAAAGTTGAATATCATATGAGCTTGGTCTTAATGCTCAATAAAGAAAAAGAAAGAATATGAAAGAGAAAGAAAAAGTTGAGAAAAAAAAAAAAAGAAAGAAAAAGGAAATGGAAAAAGCATGGAAAAAAAAACGAGAATGAAATGAAAAAAGAAGTATGAATTGAAAAAAAGAGAAGAAGAAGTTGATGTAAGAAACTCTCATGCATTATTGACATATTTTGGAGAGTTATCTTATGATTTGAATTGCAAAATTGGGTTAGAATTGGGATTGAGCATCCTTACATTTGGTTGTTGCTAGCTTGACATTAGCTCCACATTACCATAACTCATTTGTTCCCCCTTCTTACCCATTACATATTGCCTTCTTCCTACCCATTTGGCTTCTTTATCATGCTTACATTTGATTGTTTTGGCCTACTAGATTTGACGTGTTTACCATATTAGATTGCGGGCACATTGTTATAAGTCGAGGATAGTTGAGTGTTTATTCACAAAATTGTCCTTTCACATAAAAAGAATTCGAGTGCCCCGTAAGAGTCCGAAAGTCATAAGATCGTGCAAGAGCTTAAAGGTTCATTCAAAGTTTTCTATGCTACGCCGTCATGTAAATCTCAACCATGCTTTGCTTTATTCCTTGCCCATGTTGTTTCGGGTTTCAAAATCATTATGCTTAGCTTGTTTGGATATTGCAATTTATGGGATTTGGTTTCTTGCTTGGGGACAAGCAAGGGTTTAGCTTGGGGGAGTTTGATAAGTGCATATTTTATATACTTTCATCCCCTATATTAGCTTCATTTTAATTGTTATTTAGCACTTATCATAGTGTCATAAGCTAATATTTGTTGTTCTAGTGTATTTGCTTGTCTTAACATGTTTTTGTAGGAATCTAAGCATTTAGAGGCTTTTTCCTATCATTTTATACATTAAGTTCATTAAGCTAAACAAGACCAAGTGTTGGACTAAGCATGGAGCATTGGATTGGGTTTAGCATAGAGAAATTGATGGATTAATATGAGTAATGCAATTGTTGCCAATAATCAAAGTCAAAGCCCAATGTTCAAGTCCAAGTCAAGGTGGAAAGCATAAGATTCCAACATGCTTAGGATGCTTTTTGGGAGCTCTAAAGATCATAGATGGAGCATTTACCCGGGTGCATTAAGGGTCATTAATCACGCACTTAGGATTCCTCAAGCAATTAAGTGAGGAATTAAGCGAAAAAACCCGGAAACACACGACCCCGATCGGGGTGGGGTGGCCTCGATCGGGGTTGCATGCCTCTTGGCTTTTACGTTATGCTCTCCTCTCCTATAAATAGGAGAGGTATTCCAAGGCTTTGATCATCCAATTTTTACGTCTCATTTTAGTTCTCCATAGCCTTAAGCAATATAATCTCTCAATAGTTTTCATATTAGTTTACAAATTAGTTAATCTTGTAGTTCTTAAACATTTGGTTATTATTACATTTCAAGCATTTGGTTCTATTTGATTCTACCATATAAGTTATTTCGTATTTCTATTTCTAGTTTACATTTTACATTGCTATTTAGTTTATTATTAATCTCAATTCATTATCATAATTTCCTTTACATGTTATATCACCTAATTTGTTTAGATCATACAATCATGTTTATCACTTCTCTTAATATAGTTTACAACTTACATCTTAATATGAGTAGCTAAATCTCTTAGTCTAAGGGCTAGGGGAGCCATGCATAAATTTAATATATAAACATGATAGAATAAGTTAATAATAATTTTGTTCATATTGCTTCTATCACATGCTTGCTTTGTTACGTTTAATCTTTGTTTAAGGCCTTATTCAAATGATTAAGTTTGTTCATTTGTTCTATAAGTCGAGAGGCACGGAATTGAATTAGACTAAGCATGTATAGTAGGACGACCTAGTCATGGACGAGAGTTTCTCTAGGACCCGGTCTATGGTTGATGCTAATATCGTAAGATGGGTATCTTTAAGCCTAAGCAATTGACAATGTTATTAGTACCGAATTTATCATAATCATATGTTTACTTTTGCATGTGTGTCCCGAACCCCTTAGTCTCTTTTTTATTATATAATTTACATCATTATTGTTATTAATCACCAAACAACCAAACCAAACCAAATCGTAATCGACCTTGATAAAAATATACCCATAGCAATTCACGAAGTAATTCCCGTTTCCTTGTGTTCGACCCCTATTGCTATATTAACTTGTTGTCTAGGGTGATTATCTTTGCATAGGTACGCGATAAGCCTATCAACATGATAGGTGTTGGGTTTTGCCGGGGTTCGAGTAAGAGCTAGCGAGTACTAGATCCTACTCTTTTATTTTATTTATGATGGATTTATTAAACTCTTTTTTAGGTTTTAAATTTTAGCCCTTTTTAGTAAAAGTGGCATTTGTATTGACTTACCGTTTTGGGAATATTTCCTTGGATTATTTTATTTAATCCGAGTTTGACTTTATTTAGTATTTATCATTACGATTTAATTCCATTTGACAGTGTTTCCGTCACTGTTTTACACTAGATTTTATAGGGTATTATAGTTGGTATCAGAGCATCGCTGCTCCCAACGCTCACACCTTGATCTTTAGGCAAAATGACTAATGAATGATTTGACAAGTCAAAACGAATTAGTGAGAGATGTGTAGAAACAAATAAGGACTTTTTTGGTAGCTTATGTGTATGTGTAACTCAGTGGCTAGCATTGAATTTATGTTTTGTTTTCCCAACGATGAAGTTAAAGGGACGAGAAATTGTTGCTGCAGGGAAGATATAACGATGGTGCAGCAGACCAAGAGATGATTACCTAGTGAATCCGTCAGGTGGAGCGACCTAAGACTGGTGTGTTTGTTTTCTCTACAAGAAGATGGAGTAACGTAGTGAACCCTCTTGCAACTCTTGAAGCCTCAAGATTATTCCTTTTTTGATCTCAGATCTTGTCAATATGCGATCAAGGTTCCTCTTCTTTCACTCTTACAAATTTTCATTTCCTATTCTGGTGAATGAATCCTTGTTCGCGATTCGTCCACTTTTGCTACTTATTCTCTTGAGATTTAATGGTTAAACTCACCCTTTCTTACCGAGCTCTAATGAAAGTTAAGTCATTTGAGGTTTAATGAAGCATTGTTACTTATGGTTTGAGGATAGTGAGTTTTATCTTTAATGTCTATTTAGTAAGAGCTTTTATTCCTTATGGAATAACCTCGGTGGTGATTAATGGGTTATGGAGTTACGATTTTGGCTTAGTGGTTGGCTTTGGATTATAGGTAACTTGCATCCTTTGGGTTACATGTGATTAAGGCTATTATAGTAACCATGTATCTGATCGAGGCCATTTCGTGTTCACAATTAAGTATATGTGGTCGTTGGTCAATGGTCGATACAAAACACAATTTATACTTCACAAACAACTCTACAATTAGTAAAGAGGCAAGTAAAGGTCGGATCCCAAGGGACGGGTATTGAAATGAGAATTCTATTGTAACTAGTAGTGTCTAGGGGTGTCACAAATTGAGTTGGTGTAGAAGGTCACTAAACTAAAATAGCAATGAAAATAAACTAGCAAGATGAATAAAATAAGGGGTGTAAACAATTGATTAAAGGCACTAGGGTGTCATGGGATCATAGGGGAATCATGGGATATGATCATACAAACATGTTCTCAAATTATAAGCAAGCAATTATTGTTGTGATGGATTGAGTTGGGTTATATCTTACAATCCTAGGAAAGTTTGGGTCCCGGAGCCGAATCGATTAGATTGTAAAACACCTACAAGTCGACTTAATCTTTCCTACTCAACACATGCATGGTCTAATGAGACTCGAGTTGGGTTATGTCTTACAAGTCTCATTGAAAAGATAGAAGATGATAGTAAATGCAAGGATTCATAGGCTTAGCATTTCATCAAATATAACATGTGCATGTATTAAGATCAAAACAAGCAAGCAAATAAGATATGAAAGCATATTGATTTAAGCATGAATCATTCCCCATGATGGTTTCCCCTAATCACCCATTAAACCCTAGCTAAGAGACTACTCACTCATTATCATGTTGATCATGCTAGCAAGGTTGTCAATTATACCAACAATATGAAACATGATGAATAAATGAAGGTAATTAACAATAATTAAAAAGGGATTAAGAGATTATACCTACTAATGATTCCAATAATAAAGCAAGAATAATAGAAGTACTTGAATCCTAGATTGAGAGGTTGTCAATCTCCCAATAATAACCCAAATAATCTTCAATTACCCAAAATAAAGGAAGAACAAGAGAGAGATTAAAGAACTAAAACTTGGATTAAAACTTGATTAATACTTGATTACAATATTGAAGAGAGATTTGATTGATATTAACTACACTAATTATTGATAAGAAGAACATGCTCCTCTAATTAGCCTAATGGGGTATTTATAGTGAAAATTAGGGAGGATGCATTAGGGTTAACTAAGGGCTAAACTAGTAATTACACTTTTTAAGTTGAGCAAGGAGACTCCGGTATTTTCTGAGAGAAGGGCTTCTCTTTTCGTAGCTTGAAGAATGAAATCCGTGCTGTGCAGGAATCCGTGCGGATTAGAGTCAGGACGGCCGGATTTGGGCTGTGCAATCCGAGCGGATTCGGGAGAGGGACGCTCGGATTGTTGAGGGGGAATCCGAGCGGATTCCAAGGAGGGACGCTCGGATTGTCTTTGGACGGACGGACGGATTGTCTGCAATCCGTTCGGATTGTTGGTCGGCGTCAATTCTTCTTCTTTTCTTCCCTTTTCTTCATAAATTCCTTGGGGATTTCCTTGGGGACGCAAGGATCCTTTCTCAACATTGTTCTTCTACTATGATATGTACAAAGGCCTTCTAGTCTTGTCTCTTCTTGATGCTTGGTCATTGAATACAATCAATTTAGCCTCGTTTTGCCATGAAAATGCAAGATTCTTACTCCTTTCCTACCAAGGGATCAAAATCTCAAAGAATATGCAAAACAAAGAACTAAAGATAAGAAATGACCCAAATAGGCACTAAAAAGCATGGAAACAATGGTAATTCGGGGGCTAAATATGCGCCAATTATGGTCACATCAAATATCCCCAAACCGAACCTTTGCTCGTCCCGAGTAAAGAGGTGACAAAGACTAGGACCAAAACTAACCTATCCTAATAATAATAGCCGATATGAGACAATTAGCGGGTCTCACTCCGCCCCTTCAACTCACAACAAGACAACCATGAGGTAGGATGCCTTCTTGCAAGGCAAGGTGGGTCTTGCCAAAATGGCGACACATCCAAACATTAAGCACATAAAAATCACATAATGGATGCATCTACAAAAAGAATAGCCACTTTCCTCATCTAAGTGGCGGAAATTATCTACAAGGGAAGCAATTCAAGGGTACACAATCCTTCATAGATGCAATTTGTTCAAACTACTAAGCCTAGAAGGATACCAATAAATCACCTCCAAGTTGTGTCAAGCTAGGGTACCTTTGTCCTCAATCGTTAAATGCTTTCGTCAAGAATAGACTCCCTATGGTGTTAGAAACACTGGAGGATCGCGGAATTCCCCCTCTTACCTAGACAAGAAGAAGGGTCGTCCCCTCTCTACCATGCACAAAAATGGATACGATGGATAAAGGGACCAATAGATATTTGAGTTTCACTTTTGGGAGTTTGCTTTTGTTTTTGTTTTTCCCCCCAATTTCTTGTGGCATATAACATTTGAGAACACTTTCTTTTGCCATTTCTTTTCATTTTTGGCTTTTCAATACTTGACAACTTTTTTGCATTTCTTTTTGAACATTTTCAAAGTCACCCCAATTAGTAACGAGGGTGCCTTGTATTTGAAGCTTTAGGGGTCTATTTTTGCTCCTCTTTTCATTTGATGCATTTTTGCAAACTTTCTTTCACTTTTCATTTCTTTGAACTCAAATTGATTTCTTTTTGTTTTGTGCCCATTCCCTTTTTTTGACAAAAATATGGTAGAACATGGATGAATGATGGAGGTATGCATGGTTTCAAGGGTCGCCTTGGAATAAACGGTAGCCAAGGAGTTATCACACCACAAGGTACTCTTGACTAGGCCTTAAACCATGGGTCAAAGGATACTAGCATGACACATCCTAGGGTGTTTTACAAGTATTCTAACAAGCAAAGTCTTAAGAATAAAAAGCATCTACTAGGGCCTATATACACTTGTCAAGTTTCCCAAATAGACGGTTTCGCAAAATTTTTCTAACATGCAAACTACATGCCATGATGCAACTAACATATACACATCCTAATGCAAATGATTCTACCAACTAATATGCCATATAAACTAAACGCAATCCTAAATTCACATTGTTTTACCGCATCAATCAAAATAAAGCCACATAGTCATTAACATAAAGAGGAAAAAGGAGATTGGAAAGACCATACCATGCGGTCTTCAATATCCTCATGTCTCGGATGTGGCGTAGTCAATCAAAGTGAACAAGGATAAAACAAACACAATATATACAAGACAATATATACAAAGGAAATGAACTTGTTTTTGGTTTTTCAATTTTTCAATTTTTATGATTTTTTGAATAAGAGTTAAATGTTAGAATTCCCATCCCCACACTAATATGGGCATTGTCCTCAATGGCCAAAATGATGGAAATTATGCAAAGATGATGCATGATTTCTATACTAAATGCAATTCTACACTAAGCTATACTACATGATGCATGGTTTTTGTTATGACGGAGAGGATAATTTAGATTACCTCCCGTTGTGTATGCATTAACTTCCCCAAACCAAATAAGACACTATTGCTAATGTCAAAGCATTGGGGTAGTTCATGCACACACTATGCTATGCATGAAACTAGATTGTCATTTTGGATTTTACAAATGGGAACAATAAAGAACACCTCAATGGTACCGAGGTGTGAGTCCTTTGATGTTGCTAGGACTAAACCAACAATGATTAAAATAAAATACAAAGAGATATAGACACAAACTTCTTTTCATGAAAAATTAAGATAAAGAGAAGAGATGAGAGAACTTCACTTGAACTTAGGTGGCCGCTCATGCTTGCTCCACCTAGTGATGAAGTAGTCTCCTAGGCATCCGCATCATCTCCCTCTATATCGCTATCCCAAATATCCTTTGAAGCATCACTTAAACTTGGATCCATGAATTCATCTTCACTCTCAAGCTTCACCGTATCACCTCCACAAGAATCCCCACTTTCTTCCCCTTTGCGTCCGTTTGCCCCTTCATTAGCCTTCTTCGAGTTAGGAAAGAGCAATTCCATTTGAGCCCATGAGGGGAAAGCTCCTTCCTCACTAATCCGTCCTTTTTGAGCCATCTCATAGTATTGGGGGTAAAGAGCATGATAAGTGTCCACGGAGGTCTCATATTGACGGTAGTGTAAATCTTGCAAAATTCCCGTGACAAAGTCGTCACGGGGGAGGATGAAGGGATTTGGATGGTTATATGGTTGGTAGGGAAAGGGGTAAGGAGGCACTTTTATCCTCTCATTTTGAGTTTGTTGTTCTTGTTGTGGTGGTGGATTTTGTGGAGGTGGAGTTTGCCTTTTTTGACTTGGGATGAGGTAGGAGGGCATTGGGGACAAGCTTCCTCTTCTTGGGGAGACCCGTGGTAGATCATGCATTGGGAGATAGAGTGGATCGCTCCCTTTTGTCAACCACTTTATCCTCTTATCAACCCCCTCAAGGGTTATCCAATGGTGTTGTACGATAAGGAGATCTTCATTAATTCTCGTGTTCCCCGCAAGTGGAGTGTACTCATTGTTCTCATTGAACCTTGGGTTGAAGTGCTTTGCAAGTCTAGTTATGAGTCCACCATTCACTATGTGCTTCATTCCATCATCATCCCCATTTTTAAACCTTGCCCATTTCTCTAGCAAAACTAGAGGTGCATTGAAGTGATACCTATCTCTCCCATGAATGTTGAGGTATGATTCCATAAATACAAGGTCCAATTGGTTGACAATGGCCGGATCACGGCGGGCGAAAAGAGTACCCGAAAGAAATCTATATGTAAGCCTCAAGATCGGGTTTTGGATGTGAAAAGCAAGACACTCTTTGGTAAGAATGAAATCCCGGCCCGTCATGGCCCTCCACAATGGTGCAACATTATACTTTTTGGGCTTTGATGTTCGGGTAGGCGAAACATCAAGTCCGAACACATTGGCAAATTCGACAAGGGTCATCATTCTAGAGACATTCTCCAACCTAAACTCTATGCAAATAGTCTTGTTCAAGGTTGTGATTCTCAAAAAGCTTAAGAATTCTAGCACAAGGGACCGATATGTTGGCTCATACATGCGAAAGAGAGTCGAAAGACCAAAAACCTCAAAGAGTGCTTCTACTTGGTGAAAGATTCCAAGCTTTCTTAAGGTATCATGACAAAGAAATTTAGTGGGAAGAATATTCTTACTTAAGAGTCGATGGAAGACCAATCGCTGCACATCGTCAAGGAATTCCACATTCGAGAAATCGTCGAGCCTTGTGAGGTCTACAATCTCTACATGCTCCCTTCTAATGGTGTTGAGATGTGAGGTAGAGGAACTTCCCATCATCCTTGGTCTTCTTGCACTTCTAAAGGAGGATCTCCTTGGTGCCATTCTTGCTTCTTTTGTTGGGTTCTTTTGATTTGAAGATTTGCTAAGGATGTTCCTTGTTGATTGAGAATTGGAAACCCTAGAAAATTGGGGATTTTTAATTTTGAGGGCAAAGAGAGTGATTTGGATATGTATGGGAGTCATAAGGAGGTGGGTTTTATAGGGTAAGTGGAAGGAGTAGTGATGTGGCATTATATGGGTGGTGGGGTGTATTTTAATTGGAAAAAGTCGGGTCGAGAAATAGTGGGAGAAGACGAGCGGATCCGGAGGGAAGACGCTCGGATTCCTCCTTCGCGAGACGGGCGGATTCTGGGCAATACGCCCGGATTCTGCCACAGAGTGAAATTCCAAAATTTTTGTCGCCACAAGACGGGCGTCCCGAGCGAGAGACGCTCGGATTCTTCAAGGGTTGGACGGGCGTCTTATTGAGAAGACGGGCGGATTCTTCGACAGAGATTTTTCTTGAAATGTACAGGCGGAGAGACGAGCGTCTTTCCACAAATCCGGCCGGATTCAACCAGACGGGAGTCTTCTTCCATAGGACGCTCGGATTTTCAAACAGCCCAGAAACCTTCAATTTTTCGACACAGCTGGACGTGCGGTTTCTCTCCTAGACGTCCGGATTCGGCCAAGACGGCCGGATTCCGAGGGAATCCGCTCGGATTAAGCTGCGAGCTTTGACTTTTTCTTCTTTCTTTCAATGCATCCCCACACTTAGGAATTTGCTCCTTCCTTCATTCAAAAACTTGTTAGTAACCCTCCCTCACTTACGCTCATGAAAAGAGTTTATGACATTTATTAAAATAAAAGCAATAAAATAATAAATACAAGTTAGAGGGTTAGTATATTTACAAATGGTGGTTTAGGGAGGACTCCACCAAACTCTCCCTTAGATGGTCCTTTCAAGGGGGAGGAGGCCCGAGGTAGGTAGCCTCGACCTCTCCAACAAATGCTCCTTCATAGTATGGCTTCAACCTTTGACCATTTACCTTGAACTTGCTTCCATCTTCCGCCTTGAGTTCGAAATCTCCATATTTTCCAACTTCGGTTATCACATAGGGACCCATCCATCTAGAGTTCAATTTTCCCGGAAAGAGTCGGTAGCGGGAGTTGAATAGAAGGACTTTGTCTCCCTTGTGCAAGGCCTTTTGTCGAATTCTCTTATCATGAAGCAATTTTGTTCTTTCTTTGTAAATCTTTGCATTCTCATAAGATTGTAGTCGGAATTCCTCCAACTCTTGGATTTGGATCATCCTCTTTTGACCGCTCAATTTGAGATCAAGATTGAGTGCTCGGATTGCCCAATAAGCTTTATACTCCAATTCTATTGGCAAATGACATGCTTTTCCATATACAAGCTTGTAGGGGGAGGCACCAATGGGAGTCTTATAGGCCGTCCTATAAGCCCAAAGAGCATCATCAAGCTTTGTGCTCCAATCTTTCCGAGTCTTGTTCACAACTTTTTCAAGGATTTGTTTGATCTCTCTATTTGAAATTTCCACTTGACCGCTTGTTTGAGGATGATATCCCAAGCCGGTTCGATGTTGAACACCATATTTAGTCAAAAGGGATGCAAGCTTCTTCTCATGGAAATGTGTTCCTCCATCACTAATGATAGCTCTAGGAACTCCAAATCGTGGGAAAATTATCTTCTTGAAAAGCTTGGTGACTGTTTTTGCATCATCATTTGGGGTGGCAATTGCCTCCACCCACTTTGAAACATAATCTACGGCCACAAGGATGTACTTGTTCCCATTGGATGTCACAAAGGGTCCTTGGTAGTCAATTCCCCAAACATCGAAAATCTCCACCTCTAGAATGGCCCTTTGTGGCATTTCGTTTCTCCAAGATATATTGCCCGTTCTTTGACAAGCATCACAATGAATGATGAATTCTCTTGTATCTTGAAACATTGTGGGCCAATAGAAGCCCGATTGGAGAATTTTTGCAACGGTTCTTCTTGCTCCATGGTGCCCACCGTAGGGTGATGAATGACATCCTTCCAAGATTCCTTGGATTTCCCATTGAGGATGCATCTCCGGTAGAGCCCATCACTACACTCCTTGTAGAGGTTTGGCTCATCCCAAAAGTACCTCTTCACTTCGAATAGGAATCTCTTCCTTTGGTTGTGGTTCAAGTTTGGAGGGAGCACTTTTCCAACAATATAATTGGCATAATCGGCAAACCATGGGGTGATGTGCCTTTCAAGTTGAGTTTGAATAGCCATCAAAATATCGTCGGGAAATGAGTCATTGATCGGGGTTTCTCCATTTTCATCATGAAACCGGATTCTTGACAAGTGATCCGCCACTACATTCTCGGCTCCTTTCTTGTCTCTTATCTCCAAGTCAAATTCTTGAAGAAGCAAAATCCATCTCAACAATCTTGGTTTTGCCTCCTTCTTTATCAAGAGATGTCGGAGAGCACGGTGATCCGAAAATACAATCACCTTGGATCCAAGCAAGTAGGAACGGAATTTATCCAAAGCATAAACAATGGCAAGAAGCTCCTTTTCGGTTGTATCGTAATTTACTTGAGAAGGGTCGAGGGTTTTGCTTATGTAATAGATGGCATGAAGAGCTCTCCCTACCCGTTGGCCAAGAACCGCTCCAACGGCGTAGTTGCTAGCGTCACACATAATCTCGAAAGGTAACTCCCAATTTGGGGGTTGGATGATTGGTGCCGAGATTAATGCTTCTTTGATTCTATTAAAAGCTTCAACACACTCGTCAGTAAATTGGAATTGGGCATCTTTAAGCAAAAGTTGAGTGAGGGGTTTCGCTATTTTCGAAAAATATTTTATGAAACGACGATAAAAACCCGCGTGACCGAGAAAACTTCTCACCCCTCTAACATTCACGGGAGGTGGGAGTTTCTCTATCACCTCAACTTTAGCTTTATCGACCTCGATGCCCTTTTCCGAAATCAAGTGACCCAAAACAATTCCTTCATTAACCATGAAATGACACTTTTCCCAATTTAAAACAAGACTAACATCTTCACATTTTTGCAATACAAGAGAAAGATTATGCAAGCATGAGTCAAAGTCCTTTCCATAAACACTAAAATCATCCATAAAAACTTTCATTATGGTCTCTAGGTAATCGGAGAAGACACTCATCATGCATCTTTGGAAAGTAGCGGGGGCATTACATAATCCAAAAGGCATCCTCCTATATGCAAAAGTGCCATAAGGGCACGTGAAGGTGGTCTTATGTTGGTCATCCGGGTGTATAGGGATTTGGAAGAATCCCGAATACCTGTCAAGGTAACAAAAGAATTTGTTAGAGGCTAACCTCTCAAGCATTTGGTCAATGAATGGTAAGGGGAAGTGATCTTTTCTTGTTGCGGAGTTTAATTTCCGGTAGTCAATGCACATACGCCAACCGGTGATCATTCTTGTGGGTATTAATTCATTCTTTTCATTCGTCACTACCGTGGTACCTCCTTTCTTAGGTACCACTTGGACGGGCTAACCCACAAAGAATCCGATATGGGATATATGATTCCCGCATCAAGTAATTTCATGACTTCTCCTTTGACAACTTCTTGCATGTGGGGGTTCAATCTTCTTTGGGGTTGAATGGTAGGTCTATGGTCGTCCTCTAGATGAATCCTATGCATGCAAAAGTTGGGACTTATCCCCTTAAGGTCATCTAGACTATAACCTATAGCCTTCTCATGTTGTTTTAACACATCAAGCAACTTTCCCAATTGGTCATCTTCAAGTCTATCATTAACAATCACGGGTTTGGTCTTTGATTCATCAAGGTAAGCATATTTCAAATTTGGGGGAGGGGGTTTTAAAGTAGGAGTTTGTACCTTACTTTCTTCCTTTGGAGTTTCATTGAGAATTTGCTCCATCTCCATTAAACATTCCATTCTCATAGCATACTCAACTTCACTTTCATCAACCTCATCATATTCAAATCCCATGATGGGTTCCTCTTGTTCTTGAGTTTGCAAAATATCCTCTAGGATGGATTGCTCATCCTCTATGGGTTGACATGCTTCCACTAGAATATTATGAACTAACTCGGATTGTGCATGGGTGAGTTCCTTGTTAGCTAGAGCGGCCTCAAAGAGATCCACCTCTAACTCCCAATACATGCTTTTAGCCTTACTTGCTTCTAAGGCCTCTAATGCTTGCATGGGATCCTTGAAGTAAGGGATACTCAAGTGGTCCTCTACAAAACAATCTATGAAATCCATTCTCGCAAAATATCAAACAACTTGAAAACGATTAGAGCAAACCTTGAGGAGTTTTACTTCCCCAAGGTGAAAAAGACACAACTAATAACAATAAAAGAAATCTTAAATCAATTAAACACCGTCCCCGGCAACGGCGCCATTTTTGATCGAGGCCATTTCGTGTTCACAATTAAGTATATGTGGTCGTTGGTCAATGGTCGATACAAAACACAATTTATACTTCACAAACAACTCTACAATTAGTAAAGAGGCAAGTAAAGGTCGGATCCCAAGGGACGGGTATTGAAATGAGAATTCTATTGTAACTAGTAGTGTCTAGGGGTGTCACAAATTGAGTTGGTGTAGAAGGTCACTAAACTAAAATAGCAATGAAAATAAACTAGCAAGATGAATAAAATAAGGGGTGTAAACAATTGATTAAAGGCACTAGGGTGTCATGGGATCATAGGGGAATCATGGGATATGATCATACAAACATGTTCTCAAATTATAAGCAAGCAATTATTGTTGTGATGGATTGAGTTGGGTTATATCTTACAATCCTAGGAAAGTTTGGGTCCCAGAGCCGAATCGATTAGATTGTACAACACCTACAAGTCGACTTAATCTTTCCTACTCAACACATGCATGGTCTAATGAGACTCGAGTTGGGTTATGTCTTACAAGTCTCATTGAAAAGATAGAAGATGATAGTAAATGCAAGGATTCATAGGCTTAGCATTTCATCAAATATAACATGTGCATGTATTAAGATCAAAACAAGCAAGCAAATAAGATATGAAAGCATATTGATTTAAGCATGAATCATTCCCCATGATGGTTTCCCCTAATCACCCATTAAACCCTAGCTAAGAGACTACTCACTCATTATCATGTTGATCATGCTAGCAAGGTTGTCAATCATACCAACAATATGAAACATGATGAATAAATGAAGGTAATTAACAATAATTAAAAAGGGATTAAGAGATTATACCTACTAATGATTCCAATAATAAAGCAAGAATAATAGAAGTACTTGAATCCTAGATTGAGAGGTTGTCAATCTCCCAATAATAACCCAAATAATCTTCAATTACCCAAAATAAAGGAAGAACAAGAGAGAGATTAAAGAACTAAAACTTGGATTAAAACTTGATTAATACTTGATTACAATATTGAAGAGAGATTTGATTGATATTAACTACACTAATTATTGATAAGAAGAACATGCTCCTCTAATTAGCCTAATGGGGTATTTATAGTGAAAATTAGGGAGGATGCATTAGGGTTAACTAAGGGCTAAACTAGTAATTACACTTTTTAAGTTGAGCAAGGAGACTCCGGTATTTTCTGAGAGAAGGGCTTCTCTTTTCGTAGCTTGAAGAATGAAATCCGTGTTGTGCAGGAATCCGTGCGGATTAGAGTCGGGACGACCGGATTTGGGCTGTGCAATCCGAGCGGATTCGGGAGAGGGACGCTCGGATTGTTGAGGGGGAATCCGAGCGGATTCCAAGGAGGGACGCTTTCGGATTGTCTTTGGGCCGGACGGACGGATTATGTCCGAATCCGTTCGGATTGTTGGTCAGCGTCAATTCTTCTTCTTTTCTTCCCTTTTCTTCATAAATTCCTTGGGGATTTCCTTGGGGACGCAAGGATCCTTTCTCAACATTGTTCTTCTACTATGATATGTACAAAGGCCTTCTAGTCTTGTCTCTTCTTGATGCTTGGTCATTGAATACAATCAATTTAGCCTCGTTTTGCCATGAAAATGCAAGATTCTTACTCCTTTCCTACCATGGGATCAAAATCTCAAAGAATATGCAAAACAAAGAACTAAAGATATGAAATGACCCAAATAGGCACTAAAAAGCATGGAAACAATGGTAATTCGGGGGCTAAATATGCGCCAATTATGGTCACATCAGTATCATTATTGGTTGACCTAGATTAATCTCAATTTATATTCTAATGGATTTAGATCATTGAGTTCTGATGAAAGGTTGTAACCTTTAAACTTTTGGTTGTGTGACGTATCTTTACTTGAGTTGATTAGTGTTAACCTTGAGAACAAGGAGTGTACTTGCATAATCGCATTATGGATTGATTGTGTTGACTTAAGGAATGTAAGTTCGGGATGTTGAGGATTGTGTACCTTCGTGCTTTGATGTCTTGACCGTAGTAAAGGTAATCTTTGAGGACTGTTTGGGTGCGAACTACCTAAAGGAATTTTCAATTGAGGAGTTTTAGATCTTCAATACGATTGTGGACTTATTGAGCTAGTAACTCCTAGTTGGTGTGATGTTATGATTATAAATTTGATGGACTGCTAAGAGATCTTTATCTTCGTTAGATGGTAATTGTGGATGTTAGAGGCAATTGCTACTTTTAGTTTAGAGAATTTCTCATCCGCGCATTATGGGATGGTAATTTCAGTTTGTTGTTCCGTACCTTGAGGAGTCCTATGGTTTTGATAACTTGAGGAATTTAGTTAGTTAGTTGGATGTTAAGTACTTGAAAGATTTTTACCATGATGATTTGAGAGGTGGACCAGTTATGTAGGGTTTTGTGATGGACTTATGCCAATTGATAATCTTGGAGGATAAAGATTACGAAAGTTTGATAACTCTGAGCGTGACTACTTGTTGTCGGGTGTTAATAAGCTTGGTATTGGTTTCGATGGAAATAGAAGGCGTGTGTGTGTTAGGGGAGTTGTACAAGAATCTCGAGATGATAAATCTCTACTATAATTCTTGAGAGAGCTTTTTATAACTCTCGAATCTCTGCTTTCCACTCTTTTTCCCAAGCACCTGTTCCAGTTGTTAATTCCCGAATCTTTCCTTAAGTTTGAAAACTTTTGCCTTTACCCTTTTTCCTCCAATATTTCTGTTTTATACAAGAGTTTAACTTCTATGAAATTTCGATTATCTTGGAAATTTTAAACATTTTATGTTATTATTTCAAAGTTTTATACTCCACTTTTTGAATCACTCTTGGTTTGTATTTAGATTTGGTTTAGTTTCGGAAGTGTTTAAAACTTATTTGAAAATATTTCAGAATTGTTTCAAATATTTGGATAATCAAATAAACATTCAAAAGTTATGTTGTATTTACAAATATTATTTGCCCTAAGATTTTGAAATAAATTTGTACATTTTCATCTGGATTTCGACATTGGTGAATGCTACAACTTGTCATTAAAGACCTCTAATGATCGGTTCGGTACTTGCTAACGTATGGTTTTGAAATGATTTTTATTCAAATGGTGACTTGCCTTATCGTTGGACGATGGAATTCTTGTTCGCGGCGGGTATTCTTCAGTTCCATAAGATGGGACAAGTAATTTCTAATAAATCAATTTTGAAAACTGGTTTAAAAATTAACTTGAATGTCGTAAAAGGTCTTTGCCCTTTTGTGGTAATGGGCCACCCGCACCGCGCGCACCCGCGCGTTGGTTTCGAGGCAGTGGCCTTTGCCCTTTTGTCGTAAAAGGTTGAATAAGCCTGCATTTGTGGAGTCGCCACCAATTTATTGTGGAAAAATTTGAAACCGTTCGAATACCTCGCGTCATAACAAGACACAAAGTAGTGACATGAACAGTAAGAACTCATTACGCTTAGTATTATATGTCTAGAATTACTCTCGAGATGTCAATGGACACGGATGTCCAGAGATAAATGGAGTAAGGGGTGAGGGTACGTATTAGGAAGCTCTTTAATTCGAACACCTAATCCCGCCCGCCTCGGTAGTGGCCTCTACGAATGATTAGGGAAATTGTTCATATTTGATATGTTGTCGATGTAATGCATGCAATACAATAAATATAGATTAATCCTAGCATGTGGAATTTAGACTAAGTCGGTTAACACGTGTTTAGAAAACAATTTGGGGTCGAAGTAAATGTTAGATTAATTACATGTGAATGCCATACAATTAAATCATACATAATAATAATTACGAAAAATGAATTATAATAAAAATTACAAACTTACAATGTTTGTTTGATCTACGTCAAAAGCACGCTCAAAGACGGGATTTCGAAGAAGAAAAATAAAAAGGAAAATAAAATTGGAATTAAAAATATGAAAATACGTCAGGTTAGAGGAGATAATACGAATAAGAGTTGATTAAAAACTTAATTAGAAACCCTACGTCAAAACGAGAAGAGTTCAGAGGCATAAGCCAACCCAAAACAGGCGCAGCATCTGCTGCGTCCTCTGGAAGAGTCGCATCATTTCATGCGTCTGTTTTAGAGCTGGATTCTGACTGTGAAAGGTAGACCCGCGGGTTGTTAATGTTTGTTAGTTATTTAATGTCAATTATTGATATGTAACTCGAGTAGAAGTGATTTAATCATATTACATGCATATGGAACCATCATAAAGCGATAAAAGACGAACGAAACATTACAAGTTATGGTTATTCTACAATGTCGGAATCGATTTATATACGAAACTTGAATTAAAGACGGTTGAAAGTGAAAGAAAACAAAATATGAAAAATAAAGAGAAATATGTACAAAAGACGAATTCCAGGGACTTGATATTGATAAATCGAGTGTCTAAAATCCGGGTTTGAATTGGATGACAAAAACCTGCAAATATTAAATATAAGGGATTTAAGCTGAAAAAGGTCGAAAAAATTTTATAAAAACTAATTTGAAAATTATTTGGTGAAATAAGGGAAAGAACGAAGAAAGAAAACAAATAAAAGACGAAAGGAACAAAAATCCGAGGAAGAAGAAGAAGTGCAGCAACTGAAGGCAGCCTCCGGAAGAGGTGCAGCAGATGCTGCGGCCTTTCCAGAAGGCGCATCTGTTGATGCGATTCTTTCCCACGTCGTTTCTCTACTGTTTTTGTCAAAGGGTTTTAAAAAGTGATTAAAAAAATGGTTTTGAGCATGCTTATGACATAAATGTTTACATTAATTATAATACAGAAAATAAATACAGAATTAAGATGGGATTTTACACTCTCAGACTTACATGTTAGCGTCGCGAGATTTAACTAAATCGGTTTTTAGTGGTAACTCGACTCGATCTATGCAAATATGAAAGTGCCCTTGAAAAAGGATTTAAAACGAATTGATTTAATTGATTGTGTAGTGGTCAAATTGGTCGGTCATGCAAACGTGACTGGTACTCAGAATGATATGAGCTTACATGGTTGATTGATCAAGCACGTAGGCGTCGAAAGGCAATAGCGTGTTCTTCGAATGCAAAGGGAGAAGAGAAGGGCGGACACTCGCGTGAAAAATATGTGAGGCGAAGGCCTCTATTAATCACGAGAGGTAGGGTTTAGGAAAGTGATATGGACGGAAAGATCCAGAAACAACCGACTTAGGTTGAAACACAGAAACTTGGAAAAAAAGAAAGCCTTGAGAAAAGGCGCAGTAGGTATTGCGACCCTTAGAAGAGGCGCGGCACTTACTGCGTCCTTTCTCGGGTAGTATTCTTCTGCGCAAGAAAACGCGTTTGACAGCCTGTCGTATTTTAGGCATAACTTTCTCTACAAGACTCGGATTAAGGTGATTTTGGTGGCCTTGGAAAGCTAAGAGAAATATATAGAACTTTCTTAAAATAGACCAGACCCAAAAAAGTCGTTATCACCTCGTAAAATGGGCCTAAATGTTGGGCTGACATTTTAGCTAAATGAAATGCACATTTTGTAATGTAAACTTTAAGTTTAGCCTAAAGAAGTGACATGGGACTCAAAATGAGATATAATCATAACATTTTATGATATCCTAACCTTAGGTAGACAAGCACATTGCTTTTTGACTTGAGATTTGATGGTTTTAGGAAATGAAGACGGTTTTTTACCCGGACTCCAAATGTACTCTAATTACTGCCAAAAAGACCATAATGACACCTAGATGATAACCAAGGGGTAGACATAAGTGTACGAGTTACCTTTTATTAACCGATTTACAAAACGTCATAAAATCGCGACATATGCTAAACATGCGACCCAATCATCACTGGTTGTTTGGTGGGAGGTGCAGAAACGAGGTGTCTACAAATCCCCCACTTTAACTGAGGCTTGGACAAGGCAAAAGTCAAAGTATAGCCCTCAGGTCAATCGAAGATTACAACCTGAAGACTATGGCGGCGTGAGGCGGCTCAAGGGGTCTGAGCCAAGGACCTCTCGTCGGGAACATTTTAGAGTCTGTCGACTTCCGAGGAGGGTCGTTTAAGGTCCATTAGACTACATAAGGAAGCTCGCCAGCCATAAGAAGAAACCGTACTTGAGACACTCCTGGGGAAACCAGACTAAAGGCGCTTCGGCAAAACTCTTTGGCCTGAAGATAACTTGGTGTCTGAAGGCATTAGGGGTTACAGGGATTCTGAAGAAACTTCTTAACACTTCTGAAGGCTAACTCTGAAGGCTATCTTCAAAGGGAAGGCTGAAGGATAACTCTCTGAAGGACTGAACATGAGGACTTAACTAAAAAGAACTTCTGGAATTTACTGAAAAGGGGTTATCTGAAGGTTACTGAAAGGATTATCTGAGGGTTTTCTGAAGGAGGAACATATGAAGGACTCTCTTGACTGTGAAGGATTAAGGCAAGCTTCTGAAATATCTGAAGGATTAAGGCAAGTTTCTGAAAGATCTGAAGGATTAAGGCAAGTTTCTGAAAGATCTGAAGGATTAAGAACTCTTCGGGAGTTGTTTCCCTCGAACTCCGTAGGAAACCATATGAGGGTCAGCAGGACGTTGGAAGAAACCACTGGGGAATCTGCTCGCGTCGGTCTCAAGAGAACCCTATTTCTGCGAAATACGTGGGCTGTAAGCGGCAACGAACTCTCGCTGGGGAACATATCGATGACTCTGCTGGGGAAGAGTCATACGTTGAGTTTACAACTGGCGCGCCCTTGGCACCGCTGAGGAGAAAATAATAGATCGACAAAGACGCGTCCTTAGCATCGCTGAGGAAAAGTGTTTGATCGACAACGGCGCGTCCTTGGCACCGCTGAGGAGAAACTCCGCTCGGGTCATCGCAAGCGATATTCCAATAAAGAGGAGAAGCCAATGAACTGTATTTAGTGATCATGAATTCTTGTAATTTTCTTGATTGTCATGGAAGAAACCTTGAGCAATACTGCTAATATTGCTGGGGAATATCTTGACTGTCGCTGGGGAGAATCAAGAGTTGGGCGAAGCCCCCAGTTGGAGCAAGCTATGCTTCTTATACTCACCTGCATGGTTAGTAGCCACACAAGAACGCAATATAATAGGCAAATAGCACATATGCACATGAGGAAACAATTAGTATGTGAACCTTGAATGAGGAAGGAAACATACAAGTTTTGAAAGCTCTTTTCTTTATAAAATTATTTAAAACTTGAAAAAAGGTGGAATTTGTAATGCGTTATGCATATCTAATGGTAGATGCATGACTTGACACGACATCGATCCACTAGGACATAGGACGACAGACTGATGCAACACTGACTTAGATTTGACGCGACACAGGGATGAATTTGACAGACTTTGTTTAAGTATGCGCAACCCTTAACCAAGTGTGGGTGACAATGCATATCAGTTCCAAAGGTAGAAGAAGTGCAAGAATGATGGGGACATATAAAGGCAAGGCATGAGCCATGGATCAGCTGTCTACTTTGAACAATTTTCGCCACCGTTTGCTGTAAAAGAGACCCCTCTTGAGGCACGATAACTTGGAGAATCGATCTAAGACCTTTGTCATTGTCTTGACCGAGTACTAGCTTGACTTAAAATAAGATAGGAACAAAGGAAGGGTGGCATCTCAGAAGAGAAGCCCCCAGGATGAGAAGATGACTCTGGAATTTGGTAAAAAGAAGACTGGGCGACAAAAAGGAGCCCCTAGTAAAGAGGTGGAAATGGAAATTGTGGTTGGAAAGTTGAAATTGAGGTTGAAAGTTGATGGTTGAGGTGGTTGATAATTGTGTGGACATGGGCGACCCACGGCGCGCGCGGAAGCGCTTGAATAAGCGTGCATTTGTGGAGTTGCCACCAATTTTTATGGGAAATTGGAATCGTTCGAATACCTCGTGCCATATCAAGACACAAAATAGTGACATGAACACTAAGAACTCGTTACCCTTAACATTCTATGTCTAGAATGACTCCCGTGGATGCCAATGAACACGGATGTTCACAGAGATCTGGAGTAAGGGGTGAGGGTATGTATTAGGAAGCTCTTTAATTCGAACACCTAATCCCGCCCGCCTCGATAGCGGCCTCTACTAATGATTAGGGAAATTGTTCATATTTGATATGTCGTCAATTATATGCATGCAATGCAACATCCAATGTTTTAGTCCTAGCTTGTGAGATTAGACTATGTCGGTTTACACGTAATTAGCAAACAATTGGGTCGAAGTTGATGTTAGATTAATTACATGGGAAAGACAAGTAAACAAATCATACAAGAGTTATAAATGAACTATAATAAATTACAATAGTTAAAATTACAATGGATTACAAGGATTATTTGATCTACGTCAAAAGCACGCTCAAAACGGGATTTTGAAAAAGAAAAGAAAAGAAATTAAAAATAGAAATAAAAGTATGAAGAATATGTCAGATTAGGAGTGGTAATATGACTAATAGTTGGTTAATTACGTAATTAGGACCTACGTCAAGGCGAGGAAGAAGTTCAGGGACAGAAGCCAACCCAGAACAGGCGCAGCATCTGCTGTGTGCTCTGGAAGAGGCGCAGCGTTCCCTGCGTCTGTTCTCCAGTTGGACTCTGTCTGTGAAGTCAGAACCGCGGGCTGTTAATGTTCATTGGTAAATTTAAGATCAATTATTAATTGGGAACTCGAGTAAAAGTGATTCAGCAGGTTATACACATCTGTAACCGTCATGAAAGTGACAAAAACATATTAAAACGAATTAAAACAAGTTAGACTTTATTTACGGTGTCAGAATTAATTTATTTACTAAACTTGGATTTAAGACGGTTGGAAAACGAAACACAACAGAATATGAAAAGTATGTACAAAGTACGAATCCCATAAACTTGATATGGATAAATCGAGTTCCTAAAATCCGGGTTTGATTTAGTGACGAAAACCCTCAAATATCGAACTATAAGAGATTTAAGTCTAAATAAAACGTTATAATTTGAAGGGATTAATAAAACACGATTATGTACTGATACGAACAAAGAAAAGAAAGAAATTAGAAAAACAAGAAAGTTGCAGAAGGTCGAGGAAGAAGAAGAAAAGCAGGAGCAGGGGCAGCGGCAGCCTCTGAAAGAGGCGTAGCATGTACTGCGACTCTTCGAAGAGGCGCTGCTGCTGTTGCGTTCCTTCTTGACGTCAGATCTTTGCTGTTTTGTGAAAACGGTTTTAAAAGATGGTTTTTAAAGACGGTTTTGAACGTGCTTTTGATATAAATCTATATTAATGATACAAAATAAAAGTACAATAAATAAAATAGGTTTTTACACCCTTTGATTTACATGTTAGCGTCGCGAGATTTAACTAAATCGGTTTTTAGTGGTAACTCGACTCGATTTATGCAAATATGAAAGTGCCTTTGAAAAAGGAATTAAAAAGATTGATTAAATTGATTGTGTAGTGGTCAAATTGGTCGGTCATGCAAACGTGACTGGTACTCAAAATGATCTGAGCTTACGTGGTCGATTGATCAAGCACGTAGGCGTCAAAAGCTTAGAGCAAGGTCTAGAATGTAAAGGGAAAAGAGAAAGGCGGACACTCGCGTGAAAAATATGTGAGGCAAAGGCCTCTATTTATACTAATCACATGGAGGAATTATGGTAAGAATGGGATACGGAAGGAAAGATCCAGAAACAACCGACCTAGGTTGAAACACGGAAACTTGGACAAAAAGAAAGCCCTGAGAAAAGGTGCAGCAGGTGCTGCGCCCCTTAGAAGAGGCGCAACACTCACTGCGTCCTTTCTCGGGAAGGATTCTTCTGCACGAGAAAACGCGTTTGACAGCCTGTCGTATTTTAGGCATAATGTTCTCTACAAGACTCGGAATAAGGTGATTTTGTTGGCCTTGGGAAGTTAAGAGAAAGATATAGAACTTTCTATGAAATAGGTTGAAAGTTAAAAGTGGGGATGGTTGATAATTGAAAGTTGAAAGTTTAAAGTGGGGATGGTTGATAATTGAAAGTTAAAAGTGGGGATGGTTGATAATTTAAAAGTTGAAAGTGGGGATGGTTGTGTCCTTGAGGACTGCCTACGTATTTACGTGAAGTAAAATCAAACCAGATCGTAGTTCTGAGGTTTCGTTTTATTTGGGTGTTGTGGTTGTATCCTTCCTGTGTAAGAAAGGACTGCCTATGTATCCACCTGAAGAGGTAAAATCAAACCATGCTCGTAGTTCAGGTGTGTGCCTAGGCTATGTTGTCAGGGCCTTAAAGTGCATGGGTCAGGATAGTATATTCCTTTGGTGACTCGAAGAATCGATTTGAGATAACTCCCTCTGATCATAGACCAAAGAGGTATAACTAATTTTGTAAAAATTTCCTTGTCGTGTGAGCGCACCTAAAAGTTGACCCTAAGGATGATATGTGTATGTCCCGTCCTAGGTAGCAAAGTATTTGAAGACTCCGTGCCTGGGTCAAGGTGAAACTGGATTGGATATTTGGAATATGGGGCTCAGAAATAAGAGGCTTTGATGAATAAATCTCTGGAGCTTTGATTTTGTGGAGTTAAGGCTTTATGGGATTATGGCTTGTAATATGGCTTGGAAATAGAGTTTTTTGACTTGATGTAGCCTGAGCACATAAAGATAGGTTAATTGACGCAGGTTGAAGTTTCCATGTCTTGGCCTTAAAGGATGGGTATATTTGACGAGCTTAAGAGGATTGTAAAAATTCCTAACTATCTCCCTGTAACGGTCTGGAGAAGGATTTAGGGTGTGCGATGGGCTAAGTGAGGGTGCTAGCTGACCATCTTCAGCGATGTCTTAATTCTATATAGACTTCAGCAGTATCCCGTTCAACATTTGATTTCATACTCGTTCTTGATTCAGACTCAGATTCTTGCTCTGGAATATATCTCGGCTTTTGCTCAGATTCTTGATTCAGGTTTTTGAAGATAACTTTCACTTTGGATATTGACATTGACTTATTTGATGGAGCCTTCTTCTTTTGACTCTTTTGTCTTAGATTACGGGCATAACTGCGGCCTTGGATATTGATCTTGGTCATTTCTCTTGATTGAGCCTTTATCTTTGATTATGGCTCGTATCGTCTTGGATTTGCTTGCATAACTTCGGCCTTAAGCCTTTGTCTTTGATCATGGCTCGTATCGTCTTGGATTTTCTTGCTACCATGGATTTAGGTCAGACTAGCACCTTTGGTGTGAAACGGGTTGGTCTTTTTAGTAAATGGGTTGTTTATTGTGGGAAATGGGCTTGCCTTCCGCCATGGATCGTTAATAAGGGAGATGGTATAGATTCATCCTAGAAACTCTTGAGATAGGCTCGTCCTAAACTGAGGTATATCGAGGTTTCTATTGCAGACATGGAATAGGTAAGAAAAATGGACACGGAGTTTCAGGTCGTCTACAACTTGGAATGGAACATTGTTTAAGTGTACTCACATCGACTTGTCATGTGTTGTTTGTCGTTTTAAAATATCTCAAATCAATTCTTGTTGTCACAGGAAGAGGGTAAAGGAAGAGATAGGATAGAATATGTGGATTGAAAAGTGTACTTTTAATGAAATGAATAATAAATGTATAGACTCGAGAAGACATGTGACTCTTGGGCAGCCCTCAGGTTGTTACTAGTAATGGAAATGGACACAAAGAAAGACACTAGAAAAATTATGGGAAAGAAAAGCCTAAAACTCGGACGCAGACTTTGATTCGATCCTAAATCTAGACTCATAATCATCGGCCCATGCTTGAACATTTATTCTTCTGGCAACTGGCTTCGGCATCTGACTTTGAGCATTAATCCATTTGAGAACCTCGTCCTCATCATTAGGAACACTGGAAGGATAACAGTTAAAAAGAGTTTCCTGATAAGTGGTATATCCACGAGGATTGCCTAAGCTGCCTTGTGGGTTAAAGGTTGAGAGGGACAATTTCCCACTTTCAATCATATCCTGGATCGCATGCTTGAGCTTTTAGCATATCTTAGTATTGTGCCCTTTGCCCCTGTGATACTGGCAATGGGCATTACCATCCCAGAACCTAGATTTCTTTTCTAGATCTTGTGTAGGACCGATAGGTTTCAACATTCGTCTCTCCATGAATCTTTGAAGGGCATCCGTGTATGTAATACCAATGTCGGTAAATTTCCTAGGAGGTGCATCCTTCTTGTTGGAAGCTTTTGTGAATGACCTTGGAGAGTTTTTAGGTTTATTTGACGAAGTTTCCATGAGGTTTCCTTTGTTGATTTTGATTCCTGGATGAGAAGAACTAGGAATAGGTTGCTCACTTGTTGCTTTCTCCTTAGGACGGTCAGGTTGAGGGTTTGTTTGGACACTTTTCATCTTAAGGGGTTGGGCCAAAAGTTTCTTACCCATTTCAGCAAATTGATTCTCTATGTTGGAAAGCCGAGAGTTTAGGTTATCAATGGCTCCCTCTATCTTGGAAGATTTATTGTTGAAGGCAATAGAGAGCATGAGCATTCCACTTTGGATATCGTCGTCTTCAAGCACGTTGATTTATTCGTCGTCACGAGGATCGAGGAGATAAGAATAGTTTAGGGATGATTCTTCATCATGTTTAATGATATTAAACCCAAGAGGGTCGATCTTCTTGGATTGCTTGACGGAAGGTGGAACTAGAAGCTTGCCATCCTCGATCATATCCTGAATAATATGCTTTAGACAAAAGCATTCCTCCGTATCGTGTCCCCTACCTCGATGGTACTGACAATCTGAATTGCCCTTCCACCTAGGTAGTATCTTTTCAGGGTCTGGGGTTGGAGCAATTGGATGAAGTTTTCCCTGGAAAACCAGTCTTTGTAGAGCTTCCTCGTATATGGTTCCGAGGTCAATAAATTCCCTATGAGCTCGTCCTGGCCTTCTGGGTGGAGTTTCCAAGAGATTGACTCCCTTGTCTTCATTGGCCTTCTTAGATGGGTGCGTTGTGTTGAAGCTATGGCCTAGCCTGGGGGTACGAGAAGATGGTAAAGGTTTCATCATGTCTATCTTATTTTCCATATTGATGACACGAGCGCTCAAGTCTTCGATGGTGGCCTGAAGCTTAATGACTGTAGTATTTAGTTCTTCGGCGACGACAGATAAACGTTCTTGAACATTTTCATTGGAAATTGCAGAATTCCTACCGAGAAGAAAATGACGCGCGTTACAACTTGATTCGACATGGGATCACGCATACTAAGGCGACAAACAAAGGATATACGAAGGAAAAGGTAATCACGAGGATAAGACGACAAATCTAGACTTGACTTGTGAAATTGTGAAATGTGGTGAGTGACTTCTCGTGTTTGGACTCACGGTGTTTGACTTTAACCTTAGACTCGAGTGTGGACTTTGACGGAGTGATACTTATATGGTCGACCTGATTGACAGGATTGATGACACGTGATTCTAAGACGTGTATTTTAAGATAGACTTGACTCGAGGTTCGAGTATGTGAGTCCAGAACGTGTTATTAGCAGAATTCGAGAGACGGATTTTGGAACGACTCGACGTGCTAGCCTCGAGTGTGTGAGTCGAGGTGTGGAAATGTTTAGATCCTAACTGAATTGGGGTATGGGGTCCAAAATGACGGCGTGACGCCTTAGGACCTGACTTGAATTTGAAAAGACCCAAAATGTAAAGGAAGACGGGTTTATGACTCGACAGATTTCTTATTAGGACATAGTCGGTTTGAATTTTAAATCTAACTTAGCCCAATTGAATTTACATATTTACATTTACATGGTTTGAAAATATTTTGGTTTAAAATGTTTTTTTTTTTTGTACTTTTTTAATTTTTTTTTTGATTTTTTTTTTATTTTGTTTTGAGAATTTACATAGGATTTTATTTTTAGAAAATTTAATAAATTTTGAAGGTGGAATTTTAAAGAAAATGGATAGGTAATGGATTTTGCATCTACAGAAAATTGAACATTATTTGATTTACAAAAATGGATTTTTGAAAAGGTTTTTTTTTGTGTTGGAAAATTGAAATTTGAAAATTGAAAAATTCGGCATTATCTGGTTTACAAACGTGATATTTGGAAAGGTTTGAAAATGAATTTTATTTACATTGACATTATTTTGTTTATAAATGAGGAATTTAGACACGTGATTGATTTGGAAAAAACACACACAATGTATACATACAAACAGGCATTATAACAATATGCTGAGTGCATTTAAAGGGTTTTGGCTTAAAAGGTGGGTTGCCATACCAAGCAATCAAACCCTGGTCTGTGGAGAGGTTCGTGCCAAACATGAGTAAGGTCGGTTCCTAGTCCATTCCCTCGAGTAGTGAAAGCTCTCGATACAAACATGAGTATATACCGCAGTATGGTTGTCGTTAATCGTTATCCATCTTTAGGCCCAGATAGGAATTTGGACCGTCCGAACGGGACGATTGGTCGAATGGGTTGGTTTAGGGCCTAAGAAGACCAAATGAAACGACTTAAGAAGGTCGAGTAATGAAAATCGACAACTGTCTCGTATAAACTATTCCCTAAACTTGTTCAAGTTTCACCCTGGGTAACACGTAAGTGTATCATCCCCAGCGGAGTCGCCAAACTGTGGACATAAACGACCTGCGCCGCGCACACCCGCGCATTATTTTCGACGCGGCGGCGCTTCTCCCACGGAACCTTGGTTTGCCAAAGCACATCATGGGCCGTTGACGACTTGTGAGGCATTGAAACCGGTGAAAGGTTGAATAAGCCTGAATTTGTGGAGTCGCCACCAATTTATTGTGGAAAAATTGGAAACCGTTCGAATACCTCGCGTCATGTCAAGACACAAAGTAGTGACATGAACACTAAGAACTCGTTACCCTTAGCATTCTATGTCTAGAATGACTCTCGAGATGCCAATGGACACGAATGTCCAGAGATAACTGGAGTAAGGGGTGAGGGTACGTATTAGGAAGCTCTTTAATTCGAACACCTAATCCCGCCCGCCTCGACAGCGGCCTCTACTAATGATTAGGTAAATTGTTAATATTTCATATGTTGTCGATGTAATGCATGCAATGCAACAAACATAGATTAATCCTAGCATATGGAATTTAGACTAAGTCGGTTAACACGTGTTTAGCAAACAATTTGGGGTCGAAGTAAATGGTAGATTAATTACATGTGAATGCTATACAATTAAATCATACATAATAATAATTACGATAAATGAATTATAATAAAAATTACAAACTTACATAGTTTGTTTGATCTACCTCAAAGGCACGCTCAAAGACGGGATTTCGAAGAAGAAAAATAAAAAGGAAAGTAAAATTGGATTTAAAAATATGAAAATACGTCAGGTTAGAGGTGATAATACAAATAATAGTTGATTAAAAACTTAATTAGAAACCCTACGTGAAAACGAGAAGAGTTCATAGGCAGAAGCCAACCCAGAACAGGTGCAACATCTGCTGCGTCCTCTAGAAGAGGCGCAGCACTTCATGCGTCTGTTCTAGAGCTGGATTCTGACTGTGAAAGTCAGACCCGCGGGTTGTTAATGTTTGTTAGTTATTTAAGGTCAATTATTGGTATGTAACTCGAGTAGAAATGATTTAATCATATTACATGCATATAGAACCGTCATAAAGCGATAAAAGACGAACGAAACATTACAAGTTATGGTTATTCTACGATGTCGGAATCGATTTATATACAAAACTTGAATTAAAGACGGTCGAAAGCGAAAGAAAACAAAATATGAAAAATAAAGAGAAATATTCAAAAGACGAATTCCAAGGACTTGATATGGATAAATCGAGTCTCTAAAATCCGGGTTTGAATAAGATGACGAATATCCGCAAATATTAATTATAAGGGATTTAAGCCGAAAAAGGTTGAAAAAGATTTATAAAAACTAATTTGAAAATTATTAGGTGAAATAAGGGAAAGAATGAAGAAAGAAAAAAAATAAAAGACGAAAGGAACAAAAATCCGAGAAAGAAGAAGAAGTGCAGCAACTGAAGGCAGCCTCTGGAAAAGGCGCAGCAGATGCTGCGGCCTTTCCAGAAGGCGCATCAGTTGATGCGATTATTCCCCACGTCGTTTCTCTATTGTTTCCATCAAAGGGTTTTAAAAAGTGATTAAGGAAACGGTTTTGGAGCATGCTTATGACATCAATTTTTACATTAATTATAATACAGAAAATAAATACAGAATTAAGATGGGATTTTACACCCTCAGACTTACATGTTAGCATCGCGAGATTTAACTAAATCGGTTTTTAGTGGTAACTCGACTCGATCTATGCAAATATGAAAGTTCCCTTGAAAAAGGATTTAAAACAAATTGATTTAATTGATTGTGTAGTGGTCAAATTGGTCGGTCATGCAAACGTGACTGGTACTCAGAATGATCCGAGGTTACGTGATCGATTGATCAAGAACGTAGGCGTCGAAAGACAATAGCGTGGTCTTATAATGCAACGGGAGAAGACAAGGGCGGACACTCGCGTGAAAAGTATGTGAGGCGAAGGCCTCTATTTATACTAATCACGAGGGGTTGGGTTTAGGAAAGGGATATGGAAGGAAAGATCCTGAAACAACTGACTTAGGTTGAAACACGGAAACTTGGACAAAACGAGCCTTGAGAAATGGCGCAGCAGGTGTTGCGAACTTTACAAGAGGCACAACACTTACGGCGTCCTTTCTCGGGTAGTATTCTTCTGCGCAAGAAAACGCGTTTGACAGCCTGTCGTATTTTAGGCATAACTTTCTCTACAAGACTCGGAATAAAGTGATTTCGGTGGCCTTGGAAAGCTAAGAGAAAGATCTAGAACTTTCTGTGAAATAGGCCAGACCCAAAAAAAGTAGTTATGACCTCGTAAAACGGGCCTAAATGTTGGGCTCTCATTTTAGCTAAATTAAAATGCACATTTTGTAATGTAAACTTTAAGTTTAGCCCAAAGAAGTGACATGAGACTCAAAATGAGATATACTCATAACATTTTATGACATCCTAAGCTTAGGTAGACAAGCACATTGATTTTTGACTCGGGATTTGACGGTTTTAGGAAATGAAGATGGTTTTTTTACCCGGACTCCAAATGTACTCTAATTAGTGCCAAAACGACCGTAATGACACCTAGATGACAACCAAGGGATAAACACAAGTGTACCAGTTACCTTTTTTATTAACCGATTTACAAAACGTCATAAAATCGCGACATATGTTAAACATGCGGCCCAATCATCACTGGCTGTTTGGCGGGAGGTGCAGAAACGAGGTGTCTACACCTTTATGTTGTGATTTTTTTACTTTCCAGTTTCGAGGACGAAACTTTTTTTTCTAGTGGGAGAGATTGTAACACCCGCGATTTTTCTAAACTAGAATTTGTATTTTAATTCTTTTTCGATTTAATTCGTAAAGTCTTTGAAATTTATCCCAATTAAACTTATTCATTTATAATCTCATATATTTAATTGTATTTATGAGATTTAAATTTTAATTCTATTATTTATCGGTTTTAATTAGTTTCTAATTAATTCCGTTTTAAGTCGATTTTTAGTCCGATTTCTTTTATGGACCGACTTCTTAATCAACGATTTTATAAGTTTACTTTTTTAAACTTAACGAGTTTAGTTGCCCGTGAAAATCACGGAACTTTTGTGGTGGTGCTTTCGTAGATATAGTTAAAATATAGCACGTAGATCAGGTAGACTATCTGGTTCACTTAGCTTGCCACATAGACTATATCATAGTGAAAGAAATTGTTACATTTGTTTCGATGGAATTGTATTTAAGCTACGCAACGCTTTATTATATTCGGGATAAAAACTTCAAAGATAATTGGAAGGGATCAGATGAAACTCTTTACACAAATCAATCATAAAATTCAAGCACGTCTATAAATCATCTATAAATATTATTAAAAGGGTAACCCTTAAAAGCCACGTAGACAATGCCACATCGCATTACTAAATGCCACATTGCATTACCAAAATTCCACGTCACCAATCCTCCATGTAATATGACGTGCTTAATTAAGAGGGTAATTCATGTTCGTATAATGATCCATTTAAAACGATACACAAATTAAAAAAAATTACGTAAAAAAAAAATTAGCATAAGAAATATTAAATTTTGGCCTTTTTAATTTCTAGAAAAATTAAAAAATAATTAAAAAATCAAAATTCATACTAAATTTCAAATTTCTACGTTTATTCTTAGAATATTTTAAGTAACAAAAAAATATCACATCATTCTAAATTTACGCCGTTTATGAAATAATAAAGAATTTATAAATATTAAGGGCAAATAATAACATACTTAACATTAAACATTGACATTTTAATTTTTAAAACTACAATTAGTTAAACCAAAAATAAAAATTTACATCATTCTAATTTTAAATTATTTATATGTGCAACTCCTTCTTAAATGTTAATGCAATAAACTTGCTCAATTTCATTAAATTGAATATATATGTAAATCTATAAATATAATTTATAAATAAAAGGGAAGACAAAATATCTACCATTTTATATTTCATTTCTTATTACTCTATATTTATGTCTATATTAAATTTTCTAATAATGAAAATGAATGCTCAAAAGTCACAAAACATTTATACATATTTATGTATATATTAAATTTGGTAATAATAAAAATACTAAAAGTCATAAAACGCATCCTCATTTGACTAAAAATGTTTGATGGAAGGCAACATTTGCGAGCCGAAATTCAAGCGAATATTTTTTTACCCCCATCACCAAAAGAACTATATATATGTGTTAATAATTTTTTTTATCATTGTATCAACATCAAGGTAAGTCTACTAAGGTTTTAAATTAATAATTTATTTATTTATTTTTAAGTTCCATTGGCTATGAAGTAATCTTCACATTTTTAACCTTCACATATATGTTGTTTTGTTCTCATTTAGGTGTTATCAAGATTTATGGAGTAGTGCCATTCATAGGCAAATATACTTACAACTTTATGATTCAATACGATATTTCTTACATTATTTAAGGGAAATCTTAAATTAATAACGATAAGATTGATATTATATAAATCAAATTCCACCATTTTATTTTTTATTAATCCCTCAATGGATTTTGTTTTTAGGGATAGTTCATTGGAGAAAGAAGACTATTTGAAGAAGAGAAATATTAGAATTGCTTAAACAAATATTTTCTCCATTCCACTCAATACTGTGTTATAAACTAACTACAAAATTGACTACATGAATGTGAATGACTAATTGTTTTTAGGTTCATAAATAAAATTTAGTATTTCAGAAATTTTCAAATGTATATTTTATTTGGGTATGTATTTCTTTGTTATTCATCATTATTCTTTTGAAAAATAGCTCTCATAGAATGAAATTGGAGTTGCAAGGATCTCAATCTTATTAACAAGTTGGACAAAAAAAATTCTATTGATATAGATAATGGTTATGCGTACATGTCATTTTATCTAATGCATATGTCTTATAACACATAAGAGATTGCAATGAGATTTGTAGTAGACTATTATTTAACTCATTTTATCATTTATGCAAAAATAAAAAATTTAGAATTTTTAACAAATTAGTATATATGATATAGTAAGACTAAAATTTATTAAAGTTCATAACTATGCTACTATATGATTTATGACAATTAAAATATTAAGAAGATAAAAAAAACTTATAATTCTATATGTTTTCAGCTCCTTACATTGTGAGATTTATTATTCTCCAAAAAAGAAGACAAAAAAAAGAGAAATAATTCTCCATACTGTAACATCTCTCAAGGTAACCGGTTCGAAACTGGAAGGGCCAGAAGTTTGGTGTGAGGGGGCCCCTAACTCATCCCAAACTTTAAGTGGGCTCCTAACAGTTTCTATCCGGGTTCATTTTATTAGACACATCCTAATTTCATTATTGTTCATTGGTTAGGCCTGAGGATCGTTTTGCTCTGATACCACTTTGTAACACCCTCATTTATTTAGAAGCCTTTAGCTAGACATCCCAAGTAAATGAGAGCGTTACCATCTCGGTTTCCCGAGGTAGTGAATAACAAAGTACAACAAACCAAAGTACTTTAAATTAAAACTTTAGTGAATACATGTTTATTACAACTTTAACCAAGTAAAACTTAATATAAATTACAATATGTCTCAAATGAAATAAATAAAGTGAAGTAATTATTCTATGTGATCTAGACTTCAACTATGGTCCAAGTCAAGCTCTCATCCCAATGCTCCCAAGTCGGCTAATCTTTAGTACCACAAATCGCTCCCCATAAAACGGTTCACCGCAGGTGTTCACGAATACACAGTCAACCGCGAGGTTGAGTAGGAATAAATACTAACAACAAAAACATACGATAAATAATCCAATTTCCTTTATCATTGCACAACCCCCTGACAACGTGCTCCTTTCTTTTACTTACTCATTACACTAATCATCCCGCCAATCCCTGGCCGGGACAGCCTCAACCCGAAGGTGAGTGAACACAAACTACATTACCAAAGGTAATGTCTGCCTCAACATATAGTTGATTAAATATCCACCAGGATGGCCCGACCAATGGGGGGCCGCCTCGAGTAAATACGATAAAATATCGTCTTCCGAATAAATCAAATACGTCACCCGAAGGCTCTTACACGACGTCTGCCAATATAACCTCAATAATAATCTACATCACCACGAAGGGATGTCCGCGATTAAAAACTGAATAACCGATGCAATAACAGTAACCCCATCATAACTAATCCAACCAACATTTACAATATACTTCTCCCCTCCAACAATTTCAATGATATCAACCAACACAATTCTCATTTGATCAATTCACTTTAATATAAATCATCCAACAAACATTATCGAGTAAAAGTTGAGTAGGATTTATCCCTACCTGATAAGCAATTCCAATTAAGCAGCTCAAGCAACCCAATAAATAAAGCAGTCCGATCCGATTATAATTCTTCACAAGCGTCACCTAATCAAAATATTATAATTCAATTCAATTATTTATTTATCTATTTATGTCTTTTATTTAATTATTCAAACTAATTATTTAATAATTATTATAAATTATAAATTATATTCATTATTTAAATTAATTACTTATTATTATAATTAAAGGTCAACGATATTAAAAACCCGACTCAATTACGTACAAACCCGAGTCAAACCCAACATATCACCAACCATAAAACACGTAACACCCCAACAATCCAAAACCCCATGTACACGTAAAAATACCCCAACACCCATACATTCACGGTTTTACCGGATCCCTTACCTCACCAAAACCCGCCTCCCATGACACCCCTAGCCACCACCAGTGCCACCCACACCTGCTACACCCTAGCCTGCACCACGGTCAACTTCGACAACCACCTACCACCTGCTAAAACACCACCATCACCCTACAATCCCACGCCCTAAAAGCTCCCACGACACCACCCATCGACTGTCAAAACCAACAAACACCCTCTTTAAACACACGGTTTTCAGCCACCAAACAAAACCTCACGACCACCAGTGGCCACCACCGTGGTCTCACTTGACCCACGGTGGTCCCACCACTGTCCAAGACCCCTCACGGCAACCCACATCCACCAAAACCGACACCAACAACTCCTAAAACCCCTCCCCCTGTTTTCGCGAACTTCCGGTTACCACCAGCACCAACCACCACCAACGACCGCCAAAACACCTCCAACCTGGTCGACCCAAACACCAGGACCCAACCCCACCTTACCCAGGTCAAGGCGAACCCGAATAAGGGTCTTATTAGGGTCGAAGTCCCCTACTACCCTGTTTTCAATCCACCCGCCACACGACCCTCGAACCCGCCCGCCACCGCCACCCTAGGCCTTACCTGACACCACCAACACACCCAATCCAACCCTTGCAACCCCATGTACCACCTCCCAAAGTGTCGTCTGATTCCGTCGAGGTTTGGGTCAGTTTCTAAGCGTCTTAAGATCGTCTGACATTCAGCTTAATAAGAAAATAAAACGAGATTAGAATTTTACCTTAATTAATTATCGCTGCTAATTCCGTCACCAATACTTCCTTAATCTCCTTCTTGTGAATTATTTTCAGATTTGATGAATAATAAAGACTATTGCTTGAGGTTTCATCTATTTATATTGGTAGGCTAAAGTTATAAGGAACCAATTAGGAAATATAAAATATATTTATTATTATTATTAGTAATTATCCGATCCCGACAATTAATCAACCCATTTACGCAACATATATAGTCGACCCAAGCCCTATAGCACATGGCCCAACTCCAATCCCGTCTTTCTTTATTATTTTATTTATTTAATTACCGCCTCACAACAATTATTATTATTATTATTATTATAAATACAATTACTATTATTATTATAACATAATAATCATTCACTATTACCATGTAAATTATCGTATATTATTATTACCCAATTACCATTCCGACCCATTACTCTATTATTCTATTATTTTATTATATCATTCCGTCTTATTCACAATTATTAATTATAACCGTCATAATCAATTATTCGAATTACGTAAATTAGTTATATAAACTTCACTAAACTACGGGGTATTACAGTCTTCTCCCCCTTAAAATGAACTTCGTCCCGAAGTTCGTCCATAACTACTATAACAACACGTATAAACATCTACACAACTGCGCACCATCCAACTTATAGTAACATAATTATCCGTTTACGATCATTTACGATTATCAACTACATCAATCTTATCACAATATATCACAATAATAACTCGGAACATTTGTAGTATCACATCCCTTCCCCCTAAAAATAAACTTCGTCCTCGAAGTTCGGGATATCAAACAACAGAAATAAACAAACCATATGTTGTAACATCACAAAACATGTAATACACATTGTAACATAAGACAACTATTATTTTTAACACAATATTGATTGATGATATAATAAAAGTTACTAAACGGAAATTAAATAACTAAACCTTTAAATTAAGTTAGATTTATTACTTGCATGTTTATTCTCACCAACGACATCTGACTTAAACATGGGTGCAACTAATATAATATTTAGGTTTAGGGCGACACATTCCGCATATCATTAGATATGTCATTATAATTCACATAATTTACAACATTAAAATATCAATGTGCAAGAGATAAGAAACCATTCTCTTAGAAATTTTAGTACAATTTGCATTTTCAAGAATAAGGAAACACATGTTACAACTTCCAAAAATCATTAATAAATAATCACATAATTAATCCTTGAGCACTTATACGTTTTAGAAAATATAGAGAATTAGTAAATCATGAGAAAAAGAATCAAGTCAAAAACTCATAAGGTCAATTTATAGTGCATTTTACAAATTATTTGGTCGAAACAGAAATTTCACAGCAACTTGTCAAAAACTTAAGTCAACTTGTAAAAATCACCATAAATTGTCAAAATATTTTCCTACAACGTGGATTACCAATTTAGAAACATACATGAGTCTATTAAACATCAGAGTTGGAATTATAATAAATTATTATGTAGTTGTTAAATGACAATTTTTATGAAAACATGGCGCGAAAACATCTCTGTACAGGAATATTTCGACTACTGTCCACTAAAATAGTTATTTCTCCCAGTATATTATTTGAACATGAGACCAGTGGCATATGAAAGCTAACTCACAAGGGTATCACAAATAAAAATGTCGAAAAAGAATTTCAAACAGACAGTAAATGGCAGCCAAAACAATCAAGGCTAAAATTTTGCGAAATCAACCAAAATCACATTCTTCACAATTCCACGCAATAATTAATACTTTACATGCTCAATCATATTCACACCCTCCACATACATGCCAACATACTTTCTCCATATCATCATGCTTAGAACAATGCTTTAAAATCATATCACATTCCGATCACCTTAAAAGCAAGGTTATGTCCCCGTAACCACAATCATCAACGAAATCAATATTCAAACAAGGTAACCAAAAACTCTTAAGACAATTAAACAATATTCATTTTAAAATTCCCCATACTGTAACATCTCTCAAGGTAACCGGTTCGAAACTGGAAGGGCCAGAAGTTTGGTGTGAGGGGGCCCCTAACTCATCCCAAACTTTAAGTGGGCTCCTAACAGTTTCTATCCGGGTTCATTTTATTAGACACATCCTAATTTCATTATTGTTCATTGGTTAGGCCTGAGGATCGGTTTGCTCTGATACCACTTTGTAACACCCTCATTTATTTAGAAGCCTTTAGCTAGACATCCCAAGTAAATGAGAGCGTTACCATCTCGGTTTCCCGAGGTAGTGAATAACAAAGTACAACAAACCAAAGTACTTTAAATTAAAACTTTAGTGAATACATGTTTATTACAACTTTAACCAAGTAAAACTTAATATAAATTACAATATGTCTCGCAGCGGAAATAAATAAAGTGAAGTAATTATTCTATGTGATCTAGACTTCAACTATGGTCCAAGTCAAGCTCTCATCCCAATGCTCCCAAGTCAGCTAATTTTTAGTACCTGTCAAATCTGCTCCCCATAAAACGGTTCACCGCAGGTGTTCACGAATACACAGTCAACCGCGAGGTTGAGTAGGAATAAATACTAACAACAAAAACATACGATAAATAATCCAATTTCCTTTATCATTGCACAACCCCCTGACAACGTGCTCCTTTCTTTTACTTACTCATTACACTAATCATCCCGCCAATCCCTGGCCGAGGCAGCCTCAACCCGAAGGTGAGTGAACACAAACTACATTACCAAAGGTAATGTCTGCCTCAACATATAGTTGATTAAATATCCACCGGATGGCTGCCGGACCAACTGGGGGCCTGCCTCGAGTAAATACGATAAAATATCGTCCGCCGAATAAATCAAAATCGTCACCCGAAGGCTCTTACACGATGTCTACCAATATAACCTCAATAATAATCTACATCACCACGAAGGGATGTCTGCCAGTATTAAACTGAATAACCGATGCAATAACAATAACCCCATCATAACTAATCCAACCAACATTTACAATATACTTCTCCCCTCCAGCAATTTCAATGATATCAACCAACACAATTCTCATTTGATCAATTCACTTTAATATAAATCATCCAACAAACATTATCGAGTAAAAGTTGAGTAGGATTTATCCCTACCTGATAAGCAATTCCAATTAAGTAGCTCAAGCAACCCAATAAATAAAGCAGTCCGATCCGATTATAATTCTTCACAAGCGTCACCTAATCAAAATATTATAATTCAATTCAATTATTTATTTATCTATTTATCTCTTTTATTTAATTATTCAAACTAATTATTTAATAATTATTATAAATTATAAATTATATTCAATATTTAAATTAATTAATTATTATTATAATTAAAGGTCAACGATATTAAAAACCCGAATCAATTACGTACAAACCCGAGTCAAACCCAACATATCACCAACCATAAAACACGTAACACCCCAACAATCCAAAACCCCATGTACACGTAAAACTACCCCAACACCCTTACATTCACGGTTTTTAGCGGATCCCTTACCTCACCAAAACCCGCCTCCCATGACACCCCTAGCCACCACCAGTGCCACCCACACCTGCTACACCCTAGCCTGCACCACGGTCAACCCCGACAACCACCTACCACCTGCTAAAACACCACCATCACCCTACAATCCCACGCCCTAAAAGCTCCCACGACACCACCCATCGACTGTCAAAACCAACAAACACCCTCTTTAAACACACGGTTTTCAGCCACCAAACACAACCCCACAACCACCAGTGGCCACCACCGTGGTCTCACTTGACCCACGGTGGTCCCACCACTGTCCAAGACCCCTCACGGCAACCCACATCCACCAAAACCGACACCAACAGCTCCTAAAACCCCTCCCGCTGTTTTCGCGAACTTCCGGCTACCACCAGCACCAACCACCACCAACGACCGCCAAAACACCTCCAACCTGGTCGACCCAAACACCAGGACCCAACCCCACCTTACCCAGGTCAAGGCGAACCCGAATAAGGGTCCTATTAGGGTCGAAGTCCCCTACTACCCTTTTTTCAATCCACCTGCCACAGCCCTCGAAACCCGCCTGCCACCGCCACCCTAGGCCTTACCTGACACCACAAACACACCCAATCCAACCCTTGCAACCCCATGTACCACCTCCCAAAGTGTCGTCTGATTCCGTCGAGGTTTGGGTCAGTTTCTAAGCGTCTTAAGATCGTCTGACATTCAGCTTAATAAGAAAATAAAACGAGATTAGAATTTTACCTTAATTAATTATCGCTGCTAATTCCGTCACCAATACTTCCTTAATCTCCCTCTTGTGAATTATTTTCAGATTTGATGAATAATAAAGACTATTGCTTGAGGTTTCATCTATTTATATTGGTAGGCTAAAGTTATAAGGAACCAATTAGGAAATATAAAATATACTCCCTCCTATTCTATATATTCTTCCCTATTTCCTAAAACGGATTATTCAGGTTTTCTTCCCCTTTCTTATTTTGGAAACTTTTACTCTTATTTTATTCATTTCTCTCTCCTATTACCAAACCCCACCCAACTCTTTTCCTCATATTTTATTACTTTCCTTAATGTTTTGGCCCCACCATTTCTTATTTAACTCATAATTATTCATCCCTCTCTCCAATTACCAAACCCCACCCAACTTTTTACTCTTATTTTATTCTTCTCCTTAATTTCCGTGCCCACAAACAAAGGGAAGAATACATAGAATTGGAGGGAGTATTTATTATTATTATTAGTAATTATCCGATCCCGACAATTAATCAACCCATTTACGCAACATATATAGTCGACCCAAGCCCTATAGCACATGGCCCAACTCCAATCCCGTCTTTCTTTATTATTTTATTTATTTAATTACCGTCTCACAACAATTATTATTATTATTATTATTATAAATACAATTACTATTATTATTATAACATAATAATCATTCACTATTACCATATAAATTATCGTATATTATTATTACCCAATTACCATTCCGACCCATTACTCTATTATTCTATTATTTTATTATATCATTCCGTCTTATTCACAATTATTAATTATAACCGTCATAATCAATTATTCGAATTACGTAAATTAGTTATATAAACTTCACTAAACTACAGGGTATTACATTAACCAACTACCTTTTATGTATTTTAAGACTATATTTTTTAAATGGATCAAGTAATTGCTCACACAAATATAAACAACACGATAAAAATAACAAAACTAAAACAGATAAACCCGTGAATCTCACGGGTCACAAACCTAGTTAAATGTCTTATATTTGTGATAGGTAAATTATGAGTTGATGAGTTGTTTTTATCAAACTAATATAAAACCTTTTATGTAATTATGACTTATAGACTTCCAATATCTTTTGACCTTCTATTAACCTTAAATATTTACCTTGTAATAAATAATTAATATATGGTAATGAATAATAATTTTGTGCTAAGTAACATGGGATTATTATGTCTTTCAATTAGATATTCAACATACATTTTAATGTTATTATTATATAGACATGAGGCAGAAAATTAAGTTTCGTTATCTCCATAGTATAGCAAATCCATTGAGTTAATGAAAGAATACTAATGTATGTACTGAAAAATTATTTCGAGTTCAATGTTAAAAAGTAGACTTCTTTCTTGCCAGGTAGATTAATGGCACAAAAATTAGTATTTAGGCATGTAAATCAGTAAATGCATGAGTTCTTAATTTAAGCTTGTGAAACCATTACTAAGACAATAGGACACAAAAGACGACTCTATATGTCGTCATTGTTACTCTGGAGATGTGTATAAACTAAAGAAACATCTTTCGTCTTTTGAATTAGTCGATTACATCTGGCTATCTATACTCTATAATGAAGCCAAATAAAACTCCCTCTAAAACACATGAAGAGTCCTCGGAAACTCAATTTAGCCTAAAAGATAGCACTCTAGCGCGTGATCCAGCCTTTTAGTATTGCAAGTAACGATACAATAGACATATTATCATCACCTCTACAAAAATAAACAATTAAAAAGACACTATTTACTAATTTTTTTTGTACATGGGTTTTCGATAAGAAGAACAAATAATGAAGGCAAATTAAAATTTGACGCTACAATTTATAGCATTATTCAAAAATAGTACTCCGTAGAAACTTATATAAGTTGATAGTAGAAGTAACAAATTCCGATCAAATAAAATAACATGGTAGCATAGCTTACAATTGCTCGTATCTCTGACGATCTGACCCTCTACGCATGAATTCGCTAAAATCTACGAAAAAAATAATAAAACAACGAAATACTATAGAATTTGAAAAAGATGGAGAGTAATGGGAAACCAATATTGAGTCAAAGAAACGAAAATCATGAACAAAAAGCAAGGCTAGGAAAATATGGAAAATAAAAATTGAATTAAACTAATAGAAAATGATGAACAAATAGCCAAACAATCATCTAACTGATACTCAATCTTTCCGTCGAGGGAAATTGTGAATTCGCTATTACGCCAAATTAAGAAGCCACTGAACCTTCATTTAGCCGCGACGGACCTGAAAAAGAAAACAAAAAAGAATTTAGTATAAATTTAGCAAATTTGATGGAAATGAAACTTTAAGGTCTTATATAGAGCTGGCAAGTCTGACCCGACCCGAGTGACCCGACCCGACCCGAACCCGAAAATATTGTGACCCGAAACCGATCCGACCCGACCCGATGACGACCCGTAACCCGACACGACCCGATTATCAGTGACCCGAACCCGACCCTGACCCGACCCGATATTGACCCGACCCGATACTGACCCGATTAAATTGATGACCCGACAATTATTAAGCTTAATTTTGATCAAAATGAAAGTGATCTTGTGTTTATATTGATATGTTTGAATTAGTAATAGATTAATTAAACCAAATAATAGGTTAAAAACTAAATTTAATGGTAAAAAATTATAGTAATGCGATTAAGTTACCGGACCCGATAATGACCCGACCCAAACCCGACCCGACCCGATATATCATTTGACCCGAAATGACCCGACCCGGTAACGACCCGAACCCGACCCGACTCGACCCGAAAGGGTATGCTGACCCGATATGACCCGAACCCGATATGACCCGACCCGACGTGACCCGACCCAAACCCGACCCGACTGACCCGATTGCCACCTCTACACACACCACACCTAAACACGACTCAATCACCACCTGACGCTCACCCCAGATCACAGTGGCATACACACATGACCATGACGACCTACACCACGGCCATAATACACGACCAAAACACACAACCACCAACCCACGACATCCCATGAAAACCCGTGAAAAATCAGTCCCTTACCAACCCCCATACGCCACCAACGGTCACCACCGTGGTCTCCCTTGACCCATGGCGGGACCAGCAACAGCGCAGCCACCATATATCGAGTCAAAAACCCCTACAATGTCTATAATTACACGGTTTAAGATAACAACAAACAACCCTTCCGTTTTCCTCTATTTTCGCGAAATTCGACCACCACCACCACAAACCACCATCTACGGCCTCCTTCGACCACCCACCTTGGTCGACTAACCACCCAAGTCGGAGTCAAGCGAAATAGGGGGTCAAACCGAGTGAATTTCATGGTTTCCAGCCAACAAACACTACCCACAAATTCCGGCCAAACACCCAACAAGTCCCTGCCATTGACCACCCTTGACCACCCTTAGCCACCAACCATAGTCGATCCATAACCCAGTTGCCAAACCAACCCGAACCCAGGTCAAAACGAGTCAATATGGGTTCAAAAATCCAATTTCAACTTATCACAACCACCGCTCAAAAACCCCTTCAAATGCCCCTTTCCCGGTGGTTCTTGGTGATCCAACGTAGGTCCGGTCATACACTGGTGTCCCACGGTCATGGTCATGGTCTCGGGTCAGTCAACGATTGTCTAATTACTTAGTTTTATCAATCTTAAGGTGAGTATGTTATGAGACGATTAAAAAATGACCTTGTGACGATCTAGGAGCTAGTTGTTCCTTCTCTTTTCTCTTATGTGAATTATTTGTGTTTTATAATGAATAAGGTCTATTTATATAGGTAGGTCATATGGTATAAAGAAGCAATTAGGAAACTATATAATTATCATATTACTACTATTATACAAATACGGTTACTATTAGGATTATTGTAATTACCATTATTATTAATATTATAATCATCATTATTATCCTCAATATTATTATTATTATTATTATTATTATTACCATTATCATTATTACCATTATCATTATTACCATTATCATTATTATTATTATTATTATTATTATTATTATTATTATTATTATTATTATTATTATTATTATTATTATTATTATTATTATTATTATTATTATTATTATTATAACATAATTATTTATTATTATTATTATTATTATATGAATTATCGTATATTATTAGTATTATTATCCAATTGCCATACCGACTCATTATTCCATGATTTATTATTTTATTACATCATTCCGTCTTATTCATAATTACTAATTATTAATCACAAACGTCATAATTAATTATTAAAAATCCTCGAAACGTAAATATAAATTCCATCAACTTATGGAGTATTACAGTCTTACCTCCTTGAAAAGAACTTCGTCCCCGAAGTTCATCCCAAACTACTCATAATATTAACTCCGTACATTCCAAAAGAAACGCTATCATCATAAGTTATATATAAAGACAATTGCACATGTATAATATATAAAGCATCGATAATAATCGTATTAAACCACATAAGCAAAGTTATAGTAACTCAAAATAATTGTAGTATCACATTCTACCCCCTAAAAATAAACTTCGTCCCGAAGTTTCGGAACTACTACTACTTTATTAAACCTACTAACAACTTAAATCTACCCACCTTTTACTCTAAAAGTCTCCAAGGGGTGTATACTGTTCATTTGAACAGTTTTAAACGGCAGCATTGGATGTCCTTTTGCTCAACTATATTCCTTGGCTTGCATCCTCACACGTAACTCCCTCTACTTTCCCTCTTCCTCAGCCACACTTTTTCCTTTCCCTATTTTATTTTCACAGCCGCACCTTCTCTCTCATTTGTTTACTTTTTCTCATCTCTTTCTCAGCCACACCTTTTCAGTTTTCATATTTCACCTTTAGCCTCCGATCAGTTTTGGAGGTGTTAACGGCTGCTCCACCAGCGATGATAAGAGATGACAACGGTATTAAACGGCGGCGTTATGAGTTTTCTTCGATGAGTTTCAGTCGTTTTACACTCCAAACTCTAGTTCCCCATTTTTTATTCATTTCTGCCCCACGCTCTCTCCCCTCCTTCACTCAGCCTTCATATCCTCTTCGTTTCCCTTTTCCCTTTTTCTAATCTCTCCCCTCATCCACACCTTTGACGTTCGTACTCGTAAGTCGTTTTGTATAAAATATTTTTATTTTCTAATCCTAATATTTGGCATAAAAATCTATATCCTTATAAGTTTCGAAAATTGTTGAGTTGTTGATATACTGGTTTTGAGATTTTACCTGCTTTGATTGATTTTAAAAGCTTATCGTTCATTTAGATCCGCTATTATATTCTCGGATTTATAAAGCGCTGATGGGTTTTTGTTTTTCGTGGCTTCTATTGTCTTGGCTTACCTTTTATTGTTTCGTATGCTTGTATTTAGTTGCCTTAGTACATTGAAAATTGATAATCTTATGAGATTTATTAAGGCCATGCTTTTATGAGTTGAAATACTAAGGCTATCGATTGATTTATAAAGTTGAATGTTTGTGTTTAGTGATAAAATTGCAACGAAACTTGTTCCAATCTAGCTGCATATCCGTCATCATCTTCTCACGTGTTCAGCTATTGCGCCTCCATTTATCTAGCTTTTACCAGCAGATCTTACAATCTAGCTGCATAGTCGTTGTCTCCTTCTCAATTAATCAGCTATTGCACCTCTACTTAGCTAGCTTTTACCTGCAGATCTTGTAAGAGACACCTTACATGTGAGATCACCCTGATTAATCAAGGGGTCTATTGATAGATTGGTGGCATATAAAAGGATGAGTTTCCGGGGGTTAAGCATTGCTTACATGTGTAATGTCAATGTAGTTCAGGAAGTGAGTAGTTGGAAGGATTAGTTAAGGAGTTTGTTGATAGATCGAAGGCATATAAAGGTGCCAATTTCTAGGGTGAAACATTGCTTGGATGTGTAATGTGAATGTAGTTTGGGAAGTGAGTCAGCAGCTCATGAGGCATGCAGATTCTGTCGACAACCTTCTAAGTGATATTATTATTGTCATTTAATCACGCTTGCTTCATGTTTATGATTATTCTTATTGTTCGATTTTGACTATCAGTGTGTAGTGTTGTCCCCTGTGGTTAGTTAGTTTGCTAATGTAGATGTAATTGTTGTGTTTATCTGACTTTTACATTTGTTTTACAGTCATGGGAAATTATAGGGTTCTCAAGCAGATAAAGGAAAGATAAAGGAAAACTTGCATGAAATTAATCAATTTGGTATGTTCTATATTCTTGTCGAAAAATGAGGCTGTATTGTACAGTTGAGCAATGTTTTAAATGCAGCTAAAATTGACCATCACCTCCTGGGAATTCATCTGATCTGATAATCATGGTCGCTTAATGGTGAAACAAAATTACTATTTTAAAGACCATTTTTTTTGTTATGGTGCAAAGTGAAACCGCCAGTAATTAATTGATATATAAATTTTTGCGTGGCCTAACATCTATATTGAGAGAATATTCGGATACATAAATTTCAAATAGCCAACACCTGCCTATTTTAAGTAAACAACCAAATACACAACTGTTAGTTTGTTACTAGCGATTTACCATACCATTGCCAGACTATTCCTATAGTCCTATGGCCGATTGTTCCTAAGGGTCTTTTCTTCATTTGGCTATAGGTTCTACATCTCCTAAACTTTTTAATTTGCTTTTTGTCCGATTCTTAATGTCAATAGGCTTGTATGAAAATACTTAATAGCACATATATTATTGACTTCTATTGATGAGCCTACAATAGACCATCTCTGGAACTTGATTGTTATCTGTAAAACCTGTCTTAAAAGAAGATATAGGTACTTAGTGATTAGATTGACCCTTGAATGAGATTTCTGTGGAACAAAATTAAAATATAAATGCAACTGCGAGCTCTACAGATTATGACGTGGAATTTGAATTTTGAGCTTAAGAGTTCAACTCATGGAGAGATCTATGTATTCAATCGGTAATGCTGCAAACTAATAGCTTGCTTAGTTTGGGAATGGAGGTTTCATTCTATATTCTGGATAATAATATTTTTCTTCGTCAGCTTTCATTTCACAAGCCATGTCTTCATCTCAGGTTATTTTTATGCTAAAAATGAGTATGACTCCTTATAAACATTATAAGTCCTTACGTTATTTTTAATATCTCACACAACATTTTTCTTCTTGGATTTTGTTGCTAGACCTGTTAAACCCAATATCAGATCCCATAGAACATCCCATGCCTGACCCAAAACCTGATTATCCTAAATCGACCCAACCATAAATAATACTCCCCCCTATTCTATATATTCTTCCCTATTTCCTTATTCGGTTATTTGAGTTTTCTTCTCTATTTTCTTTTTTAGGCTGATTTGTGTGGTCCAAATTCATTGGCATGTGGGGTAATGTGTTTTGTGTGATCCAAATTCACTTTCTTATTTCTTGTGTAAAAAAGAAAGGAGAAGAATATATAGAATATGAGAGAGTACTATTTACCGAGTTTGGCGATGTAAAGATTTGATTTTGATGTAAAGGATTCGAACGGGAAACTTGAGGATGATTTTGATGCGTTTACGATTTCAGAAGATGTTGATCTTTCTAAACCTATTGTTGATTGTCAGGTAAATATGTTAGTCTACCTGAATTATTTTGGGAATTATGTTCCATGTTTAGGAAAATGAGTTAGTGGTATGGGGTAAAATAACGATTATTGCAAATGGTAGTCAGGTGAATACAAATTACATGTGTATATAATGGTGGTAAAAGAGCTTTGGATGAGAGTTACATTTAGGTTGACCAAACTTACTTAGGGTACTTAACGTTTCCCTCAATTTGCCTTACTTTATATTTTGCTTCTCATTCTTTCAGGGACTCGAACAACAATACAAAACATTTGAAGTAGAGAAGCTGTCTACAACATGTAGGTGGTGGTTAATACAAAAAGGCAAGATATTGGCAATCAAAGGAACTTCTGATTGATTAGTGCATGAAGGTGTGTTTCTGTTTTTGTACATGTGGAAGTCTGGCCTTTTACTCTATTGGATATGGCGATTTAGGTGTTCAGATATGGCAGGTAGAAAATCAAGGGGTGTATAAGCATGGTATTACAATGGTCTGCGTAACCAAGAACGCCAGACTGCCAGCTCTAATTCTAATTGGGCTACATGCGCCCAAGTGGCATTATGGGAATGAGAAGGGCAGTCCAAATGTGTATGAAGGCCCAGCAAACCGCTGGCTACTGCCATGTAAAATAGAAGGCAGCCAAAAGGACAGGAAGGGAAGTCGTATAAAACTGTAGATTTGAACAGTGTATGAGCTTGGGGATTCAAAGCAAATCACCAACCCAAATAATTTAAAAAATAAGAAATTAAAGTCAAAACAAACCTGAAGAGGATTGGGGAGTTTTATGTAGCGGTGATAAGGCGATGATGACGTTGACGTTGATTCCGATGCTTCCGCTTGCATGGTTGAGGTGGTCGCGGTCATCAAATTCAGTGTTTGTGAGATAATGAAAGTGAAAGGAAAAGGTGAAGCTGTGTGTGTGGTTGAGGAAAGAGCAGAGGAATGAGTGGTGAGGAAGTGAGTATAGAATAAGAGAATAGAGGGTAGTACATGAGAGGTTTGTCCAATATCCATTCCGCAAGGATGCTTAACAATCAGGCCCAAGACAGACTATCACTGTTGGAGTGAACAACCTGCCAACACCAACCCGCCAAAATGATCCCAACCTGCCCACATAGTTCAACTATTCACTACTATTCATTCACTTGTTCAGCTATTGCGCCTCTATTTATCTAGCTTTTACCAGCGGATCTTACAATCTAGCTGCATAGTCGTTGTCTCCTTCTCACTTGATCAGCTATTGCAGCTTTACTTAGCTAGCTTTTACCCGCGGATCTTGTATGAGTTGAATATACATATAACTTAGGAGGCTGGTTATGCAAAAATGGCAGGAGATGAAAGTAACAAGGTGAGTTGTGGATAGATAATTTTCATATCTTTTCTGTATATTCTCATCTGCTCTTGCAACCTGATATCTTTCCATGGAATGCTTCTACTGCTCATCTTGTCTCTAACATTCCATGATGAACCATTTTACATTTCAAGTGAACTAAACCTTCCATGTTCATCAACTCCCCTGAATTTTTTCATTCTGCTTGTTCTACCTCCTCGGACTCAATTTAATGTTGACAAATTCTCATCTTTCATTGTGGAGGATGATCTCACATGAACATTTGTGTTATTTGGAGTATTTTTTGTATTCTTTTTAATGTGGTTGTATTTTAATTGATATCTTTTTGTTTAATGACGTTTTCCACTTTTCTATGGAATCAAAGATTCATTACTCTTTGGTTTCGGACTATGATCGAATAAAGCAAAATGACGCACTAAAGTGACTTCGCTTCTTTCTATTGTGAAGTATCAGTCATTCGACGTATTTTTCGACGCAATTTTCATCTTGGGTCATTCGGAAACAGTCTCTTCGTGTTGCTAACACAAGGGTAAGACCGCGTACAACCGACCCTCCTACCTCGCATTTTGCGGGAGCTACTGAGGCACTAGGGTAATGTTGTTGTTGTTGTCACTTGAACTTTGATTTATTTGACATCATGATTTTGCTTGTCCTTAAGAGTTTAGGGTTATGTTGAATTGGGAATCCGGCTTGAACTAGGTGATGTTTTGCGGTCTTGTTTGTTCTTTTGTTAGTTTGTTGAAGCTATAGTAGGTGTAATGAAAGAGACTATCGTAGTTGCAATGAAAGAATTACTGGATGTGTTATAAAATGTGCTTGAATTTGATATAATTATACCAGGGTGGTTGTATTAGACTCCTTATGTAGTTATACTAACTCGATAAAGGTGTATTTATCTCAATATTGTACCATGTTTCAGCAAGATTTGTACAAGGTGGTTTTGAGACTGATGTTATGGGCTTTGACATGGATCCTCATCAAGAAGTGGGCTGGATCAGATCTTTACGAATGATGGATTTTTTTTGGTAAATATAGAGCGAGCGAGGGCGAAGATGTGCCTTTTGTTTGAGCAGCTTCAACTTCTAATGATGATGACTTTAATGATGATTCTGGTGGTGATAATAATATGATGGATAATTTCACTCCTGGAAAGTTATACCAACAAGCTATGGAGGAAAAGAAACAGTATAAAATCCTCAAGAGAAAGAAAAGTCAACAAAAGCTCTTATTTTTTTTTGACAAACGTAACAAAAGCTCTTATAAGCTTTCAAAAAGTCAGATTAGCTAGAGTCGCCAGCAGCAGCTATTGAACTACAAGTAGAAGAAACCCCCCGAAAGAAGGCCTTGGATTCTAGCAGCACTACTGAGGCACTTATGAAGGATGATTAGTCTCTTAAAACTATCCCGAGAGAGAAATCTATCTCTTTGAAAGATAATTAGAAAGACGACCTGAATTTATAACTCATAACTCTCTGATATTCTGTTAATTTATATTCATGACTTTGATATGAAACTTGCAGTAGTGAGCTCGGAGGTTGAACTTTTCAATTGCCAATGGTCTTTACTTTTTGTGTAAGTTTAACTTCTCAATTACCTAAAGTGTTGTTGTAAGTGGCTAGGGATGACGACTCTAAGTGAGCTATTGGAATAAGAAAATAGTTGATTTACAGGTTAGGGATGATTAGAACGAAGATTTTCATGTCCATTTTCTGTCAACATTGATATTATGAAACAAAAACGCAAATCCGCATTTTAATTCATTCGTTTGAGATCAATTTTTTTTAGCAATGATGACTGCAGTTGTTCAACTGATTTGGTAGTGGCTTCTTGTTTCTGAGATCGAGGAAATTTTAAGTAGTGTATAGCAACCATGCTGAGCATGTTGACGTTGTATCAGTTGTGCATTCTCTTTGTCCATTTGTATTCTTCAAAACTTACATTACACTTGACTTTCCATAAATAGTAATGTAAAGTAACACTAAAACAAACATGAATTAGAGTGGGGACAAATTTTGAGGAGGCGTTAGCTTCAATTAGTGATTGTTGTATTTGGATAGTTGATTCATAGCTGACAACCATTAGTATAAGTTTTAAATGAGGGGTTCAAATCACTTAGAAACTAAGGAGTATTTAATACGTTCTTATACTTCATCAAAAACATTCTTTTCCTAATAGACTTAATGATGTAGCAGTATCACCTATTAATTACCTACTTCAAACTACTTATGTCGTTACTAAATTCGAATCGGTAAAAAAAACTACGCCGAAAAGACAACATTGGGTAAGTAATAATATCTTGGGGTATCGCGTGCAAGGCGCGCGATGCAACAACTAGTACTTAAATAAATGATAAGACTCTAATCCTCTCAATAAATACTAATTACCCTTCTCCCCATTCCCTTGTACTGTACTAGCTGTTCCAAATGTTTTTCCACCATTACTCTGGTCACCTACATTGCCTTGTCTATTGTTGTAGCTTCTCTGGTTACTCCACTGTCCCAGATTCCTATTCCTTCCAATACTTAACATTGAGGTTTGATAAAGCCCTTGGTTTCCCACTCCATAACCTCTATTTCCGTTTCCATAACTGCTATTTTGTTTACTCCTAAATACCCTGCAAGACACAGCCTTATGACCCATTTTCCACTCCTGAAACATTCACCACCATTTAGCCTGATGAAATAAGATTGGTCTCCTCTACTGCTGAAGTTTCCCCCAAACGACGCTCCTCCTGATGCATAAGACCGAAACTGGTTTGTATTCTGCTTCTTGTTTCTACTGCACTTCCACCCATACTCTCTGTCTTTCTTTTCTCACCTTTCTCTTTCTTCTTCATCTTCTCTTCCGGTAACATATCTGTAATCTTCTCCGCATGTCCAGCTCGCTGATAAACATCATCCATGGTACTTGGCTGACCAGCTGCAAGCCTCTTCTTAATAGTTGTTGTTAACCCCTTCTCAAACCTTAATGCTAGAATCTCCTCACTGAAATTCAAATCAGACACATATTCTGCCAATTCCATAAACCTATTGTGATAGTTCTCCACCGTCATTTCATCAGTCATCTTGAAAGAATCAAATTCAACATTCATCTTACTCCTAATATGTTCTGGTACAAACACAGCCCTCACAGTCTCCTTGAAACCCTTCCAAGTGATAAAAGATTCATCATTCTCCCTCCAAGATTACCTTATGACCTCCTTACTACGATTCCACCACAAACCAGCTTTTTCCCTCAAATAGTAAGCAGCCTGATCTACTTCCAACTCCGCAGGACATCCTAGCAACTCAAAAAGGTTATCAAACTCCCTATGCCAATCTCCTAGTAAAGATGGTTCACCTAGTCCGTCATACTTCGTCGAGTTGTGCCTTTCAATATTAGCACTCATCTTTGCTGGATCCTGAACTGACCCCTTAGCCTTTAGTGCCGCAGTCAAAGCCTCATTCATAGATATCAAACGGTCAATCTCCTCTTGGGACATGGTAGAGGGTGGTGTAGATCTCTTTGGAGGCATGGTTCTATAAAAGTAAAATAAGACAACATAAGCTTCTACCCGCGAAAAGATGGCCTAACATTTTAAAACAATATGTATCCACAATCAAAGCAAGGTGTATTCAACTATATCCTATCTTACCCCTCTTTTGCCCCCCTATTTTTATTCCTACCCCTCAACTATCATAGGTTAAGAATTCATAAAGCATTTATATTGAACTTTTGGTAAAACCCACATTTTCAGAAATCAAAGTCAAGCTGTAACTCTCAAAAATCACCATTAAGTAACCATTAAATTTCTCTTTGAGTTTTTATACTTTCTAGAAGATATAAAGAGTTTTCGACACATGAGAAAAAGAATCGAATTCAAATCTCGAACAACCATTTTATAAAGATTTTTACAATCCAGTTGGTCCAAACAGAAATCGATCAGCAATTTGTCAAAAACTTTGGTCGACTTGTAAAATTCACTATTAAATGTCAACATATTATCTTGCAACGTGGCTTATCAATTTGAAAACAATGAATCTTTTAAATAGTGGAGTGGGAATTAGGTAAAAATATTAAGTACATATTAAATGAGAAATTTTAAAACATTGTTTGTTGAAAACATAACTGTCAGGAATATTCCGACCACTTTCCACTAAAATATTTATTTCTCCCAAACCGTAAAACTTTTAAATATGAGACCAACGACATTGGAAAGCTAACTCGCTGGGTTATCACTCAGAAAAATGTCGACCTTAGACGATAAACAGAAGTCAAACGGTAACTAAATAAAATAGGGGTAAAATCTTACAAATAAGGTTCAGCTTCTACTTTCCTTTTTACTAGGTCATAAACCCTTATTAACACCCTCTTGTACTTGTATTAACACAACTTGGTCATAATACTTCACACATGACTCGCATATACTCTAAAGCATCCCTATCACAAGTTTAATCATTTCATAATATTGTAAATAGCATAGTTTTGGGATTCACATAACCGCATATCACTAGACATGATACTACTATAACATCCAACCACATAATCAATATTAATTTACAATTACTTTCATGCTCATGATCAAAACAATTCAACATCAATTACTCATTTCATCCATTCCACTCTCCTTAAAATCAAGGTTACGTCCCGTAACCTCGGTCATCAACGAAAACAATACACATCCAAGGCAACAATAACTCCTAAGAAAATAAACAACATTCATTTTAAATTACCCCACTCTTCAATATCTCTCAAGGTAACCGGTTCAAAACTGGAAGGGCCGGGGTTCGGAGTGATGGTACCTTCTCATCCTAAGCCAAAAGGGCTCCTAACAGTTTCTACCCGAGTTCATTTTATTAGACACATCCTAAATTCATTATTATATTCATTGGTTAGGCCTGGTGATCGTTTTGCTCTGATACCACTTTGTAACACCCCCATTTATTCAGGAGCCTTTAGCAAGACATTCCCAAATAAATAGGACTGTTACCATCTCGGTTTCCCGAGGTAGTGTACAACAAAGTATAACAAACCAATGTACTTTGGATAAAATTTAGCGATTAAAGTTTTATTACAATTTAGTCCAACTAAAAACCAATATAAAATTTATTACAACTTGCAGCGGAATTAAATAAAGTGAATAATTAACTATGTGATATAGACTTCTAGGTAGACTGGCCGAAGTCCTCACGCATTCCCATAAGCTCCCAAGTCAGCTAACTCGATTACATGTCTAGTATGCTCCCTAGTTACGGTTCATCACAGGTGTTTTCGAATACACTGTCAACCACGAGGTTGAGTAGGAATAACCAACAACAATACAAGGTGAAATAAATGAAAGCACGTGAAATGATATGATATGTGAATGCAACCGAGCTCATTACCCGGAACACCCGTTCATCCCGCCAATTCCTGGCCCTGGGTATTCACCATCCCAACCGAAGTTGAGGTATTCAATTATACGCCATGCCAATATAAAAATCATCTCAGAGACAAGATTGAGGTATTCAATACGGATGAAATGCCAATATGAGTAATCCAATGACCAATAACCAATAACCAATAACCAACATTAAAATATTCCAATAATAAATAATCCGCATTCATCATTCCATCAAATTCCACAATCCTTATATAAAATTTCACAACCAATCAAAGATAAGACGAGTTGAGTAGTTATCCTACCTTTTAGCAAATCCGCACACACAAGCCAATTAGTACAATCTTCTATAAAGTCGGATCCTACAATTATAACATATATTAATTAATAACTAAACCAACTAATACGTTATCTAATACAATTTATATTATTACAAATTAATTGATTTAGTTATTTCCGTAACCATCACCCACCATAATTATAAGACAACAAACCCACACCTCTTTATTAATCATTACCTTCATGATGACAATGATTTTATCATTCACGTTATTTAGCTAGAGACTCGCCATACTCCAACTCACACCGCCATACTCTTCGTCCTCATCACACACACCACACCTAAACACGACTCGGTCACCACCCGACGCTCACCCCAACTCACCGTGGCATACACACATGACCACGACGACCTACACCACGGCCATAATACACGACCAAAACACACAACCACCAACCGACGACACCCCATGAAAACCCGTAAAAAATCAGTCCCTTACCAACCACCATACGCCACCAACGGTCACCACCGTGGTCTCCCTTGAACCACGGCGGGACCAGCAGCAGCGCAACCACCATATATCATGTCAACAACCCCTTCAATGTCTATAGTTACACGGTTTAAGACAACAACAAACAAGCCTTCTGTTTTGCTCTATTTTCGCGAAATCCAACCACCACCACCACAAACCACCACCTACGGCCTCCCTCGACCACCCATCTTGGTCGACTAACCACCCAGGTCGCACCCCTAGCCCCGCCTTTGTCGAATCAAGCGAAACAGGGGGTCAAACGGAGTGAATTTCATGGTTTCCAGCCAACAAACACTACCCACAAATTCCGGTCAAACACCCACCAAGTGCCCGCCATTGACCACCCTTAGCCACCTACCATAGTCGACCCATAACACAGGCGCCAACACAACCTTAACCCATGTCAAAACTAGTCAATATGGGTTCAAAAATTCAATTACTATTACTATTACTATTACTATCACTATCACTATCACTATCACTATCACTATCACTATCACTATCACTATCACTATCACTATCACTATCACTATCACTATCACTATCACTATCACTATCACTATCACTATCACTATCACTATCACTATCACTATCACTATCACTATCACTATCACTATTATTATTATTATTATTATTATTATTATTATTATTATTATTATTATTATTATTATTATTATTATTATTATTATTATTAAATGAATTATTATTATATGAATTATCGTATATTATTATTATTATCCAATTGCTATACCGACCCATTATTCCATTATTTATTATTTTATTATATCATTCCTTCTTATTCAGAATTACTAATTATTAATCACAAACGTCATAATTAATTATTAAAAATCCTCGAAACGTAAATATAAATTCCATCATATTACGGGGTATTACATTTTTTTCATTATTATTTCTACATTTTCGTCTTAGTCAAGTTTCGTTTTAAGCCGTTTAGGCCAATTTTTATTTGCTACATGTGTTTTGCTTACGATTTCTACGTGAATTTCGGCAGCATGACGGCGTAAACTGTCGATTGTCAAACCTGTTTCCAAGCTAACCTGCAGGTAAGAAGGAGTTTACACCCAACAGCAGCAAAAGGCTCGCAGGCCATCATATATACAAAGCAAAATGTAAATATATACAAATAAATTCGAGCTGTTGCTCGAAAGCAAAGTACAAACGAACAAATGTTCAATTATAGCTAGGACGACCAGCCAAACAACCCCTCAAGTCTGCCACCATCCCCTTCAGAATGGCGATGTCAGTATCCCGAACCTCAAGCTCCCTCGACAGGCAGAACGTCTCCTCTAGCGACTGCTCCAGCTCACGCTCCCACTAAAAAGAAAGAGAGTTAGTACAAGACAGAATATAAAAAGCCAAGTGCCTCAAAAGTACCTCAAAAATGCTCATGTTTATCAAGAAAGGGAGAAAGGAAGGTTCATACCTGCCGTCCCAAGCCACCTGAAAGTGCCTCAGCAGCCGTCGCTCGCAGCCGGTTTGCCATCCTTCACAGCACCTCGTGGCTCGATTGTGCCACCTGCATTTTCATTTTCAAAAACAAGGTTTATTATCGTGTTCTTACACGATCATCAAAAGAGGTTAGATAGCTTAAACTGGAGGCTTACCCTCCTTCTGACGTGCTACTAGTCCTCGAGTCCAGCCTCTGTCACCGCCTCAGAGAAGGACGAGATCTCCATAGACACCGTCGTACCAGCTGGACCCGCATACTCCAGCGTCTCAGGGAAAGCTGGGGGCTCGACGCCCGCCACATCGATCTCCTGCCGAATCAAATTTGTCATTTCTAAGCTACTTTTAAAGGAAGCTATCATTTCAAGCGGCTAAGTAGAACGTATACTCACCACGATCGGCCAGTACGCCAGTTTCCTCTACACGAACTTCGAGTACTCGAGGTCGGGAAGAAAGAGAGCGTCACCACTCGCTCCTGCCAAGTCAGCCGCCCTCTCAGCCTCCGAAGGCTCACTAAACATCATCCATGGAGGATCGTTGGGAACCGTGAAGACGTCACAGAGACACTGCCGAGCCAAACGCTCCCCCAAGTACCACACAGGTCCCATGGGCATCGTAAGAAGCAGCTTACTCGAGCTCCTAGGACGGAGAACGTCGGCCACGAAGGCTGGAGCACCAGAGTAAGCCTCTTAGGGTCTCGGCACCCATTAAGTTGGATATCAGGGGTCATTCAAATGGTCGCTATCAATCGAGGAAAGGCAAATAAAAGTGAATACAAGGAAGAGTACTAACACTGTCTAGCTTCACGGCATCGACACCCATCCTGCAGGTGTCGTAAGAAGACCTTTAGCTCTTCTGGCGGAACACTATCCAGTCCCTCACCACAGGGTACTCCTTCACCACATCTGCAGCCCTCGTAGAAGCAAAGCCGTGGAAGTACGAGTACACCCACGCCTAGAAAAGATGGGGTTATTTCAATCGAAAATGATCTTTCATTTCATATTTTATTATCAAATGATCTTTCATATTTTATTTCAAAATGATCTTTCATTTTACTCGTTTCATATTTATTTCTAAATGATCCTTCATTTAAAAATAATCTGTCATTTTATCCATTTTTAATTTCATAACTCTAAAAATAAGAAATATAAAGGAAGGTTCATATCTCCAGAATGAGACATGTACCGACAGTAGCAGGAGAAGTCCCCTTCTTCATTAGTTCGGGATGAACCATGGCCCTCATGTATTGAGTGAGGACCGCAAAGCTATTAGTAAACTAGTTCAGGCGGCCTAGGCTACTCAAGTCAGCAAGAAAGGGAAGAAGCTTCATCGACAGCCTCTCCCCCTTCTCTGCGAAGTAAATCAAAGATAGAAAGTACTAGAGCCGTAAACAGGCCCGCGGCTCAGCTGTGCACGGTGGAGGATACACCATGCCACCACTCGCGGTCATCTGCACTCTCGCCAGAACCTTACCATGAAAATAATCTTTGATGTAAGAACTCGGAACTAGGCCTGGTACCCTAGTCGCGGTCCTAGCAAGGTTCCAACCAATCAAAACCCTGGCCTTGGCTGAGTCCACTCTCATGGCCGTCGCAGGCCATACCATCAGCTCCTCTCCGCAAGACAACCCGGAGATCATGCCGTAGTCCTCCAAGGTGACCCCGATCTCTCCAAAAGGCATATAGAAAGTCGAGGTCGTGTCCCAGAAGCGATCCAGGATGGCTCGAATCAGGCACATGTTATCCCCAAGCTCAATGATTGCCTTATCCTCCATCGACAACTTCTCGAAAGCCTCCATCATAGTCGTATATCCGGAGAACGACCTCATGTTGTCATCTTCCTGCATTTTGAAAGATTAGTTAGCTTATAAGCTAAGTAAAGTAGACTAAATAAAAAGAAATAACGCAATACAAGGCCAGGTCGAAAGCTTACCATACACCTTGGCGTAGGATACGACAAGTGGCTCTCCGCTGCCCAAATGAGATGTCAGCCATCCCATTACTCAGCCCACTCAGGCGCATGCGCTAGCTGACACCCTCTCCTCCTCACGTTGGCCCTCCTAAGAACCTCTTCCACTACCTCCACTTCCTTTACAACTCCCGTGTAAACCACGAGAGCCGAGAGAGGGTCGAAGTCCACATCCATGGGGTCTCGCCCCGAAGTAGAAGGTATATCCTCTGCAAAGGAACAAACAAAGGCATTTAGAGGCCGCTTTAGGGCGTTTTTGTAAGCTGCTCTTTCACTATTCTCAAGCAAGTGAACAAGTATGATAAGTCACGTTCCTACATGTCTAATTTAAGCTTAGTCACGGCTACGAGTCGAAATTTTGGCAGCATTTCCTTACTATAGCTAAATCCCATGCAAAAAGTGTCCCTCAGGACCAATCACAAACTGAAATTCCGACATGATAGCAAGTTTACCCATCATCCAAGGGTTCCAAAACATCAAGTTTTATTAAAAACCGACTAGTATAAGGTCACATTCGAGCCTTTTGAAGTGGTTTAGCAAAGATTGTCTTATTTCGCTCTCAATTCATCAATATTCAACGAAAATTCGAAATGGATGCATGGTTATGCTCCTAGCATGTTCAATTACGCCTTTCTAATGTCAATTTCAAGGGGCGAATCCATTTGAGGAAAAACCCCCCAATTTTTCGAAATATTAGGCATAAAAACCCTAATTTTCTACCCCTAATTTAAGCACAAATGCAAATTAAAAGGATAGACGGGATACATACCAATATTGCTCATGATTTATGGCGGAATTTGATCATGTTTTGACGAAATTTGGTTGGAATTTTGGGTGTTTTGTGTTTCGAAGACGAAAAATTATATGTTTTGAATGAGAAAATGAAACTCGCGCTTGAGTTTTTGTTTTACTCAGGTATAGACGAGCTCGGGAAATAACGCAGCAAATGCTGCGCCGCTTCCTGCGGCCTTTCTCCTGCCGCACCTTTTCTCGAGAAGCTTTAGAGCAGTTCTCGTTATCAAGTCGTTCAAGTTCGTTGTTTGTGGGTCCCAGCCCCATCCTCTACCTTTCTCGTAGTATTTTCGCGGGTATTTTTATTCGACAAGTTCCTTTCGGGTGTTTTGCTTTTCCCGGGCCTACATTTTCCCCCAGCAAGTTGCAACGTTTTTGTTTTAGCAGGATTTTCCCTGGAAGGATCCGGCTTGATTATTGAGTAATAAGGGTATCTAGTTCTATTAATTAGGAATAAAAATATAGACGAATGATAGGAAGAAACTAAATATAAATAACGTTGTAGAATTTCTTCGTCGGGCTGATTACAAGTTTGGCGTGTATAGTTGAATACTTAGGAAAAAATAGGAAGTAAATTGTATATGAATGAATGAATAAAATTGTCCCTTTTACAATTGCTATACCATGCTATTTATAGTCTTCAAATATTAACGTTAGATGCCACTTGTTAGGCCTGGAAATCCGCAAACGTCCCTGATTAGTATCTCGTCTTGATCTGACTATCAGGCTATCAGGGTGTTAGGGTATCAGGACACATGAAGATAGGCGCCAGGCCATGGAGAGGACAACGGTCAAAATATCAGGACGATATCAAACCAGGAGCTCATATTATAAACGAAATATATGCGCAGCATTGAATGATAAGATCTCGCAGTAAATGAGAAATATTGACAATTATTATGGACAACTATGGAGAATAATCCGCATTAGTTCTGGCATTAGGCAGCCGTTCAAGTGAAGCTTATATAAGGAATACTTTGAAGATATTTGCAACACATCGTCTACACAGGAAGAAGCATATATCCGCATACACAATACTTAGAGAAATATAAACATTGTCGTTATCATATAATTATTCTCCCAATTACATAGTGAAATCCTCTCCTGACTTGGTGCCCGTGGTTTTTTCCTATTTAAGGGTTTTCCACGTACAAAATTCTTTGTCTCATTATTGTTGTTGTTATTATACTTACAGCTTTATATTTTAACCCTGACGACCTGACCAACAGACCACTTAGAGCTAGTTAACCGCACACGACTCTATCCTGACGTGACTTTGCCTTGCGCAAAATACACCCAAAACAATTGGTGCCCACCGTGGGCATCTAGCTCTTTAAATCCTTTTTCTTATATTACAAAAATGGCCCAGCCCACCGTTGAAGAAAAATTGAACACAGCTCTCCAGCAAATCACTGAGTTGGAAAGATTGAAAGAAAAAGTAGCCCAAACTGAAGCGGAAATCCTGCAATTAAGAGAATCTGAGTCAGCCCTGAAACAAAAATTAGAAAAAACTCAAGGAGCAGGCTCTAGATTCCAACCAGGAACCCCATTTGCATCAATCATCAAAAATATCGATTTTTCCAGTTTTGGGAGCCTAAGTGGTTCTAAATCTATTAATGTTGATGGTGATGGTGAACCAAAGAATGACAAGGAAAAACCCGATGAATCTGCAGCAGCCATCATGATGGCAGTGGTTCAGGAGATCAAGAAACTCAATGAAAAATTTGATAAGATACTTGGAGTACCTGCCAGCATGGAAGAACCCGCCCCTGACAGCTATGCTGATTCGCCTTTCATAGACGAAATAGCAAAAGTAGATCTACCAAAGAAGTTTGTAGTTCTATCCATGAGGGTCTATGATGGAACCACAGATCCACAAAACCACGTGGCTCTTTATAAACAAAAAATTCTGGCTGCATCTATCCCCAGCAAATTTAGACAAGTCTGCATGTGTAAGGGATTTGGAACGACCCTGACCGGCCCTGCTTTGCAATGGTACATCAACCTGCCAACTGGGAGCATCCATTCTTTCGCCAACCTGATCAACAATTTCAACCAGCAGTTTGCGAGTAGCAGGGAGTTGGAGAAATGATCCAGTGACCTTTACCGAGTTACACAGAAGCCTGATGAAACTCTCAGGACATTCCTTGCAAGATTCAACAAGGAAAAAGTATCTATACCCAGGTGTGACGTTGGAACAGCAGTGGAGGCATTCAGGCAGGGGTTACTACCATATAGTGACTTGTACAGCGAGTTCACTAAGTATCCTTGCCACACCTTCGAGGACGTTCAGGCCAAGACTCTTGCCTTCATCAGGCTAGAGGAAGATAAAAGCTATAAACTTGGATCACCCAGTAGACGAAAGGATCATGAAAGGAACAGTAGGAAGAGCAACAAAGGAAACAACTATAGGCCTACTCCATATTCCAGGCCATATCAATCAGAAGTTAACCTGGCTCATGAGTATCAAGGTAAGGTTAAAGTTTATCCACCTATTTCTGAACATAACTTCGGTGTTGATATTTTAGGATTAATCCAAAGACTTGACAACATGGGATCAGCTGTCAGATGGCCCAGGAAGTCAGAAAATCCCCAACCCCAGAAGGGACAATTCTAAATGGTGCGAATTCCACATGGATATTAGACACACCACGGATGATTGTTTCACCCTGAGGAAAGAAGTGGCATACCTGCTGAAATTTGGATACTTGAAAGACTTGATCAAGACGAAAGGCAGCAACACAAACCAGGATAAAGAGAATCCAGAGCATAAGCAGGATCGTAATCTCCCTCCACCACCACCAATCTATGAAGTAAAATTCATATCTGGCGGATCAAAATTTTTCGGCCTGACAAGTTCAGCATTAAAGAAGATAGCCAGGACGCCAAGGACCGTATCACCCTGCAAGCCGGATCATATCCAAACAATCACTTTCAATGATTGTGACTTGGTGGGCATCCCTGATGTTCATCATGATGGCCTGGTAATTTCTATGCAGATTGGAACCAACACAGTAAGAAGGATCCTGGTAGACGGAGGCAGCTCAGTGAACCTGATCATGCTTGACGTACTAAAAGCCATGAAGATCAACGAGGACCAAATCACCAAAAAATACAGTGTCCTAGTAGGATTCAGTGGCGAAACCGGAAGCACCCTAAGAGAAATCCACCTCCCAACCTACGTGGAAGGAGTCTCATCTTATGAGAAATTTGGAGTCCTTGATTGCCTGTCATCTTAAAACGCGATCTTGGGTAGGCCCTGGATTCATAATGTCAAGGCCGTACCGTCAACCTTATTACCAGTGTATCAAGATACCAACAGACTGGGGCATAGCCACAATCAAAGGGGATCACAAGACAGCCCAGGAATGCTACACAACAGCCTTGAAGCCTTCCAAGGCAGGTAAGTCCCTTGCATAGCAATTACAGTACCCTGTCAGGAGCACTTATGTAGCATCTCTCAGAATGGAAATAGATCAGGTAATCCTAGACCCTGAGTACCCCGACAGGTATGTTTTAGTAGGATCCGACGCCCCAGGATAGCGTCGGGGCCCGAATCGTAAAGTTCCTTAAAAATAAATCATCTTGGTTTGCTTAGTCACATTTTGATATGACTGGAATTAGCGCTGATATAATTACGCATAAACTCAATGTTGACCCATCTTTTAAGCCTGTCCAACAGAAAAGGCAAAAATTTGCAGCTGAAAGAAATACCATAATTAACGAGGAAGTAGAGAAACTCTTGGCTATGGGAATGATCAGGAAACTAATGTATCCTGAGTGGCTGGTTAACGTAGTTGATGTGCAGAAAAAGAATGGAAAATGGAGAGTCTGTGTAGACTACACTGACCTGAACAAAGCCTGTCCCAAAGATCCATTCCCCTTGCCACATATTGATGCAATGGTAGACGCCACAGCGGGCCATGAGATGCTAAAATTCATGGATGCTTCCAGTGGATTCAATCAAATAAAGATGCACCCTGCTGACCAGGATAGTACTACATTCATTACAGACCGAGGCATATACTGTTACACTGCCATACCTTTCGGCCTGAAGAATGCAGGGGCAACGTACCAGCGCCTGGTCAACATGATGTTTAAAGACCAAATAGGTGACATCATGGAGGTGTACATAGACGACATGGTGGTGAAATCCAAAAATGCAAAAGATCATGTAAAACATCTCGAAATAGCGTTCTAGATATTGGAAAAATACAATATGAAACTCAACCCCGCAAAATGCCACTTTGGAGTTTCCGCAGGCAAATTTCTTGGATATATGGTATCCTGAAACTGCAGTCACCAAAATCTGTCAAGGATATCCAAAAATTGACAGGATGAGTAGCTGCCCTGAACTGTTTCATATCAAGATCCTCCTAGAGGTGCAAAACATTTTACAGCCTCCTCAGAAAGAATAAACAATTTCAGTGGACGAATGAACACGAGACAGCCTTTCAGGATCTAAAATCCTACTTATCATCTCCACCCTTACTGGCTAAGCTAGAGAAGGGAGAACCCTTGTCAGTATACTTGTCTGTCACTGACACAGCGGTCAGCGCAGTCCTAGTGAAAGAACAGGATGGTCAGCAACATCCAGTCTATTATGTAAGTAAAAGCCTGCTAGATGCTGAGTTGAGGTATGGATTGCCTGAAAAATATGTTTTAGCTTTGATTATGTCATGTACTAAACTGCGACCTTATTTTGAAAGTCACCCCATTATAGTCAGGACCAATTTACCCATAAAGTATGTCCTACGTAAGCCTGAACTATCAGGCAGGATGGCTAAGTGGTCAGTACAGATTAGCACATACGATATCTCCTTTGAACACATGGCAGCGATTAAATCGCAGGCCCTAGCAAACTTTGTGGCTGACTTTAGCCCTAACCTAGAACCGGACCTGATAAAGGAAGTCAACCAACTAGAAAATAAAATCCCAGACCAAGAATGGACCCTATTCATAGATGGGGCATCCAACGCCAGGTGGACAGGGTTAGGATTAGTGCTCAAATCACCACAGGGAGATATGATAGCACAGGCATAGCAAACCTGAACAAGTTAATCCTGTTAATCAGGATAATAACTCTTGGACTAGACCCTATTATGATTGGTTTCTCCGCGGAATACTGCCTTAGGGTAGACATGAGGCAAGGGCCTTTTAAATTAGAGCTTCAACTTATGCTATCATCAATAACACTTTGTTCAAGAGATCGCAGGCTGGACCCTACCTAAGATGCTTGGAGCCTGACGAAGCCAAACTAGTACTTCAAGAAATACACGATGGACACTGTGGTAACCACAAAGGAGGAAAGAGCCTGACAAGTAAAGTTCTCAGGACAGGTTACTACTGGCCTACACTGAGGGCTGATTGCCTGGAATTCTCTTCAAAATGCGAAGCCTGCCAAATTCATGCACCAATCATACATCAGCCATCTGAACTCCTCCATTTAATTTCCGCACCCTGGCCGTTCATAAAGTGGGGCATGGATATTGTGGGAAAACTGCCCGTAGCTCCAGGACAAAAAGTATTCATGTTTGCTATGACTAATTACTTCTCCAAATGGATTGAGGCTGACTCTTTCAGGCAAGTAACTGAAAAAGAAGTAATATCCTTCATCAGGACAAACATCATTTGCAGATATGGAGTCCCATCAGAAATAGTATTTGATAATGGAACCCAATTTGTGGGGAAAAAGACCCAAGCATTTTGCCAAGAATGGAATATCAACCTCGTAACGTCAACCCCTGGATATCCAAAAGCTAATGGCCAGGCTGAATCAAGCAATAAGGTAGTCATAAGCTGCCTAAAAAAGAAGCTAAAAAGAAGACAAGGCAGATGGGCTGAAGAACTTCCATTAGTACTATGGGCAGACAGGACAACTCCAAAGACATTAACAGGCCAAACACCTTACTCTCTTGTGTACGTCTGTGAAGCTGTCATTCCCGCAGAAGTCTGAATAACGTTGAGGCAAATAGAGACCTAATGCAAGATAACCTGGTTTTAACAGAAGAGTTAAGAGACGCTGCCAAGATCAGGATGGCATCATACCAACAAGCAGTTGCCAGGACTTACAACAAAAACGTCAAAATCAGAGTCTTTAAAGAATGAGACCTCATTTTACGAAAAGTTTTTCCAAATAAAAAAGAAAAATCAGCTGGCAAGCTGGCCCCCACATGGGAAGGCCCTTACCTAATTGACTCAATTGTTGGACAAGGAGCGTACATGCTCCAAACACTAGAAGGAGAGATGATCCCCAGATCCTGGAATGTAACCCATTTAAAATTATTCCATATGTAAAGATCAGATCAGGCCACAATCAGGTATAAATTCAATCACTACTCCACCTGACATGCTACCTGAGAAACTACGTGTTTTACATGCTTTGTATGCAACTCATATCTATATATTCAACTAACCCATTTATTTTACTTCTTGAATCCTGAACAATTATACATGATAAATGAATATATGCATAAATATTCAGGATTGAGGGCTACTCTACTATATATTTCTAAAACAAAATTTTGCACTTGACTGTGCCTGACGAGTTGGTAACCACCACCAGATACAGTAAATATCAGGACCAATCAGGCATGAAATAATTGCCTGACCTGACTAGGTTTATTGTCATGGATTACAACTGGCTGGACGCAACAAGACAGGTGCAAGGGTGTTCTCTCCCAACCACTTAGTCTAAATGCCCTCCTGAAAGGCTGAATACCTAGCCCTCCAGCTAGGCAGGGGACATAAGCCCTCCTGACAGGCCGGTTTTCCCACCCCTTCAACCATTATGGCAAAAAACTATACTTGGTTTAATTACTCGTGAAATAACAAGATAAAACAAAAATGATGTGCAGGAAGTCTAAACAGGCCCAACAGGATAAAACTCAAAGACCCAAGCAAAGTCAAAAGCAAAATCATCCAAAAAAGGCCACCATACCTACATTAATAAAGCCCTTACCCCCTGGGGCAAAGGCACCAAAATATTCATAAAGGCCAGGGATAGTCTCCCTGACCTGGATAAAGACAGAAAAAAGAAAAATTGTTCGTCCAGGGACATCCCCCCTGGATGGGCGAAATACCAACTAAAAAATCAAATTACTGCTTCTCCTTAGAAACAGTACCACTACTTCCACCCTTGGCCAGATCAACATCAACATCCTGCTCCCCTAGAGAGTCTACCTCTTGTTCATTTCCCATATTATGCAGGTCGGGATACTTTGAAGCAGCAAAAGCCATCTCAGCTTCAGGGTTCCATTTCGCTCTGGCCTCGACAGGCTCTGACATAGCAGCAGCCCTCCCCTTGATATTGAAATAGAGGGAAGCATCATCTAACTTGAACTCCAGGTCATCCCTCTCCTGAGTGAGCTCCTCATTTCTGTCCAAAGCTTCCTGCAAAAGCCGCTTACTCGAATCTGCCTCAGCCTTAGCAGCATCTCTCTCAGCCTGCGCCCTCACCAATTCAGCAGCTTTAGCAGCCAGGTCAGCTCGTGCAAAATCCAGCTCAGACTTCAGCCTATCATAATCTGATCTCATCAGATCAACCTGGCTACCAAAGTAGTAGCCTGATAGGCGTTATGGAGATAGGTCGCAGCACCCTGACCAAAAACAGGAAGAAGAGTATGAATAATATACCCCAATAATAAAAACTACCCAAACAAAACACACATAAAAGTTGTTCCAGCCTACCTCACAGCAGCCAAGGCACCTGCCAAGAGGTTGACTGAATGATCCACTAAAGCAACCGCCTGAGTAGCAGTCTCAACAGTGTCAAGGGTGAGCATGACATCTAATCTAGAAGCAGCGTAATCTTTGATTTTTACCCCAGCAGCCTCCATACTGTCCACCCTGGCTTTCACTTCCTTGACCGGGGCAGAAATGTCAACATCTTCAATTTTCCTTTTTTGGGCTGCTGAACTTGTTTCAGCAGGGGCTGTAGGTACAACGGTGACCTTGGGAGCAGCAGGTTGTTCAGTCAAATCTATAATAGGTTCAGCATCTCCGCTTCCCTGGGAGCCTTCCTCCTTGATCGCAGCCAGTCTGGCAAGGTGAGTAGATGACCTGGTGGCTACAACACGAAACACTATATTAGCAATATAAACCAAACATTATCAGGAAGCCAAAGTAAAAAGAAAAGATAAATTAAGATAGACTTATTGCCTGAGGTAGTGGCACTAACAGCCCAGAAGGTTTAGCCACCCTGGCAGCATCATCAGCCTTCAAGCAACGAGGAAGGTGGCCAACCCCACAACAGAGAGGCCAAAACCTCTCTAAACGAGGAATAACAAGGAAAGCAGAAATATTGGCAGTGGGATACTCAGTCTCAGTAACCCAATCATCAACTGCACGCATAAAAGGTACAACTAAGGCATGAATTTCATTTTATTTTTCACTAACAAGTAAAACACGCAGGACAGAAGATAAACTAAGAAACTCACCAGCAACGTAAGCTTCATGATTTAAATACGCCAGGTCAGGACCCACAGAATTAGTCCTAACAAACATGTACCCAACAGCCCAGCCTTTATCATGGCCGCTATCCAGATTGCTCAAAAGAGGAGTAGTAGAAGCCCTGACCTTAAAACCTATACGACCAGGACTATTGGTTTTGACAGCATAACAAGCCTTCAGATCGTCAAGGGAAAAAGAAATATTGTGCTTTTTATAGAGGTACTCAACGGAACACACAACCTTCCACACCATAGGCATCAGCTAATAAGATGGAACACCAATCTCCTTGATAACCTCAACCATAAGAGGGGAAAAGGGAAGCTTACAACCTACACTGAAAGCCCAGTCATGAATACAGAACCAACCAGGACAAGCCCAGTCAGCCCTGATGGGAGAATTCTCAGGGATCTAGACTTCAGTATCATCAGGGATGATTCCCATATCCTTCAGCACCTTCTCAAACTCAGGCTTCAAACGGTTTGCAAGAGACTGATCCTCATTTAAAGCCTTCGTAGGCTTGAATTGGAAATCACCATGAAATATTGAGATCATCTCCAATGGAGAATCACTCGGCTTGCTGATCGTGGAAGGTTGAGCAGCAGAAGAAGTAGGCAAATTCTCAGAAGAAGTTCCCTCTGGATTCTGGGAAGGAGGGGTTGTAGGAGTCGCTGCCCCGGTAGACTTCTTTTTTGCGGCCATTGTTGAAAGAATTATGAAGATTAATTGAAGATTGAAGAACTGGGAATTGAGGAAACTAGAGAGAAAGATTATTAAGGGAAGAATAAGAAAGATTACTTTGATGAAGTTTAACTCAATAAAGCAAGCGGGTATTTATAGTGGAGTAAATTAGAGTTTCAACCGCAAAAGAGATGGATAATCGTTAAGGAAGTTGCAGTAAAACCTACACGTGTCATAAACTGCAGTAAAATAGCGATTTCCGGAACTGACTAGGCATAACTTAACCGTTGGGTAATCTTTCTGAGAATAAGGTTATCTCCTCATTTTTTCGTCCTGACACACTGAAAATAAGGAGATAAGGGGCAATTGTTAGGCCTGGAAATCTGCAGACGTCTTTGATCAGTATCTTGTCTTGATCTGACTATCAAGCTGTCAGGGTGTCAGGGTATCAGGACACATGAAGATAGGCGCCATGCCATGGACAGGACAACGGTCAAAATATCAGGACGATATCAAACCAGGAGCTCATATTATAAACAAAATATATGCGCAGCATTAAATGAAACGATCTCGCAGTAAATGCAGTAATTAAAGGAGAAATATTGACAATTATTATGGACGATTATGGAGAATAATCCGCATTAATTCTGGCATCAGGCAGCCGTTCAAGTGCAGCTTATATAAGGAATACTTTGAAGACATTTGCAACACATCGTCTACACAAGAAGATGCATATATCTGCATACACAATACTTAGAGAAATATAAACATTATCGTTATCATATAATTATTTTCCCAATTACATAGTGAAATCCTCTCCTGGCTTGGTGCCCGTGGTTTTTTCCCATTTAAGGATTTTCCACGTACAAAATTCTTTGTCTCATTATTGTTGTTGTTATTATACTTACAGCTTTATATTTTAACCCTGACGACCTGACCAACAGACCAATTAGAGCTAGTTAACCGCACACTACTCTATCCTGACCTGACTTTGCCTTGCGCAAAATACACCCAAAACACTACTCAACGTTCCTCTTGACCGTTGGAGCTGCTAGCTGAAAAATAGGGCACATTCCCTATTAATCCGCTTGACTCAGTCTTCCTCAAAAAAAATTTGGCATGTCCTCCTTTGCACGATCTGGTACGTGAGAATAAGATGTTCTTGGAGTTAGACTTGGTCTTCTATGAGAATAGGACATGGGCATTTGCCTTTATGTAACCGTTTTGTTGCTTGACAATTTAGTCCGGCCCGCTTAAGAGTTCTGCCAGGCTATTCTATGCTTTCCTTCCTTGCCATCAGGTCTTTCTTCCAAGGTTTAGTAGCTTGCTTACCCTGTAATGTTCTTTACCTGTCAAACAATAATCAGATTTGTCCGGACCTTGGTTGCCCAGTCAGCCTAATTATGCCAAGCTAGACTAAGGTCGGTCCAGGTTAATTTGGGCTTAACAATTTCCCCTTGACATTTCACCCGTGCTGGATCAGGCCAGGGGTGAGATGTAAATTTACCGGGCTCAAAAATAAAAAGAATCATGGTTATTTAATTACTCTTAAACTTCTTGTGACCGTTAAATACTGCAACGACTAGCTTGGTGATGTCATGCTGACAGTTTTGCTATTTCTAGGGTTTTAAAACCGTTGTGCCACTCCTATAAATGCGTTGCTGAGGATGAGTTCAATATTTACCAAAATTCTTCTACCTTACTTGCTATATTCTCTCTCTAAGGATTTTTCCCCAATTTCTCAAAAAATAAACCCTAATTTATTTCCTGCAACTCTTCAAAGAACTTTCCCAATTTCCATAAACACATCTGTTTTAAGAAATATTGAAGAATATAGGAGCAAAAAAACGCCATGCTTCTCAGAAGGATGCGACTGGTCCTGATCCGACAGAAACTCACGAAGAGGAGGTGGTTGAGGTTGATCCTCCTGCTCGTGCTATAGCTTTCAAGTACCAAGATTCTATTTTTTCTGCTCTCCGGTCACTTGAGTCTACTTTTTCCGAAGAGAACCTGTTAAAAACAAATTATGACGGGATTTCGAGAGAGAAAAAGTTTATCCCTGATTCAGCCGAGATCTGGATTCCTGAATCTTGTCCTGTGAGGGCCAATTGGACGTCACCAGGCTGGTTTTGCATTTATGAATGGGTCTTCAAGGCTGGTTGTAAGTTGCCCTTTACTTCTTTGATGATTGATACCATCCGGGCCATAGAAGTATCTCCCTTCCAAATTATGCCAATGGTTTGGAAGTTTGTCCATTCTATTGAGAATTTATGTGCTAAGCATAATCTTATAATTACTGTCAATGATATTAAGGCAGTGTATCATCTGAAAAATCATTCTACTGGTCGTTTTAATTTATGGATTATATCTAAGATGTCTCCATTAATCACCAACCTGGATTCGGGTGATGATAAATGCTGGGCGAAAACTTACCTGTTTGTCCGTACTGAGAGTCTGGGGTCTGGCCTGGACTATTTAAGATATCGTCCCTTAGAGAGTGGTAAGTTTCCTGCACTTCTTGGTCTATACATATTTTATATTGCACATATTTGAGGTTTTTAAATTTTACCTAAGTGTTTTGAGGATGTTTGCAGCACCTGATTGGAATTTTGATCCTCTTGATGAGGAGTCTGTTACGAGGATAGTGGCTTTCCTGAGGAAGAGAGAACTTGGCCTGGTAGTTTGGGCAGAGATTTGTTGCCCCGGTATATGAGGCCCAAGCTCAGTGTAATTAAGGCCCCTAAAGGCAAGCCTACCTCTTCTGCTCTTTCCTGTACGCCCTCTTTGTATTCTTATGCTGATTGTTTTCTTTCTACTATTCGTTTCCTGTTGTTTATACGTGTTTCTTTTTGTCTATCCAGTATATAGATCTTCTGCTAGACTGGCTACCTTTAGTGCTGCTGATTTGAAGGCTGGGGTTGCCAAAATTTCTGAGCAATCTAGGAGCCAGGAGGCTAATGGTAGTGGGAGTGATAAGACTCTCAACATTCTAGTCTCTGAGGCTCAAGTTCATAAGGGGCCGCCCCAGCTTCTGTCTCCTGAAGTCGTCCAGGCATCCAAAATGAAAAAAAGAGGCTGTCATTACTGAAGAGGCGAAAGAAGAAAGGGAACCTATTCAGGCCCAGCCGATTAGGAGCGTTACGGGAGTGCCTTCTCAGTTTGGTGATATGGAAGCTGTCCAGGCACAGATAAATGATTTTTCTGCCAATATGACTGGCCAGCTGTTATCTGATGATGTTGTTGAGTCTTCTACCAAGGTTGTGGCTCTTCTGTCCTCTCTTATGGCGAATGTTGCTGCTCTTACCTCTCAGGCCAAAGAGGTTGGTTGTAAAGGGGTTATATATTTTTTGTATTACCTTTTGCTTTAGGTTTGGTCAATAAGTTTCACTTTCCCTCCTCAGGGCTTGGATGCTGGGTTGATCAGTGCTTGCCAGTTTAAGGACACCCGGGCTAAGATTAACAGCTTGGAGGAGAAGTTGGACAGGGTTAACCACGAGTTGCATTTTTCCAGGGGTAATGAGTCAGTACTTCAGTCCCAGCTTGAGTCAGCCAGGGAGGCATCTAAGGCTGCTTAGGCTTATGAGGTGGCAGCAAAGAATGCTGAGAGGGTGGCCAGGAAAGAGCTCGAAGTTGTAAAAGGGGAGCTTGAAACTGTAAAAAGAGAATTGATTGCTGAGAAGCAGGGTATGCAGGATCAGCTGAAGAAAAATGAAGATCTTGGTGCTGAAAATGAGTAGGTGGAGGCACGGCTTGCTGATGCTGCCGAATATTTCTTTGGTAAAGGTCGCGTTGATGCTATGAGAGATCCTGAGTCTGATAGGGCTAGGTGGGACCCGGATCGGGAGGAGACAACTTTGGATACCAAATATCCTGACTTGGCCAACTTGGGGCATGAAGAGGAAGTGGATTCTCCTCCTTCTAAGGAGAAGTCTGCTGATCAGGAAATGGTGGAGGGCTGTGGATCAGTTTCTGATTCGAAACCCATTTAGATTTCTGTTTTTGGTTGACCCATCCAGGGGGGATGTCCCTGGAATGAATATTTATTACTCTTGAATATTTTTGTAAGTAGGTCCCATCCAGGGGGAAGTCCCTGGATTGAATATTTGTGGTTGGTCAGCTATGTCTGATTGACCTTTAAATAACCAGTATTTTGTAATTTTCTGGTATTTTTGTTTTATGTTTTTTGGGATGTGTTTGGGTAAGGTGTTCTTGCAGTGTTTGTATTTATACTGGATCAAGCCAGTTAATTGGCTGGATCAAGCCAGGTTCCTCGCGCTGTATCTGGCCAGGCTCTTATGCTGGATCTGACCAGGCTTTTATGTTATGGGTGGGGTATTTGCCTGTCTGGAGGGCTTACGACCCATGCCTATCTGGAGGGCTTATGACCCATTTATGACAAACAAATTAGGGAGAGTATTCTCTAGCTTGTTTATTTAGGCTGAGCTCAGTATTTTAAGGCCTATTTTGCAACCGAAAGTTGGGTTTTTTTTGCATATGAGTAATGTATATGCTAGTGGAGTGGCCCTCAATCTTGAAAACTTATTTAAGTAAAGCGTGAACTAGATGAATGCATTGTGTAATAAACAAATATTCAAGATTCTATTTGGTAAAGGAAAAATGAGAGAATTTTATATTAATAAACAATCAGGCGTATAACAAGAAGAAACATGTAGGATATCTATTCATATAACGGCAAGTATCATACATGTAATTACATATCAGGCCAGGCAAAAAGGTAAAGTAAAGGTTTTTACCTGGGCTGAGGAGTGCATTTTATATGTGAAATAATCTTAAGTGTGCAACATTCCAGGCTCTGGGGATCATCTCGCCATCCAGGGTTTGTAGCCTGTAAGCGCCCTGACCGACGATTAAGTCGATCATGTAGGGACCTTCCCAGGGTGGAGCCAGTTTGCTTGCATTTTTCTCTTTAGTATTTTGAAAACTTTTCTTAGAACAAGGTCTCCTATTCTGAATACTCTGGCCTTAACAGTCTTGTTGTAACTTTTAGCCACTGTTTGCTGCGAGGCTGCCATTCTAATGTTGGCTGCATCTCTTAATTCTTATGTTAAGTCCAGACTATCCTCCATCAGGGGAGCGTTGTCTGCTACTATGTTCAGGCTACATCTGGCTGACGGAATATCTATCTCTGCTGGGATCACTGCTTCACATCCATAGTCCAGGGAGTACGGGGTTTGGCCTGTAGATGTTTTAGGCGTAGTCCGGTCAGCCTAGAGGACCAAGGGGAGTTCTTCAGCCCACCTGCCTTTTCTTCTTTTTAGCTTTTTCTTCAGGCAACTAATTATTACTTTGTTGTTGTATTCTGCCTGACCGTTGGCTTTTGGATAGCCTGGTGTGGATGTTACTAGGTTAATATTCCATTGTGCGCAGAAAGCCGCTGTTCTTTTTCCCACGAACTGTGTGCCATTGTCACACATTATTTCTGAGGGTATCCCATATCTACATATGATGTTGTGTTTGATGAATGATATGACATCCTTCTCTTTGACTTGTCTGTATGAATCTGCTTCTATCCATTTGGAGAAGTAGTCAGTCATTACTAGCATGAAGACTTTCTGTCCAGGTGCTTGAGGCAACTTTCCTGCTATATCCATTCCCTATTTCATGAACGGCAAGGGGGGAGAGATTGAATGTAGTTCCTCAGACGGCCGGTGGATGTATGATCCGTGAATTTGGTAGGCTTTGCATTTAGAATTGAATTCTAGGCAGTCGGCCCTCAGTGTAGGCCAAAAGTAACCTGTTCTGAGTACCTTGCTTGCTAGACTTCTGCCACCTTTATGGTTACCACAGTGTCCTTCGTGGATTTCTGATAGTATCTGTTCAGCTTCCTGTGGTTCCAGGCATCTGAGGTATGGTACAGCCTGCGATTTCTTAAAAAGCACATTGTTAATGATGGTGTATGAAGCAGCTTTGATCTTAAGTGCTCTGGCATCTTGTTTGTTTAAGGGTAGAATTCTTTGTTGGAGCCAATCGTAATAGGGTTTTGTCCATAAGTTAGCAACATATATTGGAAAGGTTTCATCTTGTTTATTTATTGCAGGTTCCAGTAAATGTATGATGGAGATTTTTATCAAAATCAGGGGGACTGAAATTGGATCCTAGGCTAGCTAGGGCATCGGCCTGGGTATTGAAGTCCCTGGGTATTTGATCAATATTAAAATTACGAAATTTACTTTTTAAATTTTGGACAACTTCTAAATAGAGCATCATTTTTGAGTCCTTTGCGGTATAAACTCCATTTACTTGATTTGAAATGAGAAGGGAATCAGTACGTACCTTTAGATTTTGTACACCAAGGTCAATACATACATTTAACCCAGCTATTAGGCTTTATATTCAGCTTCATTGTTGGTGGCTTCAAATGCACAACTTATAGCCTGTACTATCTTATCCCCCTGTGGCGATTTTAATACTACGCCCAGACCAGTACCCCTCATATTGGCTGCACCATCGAAAAACAAGGTCCATTCTAGGTCTGTCTAGTCATTGGTCAGTCTGTTTACTTCTTTTATTAGGTCAGGTTCAAGGGCGGGACTGAAATCAGCCACAAAATCTGCTAATGCTTGTGACTTAATTGCTGACCTGGGTTCAAAAGTTATGTTGTAGGTGCTAAGCTGAACTGACCATTTGCACATTCGTCCGGACAGTTCTGGTTTTCTAAGTATAGATTTAATAGGGAGGTTGGTCCTGACTATTATAGGATGGCTTTCAAAATAGGGTCTTAATTTAGTACAACTCATAATTAAAGCTAAAACATACTTTTCAAGTAGACCATACCTCATTTCTGCATCTAGTAGACTTTTACTTACGTAATAGACAGGGTGTTGTTGTTCGTCCATCTCTTTGACCAGGACTGCACTGACCGCAGTCTCAGTAACTGACAGGTATACCGTCAGGGGTTCATCTTTAACTGGCTTGGCCAACAAAGGTAGAGAAGATAGATATGCTTTCAGGTCTTCAAAGGCTGTCTGGTGGTCAAGAGTCCACTGGAAGTCTTTATTTTTCCTGAGTAGGTTGTAAAATGATTTGCACCTTTCTGATGATCTTGAAATGAACATGTTTAGGGCAGCTACTCTTCCTGTTAATTTTTGTATATCATTGACCGTTTTTTGGTGGTTCCAGCTCCAGGATAGCTTTGATCTGTTCAAGACTAGCTTTTATTCCTCTCTTTGTCACCATATAGCCCAAGAACTTGCCTGCTGAGACTCCGAAATGGCAGTTTTGTGGATTTAGCTTCCTGTTGAATTTTTCCAGTATTTGGAATGCCACTTCCAGGTCTTTGACGTGGTCTTCTGCTTTTTTTTTTATTTGACTACCATGTCATCAATGTAGACTTCAATGGTGTCTCCAATTTGATCTTTGAACATCATGTTGACTAATCTTTTATAGGTTGCACCTGCATTTTTCAATCTAAAAGGCATGGCAGTATAGCAATATACTCCTCTTTCAGTAATAAAGGCTGTACTTTCCTGATCCGGGGGATGCATCTTTATTTGATTGAATCCACTTGAAGCATCCATGAATGTTAAAATCTCGTGGCCTGCGGTGGCATCTACCATTGCATCAATATGCGGTAGGGGAAATGGATCTTTTGGGCAGACCTTGTTCAAGTCGGTGTAGTCTACGCAGACTCTCCATTTCCCATTCTTATTTTAGACAACTACCACATTGGCTAGCCAGTCGGGGTACATTACTTCCCTGATAATTCCCATGTCCAATAGCTTGTCGACTTCTTGATTGATGATTTCATTTCTCTCTGCAGCAAATTTTATTCTTTTTTGCTGTACAGGCTTAAATGATTTGTTAATATTTAACTTATGAGTTATAATATCAGCATCTATACTAGTCATGTCAAAATGTGACCAAGCAAAACAAGACATCTTAGTTTTGAGAAAGCTGACCAAATTGGGCCTGACTGAGTCAGGTGCGTCTGATCCCACGAGTATCTTCCTGTTAGGGTATTCTTGGTCTAGGGTGACCTCTCCTGTTTCCATCTGTGATTGGGCTATATATTCATTCCTCACAGGGGACTTTAGTTGCTATGCAAGGGACTTACCTGACTTTAAAGGTTTCAAAGCCTGAGTTTAACATTCCTGAGCTGCTTTCTGTTCTCCTGTGATGGTGGTTATCCCCATTCAGTCGGTATCTTTACGGATTGGTGATATGTTGATGGGATGGCTTTGACATTGTGGATCCATGGTCTGCCCAGGATTACGTTGTATGAGGATAGACAATCCATTACTCCGAATCTTTCATAGGAAGCTACGCCTTCTACATAGGTTGGCAAGTTGATTTCTCCCAGGGTGTTCTTTGTTTCTCCGCTGAACCCAACCAGGACACTAGACTTCTTGATGATTTTTTCCTCATCTATTTTCATGGCTTTAAGGACGTTTAGCATCACTATGTTGATTGAACTACCTCCGTCTATCAGGATTCTTGACACCTTAGCTGTACCAATTTGCATGGTAATCACCAGGCTATCATGGTGCAGGTCTGGTACTCCCTGCAAGTCTGAGTCATCAAAGGTAATAGCGGGTAATAATTTAGATCTAGAATGGGGTTGAAGTTTGGACTCCCTGGAAATTCGTTTAGCGGCTGAGCTGGTTAAGCCACAGATTTCTGAGCCTCTGTTTATGAATTTGAGTTCGTAGATGGGGGGAGGAGGAGGAGGATCCCTGCTATTTCCCGGATCTCTCTTGCCTGTTCCTTCATCTTTGCCTATGGGCTATTGGATTTGATCTTTCAGATAGCCTTTATTTAGGAGGTAAGCCACCGGTTTCCTGAACTGAATGCACTCTTCTGTGGTATGTCCAATGTCCTGGTGAAAGTCACACCATCTCGAAGGATCTTTCATGGGGTTGTCCGATTTCTTGGGCCATCTAACTGTGTCTCCCAGGTTTTCCAGGCGTTTGATCAGCCCTGCAGTATTTATAGAGAAGTTATATTCAGGTATAGTTGGTAGGTTAGAAAGGTTACCTTTGTATTCCTGTGCCACGTTGACTTCAGAACGTTCAGGTCTAGAATAAGGTGCTGATCTGGAGTTGTTTACTTTTTGGTAGGAGCTTTTCCAGTTAGTGTGGCCATAGCTTTTCTTTCCTCCGGACGAGTTTGTTCTGAAATTGAGGTCTTATTCCAGCCTGACATGCTTTAGGGCAATGGACTGAACGGTGGAAAAAGTTAGGCAAGACTTCTTGGTTAGATCTGCGTAGATGTCACTGTCAAGCAGAACTCCTTGCCTGAAAGCTTCTACTGTTGTTTCCTCGTCGCATCTGGGGATGGCCACCTTCTCTTTGACAAATCTGGCCATGAATTCTTTGAGGGGCTCCTCTGGAAGCTGCTTTACTCTGAACAGGTTGTTGGGTCTCTTAGACATGTCTCTGCTGCTTGCGAACTGCTGATTGAAGGCATTGACCAAGTCTGCGAAGTTCTTGATACTACCATTTGGGAGGTTGATGAACCACTGCAATGCTGCTCTAGTCAAGGTAATGCCAAAGCCTTTACACATGCAAACCTACCTGAGTTCACTGGGTATTGAGGCTGCTAACATTTTCTGTTTGAATATGGGAACGTGGTTTTGTGAATCAGAGGTCCCATCATAAGTTCTCATAGATGGAACGGTGAATTTCTTGGGGAGATCGATCTTTGCAATTTCATCCGCAAAGGGTGAGTCAGCAAAGCTATCAATTTCCACTTCGGCTACAGGATCTGGCACTCCGGGTATATTCTCTATCTTATTGTGGCGTTCATGGATTACCTGGAGTATGGCCATCATTATTGCTGCCTCAGTCTTGTTTGATTCATTGTCAGGGGTGATGTGTGGACTAGAGGAGGCATCTTTCCCCGGGGTTCCAAAACTAGAGAAATCTATCTGCTTGATGATAGATGAAAACGGAGTTCCTGGCTCAAATCTGGTTTTGGAGCCTGAAGCCCGATTCTCCAATTTCTTTCTCAGGCTAGATTCTGATTCTTTGAGCCTAGTGATTTCGGCCTCTGCCTGGGCTGCTTTTTCTTGTGTTGTTTCCAATTCCTTGATTTTAGCCAAGGCAGCGGCTAATTGTTGTTCATGGGTGAGTTCCACCATTTTCTCGTGTGAATAATAAATGGAAGATGATAAAGATATATATTTTTTTTGAAGATTAATAAAGTAGATGCCCCACGGTGGGCGCCAATTATTTTAGCAGGATTTTCCCTGGAAGGATCCGGCTTGATTATTGAGTAATAAGGGTATCTAGTTCTGTAAATTAGGAATAAAAATATAGACGAATGATAGGAAGAAACTAAATATAAATAACGTTGTAGTATTTCTTCGTAAGGTACAAGTTTGGCGTGTATAGTTGAATACTTAGGAAAAAATAGGAAGTAAATTGTATATGAATGAATGAATAAAATTGTCCCTTTTACAATTTCTAGACCATGCTATTTATAGTCTTTAAATATTAACGTTAGATGCTACTCAACGTTCCTCTTGACCGTTGGAGCTGCTAGCTGAAAAATAGGGCACATTCCCTATTAGTCCGCTTGACTCAGTCTTCCTCAACAAACTTTAGCTTGTCCTCCTTTGCACGATCTGGTACGTGAGAATAAGATGTTCTTGGAGTTGGACTTGGTCTTCCATGAGAATAGGATATGGGCATTTGCCTTTATGTAACCGTTTTGTTGCTTGACAATTTAGTCCGGCCTGCTTAAGAGTTCTGCCAGGCTATTCTATGCTTTCCTTCCTTGGCATCAGGTCTTTCTTCCAAGGTTTAGTAGCTTGCTTACCCTGTAATGGTCTTTACCTGTCAAACAATAATCAGATTTGTCCGGACCTTGGTTGCCCCAGTCAGCTTAATTATGCCAGGGTAGACTAAGGTCGGTCCAGGCTAATTTGGGCTTAACAGTTTTATTCTCTAGCGAGAGTTCATTGCCGCTATATAGCCCATGACCTTCTCAACCAAAGTGAAAATTGTTTGAGACGACGCAAGCAAATTCTTTAGGCGGTGCCCATAACGTTCCTGCCTTTTTCTCCAGCAGTGCCCAGAACGTCTTGCTATTTACAAAGTTGATTTTTGTTTGTTTTTTGGCGGTTCCACATAAAGCCATGTCGTAGCTTTTTCAAGCAAATTATTCTCATGTCGGTGCTTATAACTTTCCTGCCATATTCTTTATTGTTCCCCGGTGGTGCCCATAATGCTCTGCCTTTGTCCCAGCACTTTCTTCTAACGTCCTGCTGTCGGCATCAAATGTTTCATCCCTATGAAGTTCCAATTTACATACACCTCAGGTATGGTTTTTAATTATGGTTGGCATGCTTTCCCACGTAGTCTAATGGACTTTAAACGACCCTCCTCGATAGTTGACAGACTATAAAATGTTCCCGACGACTGGTCCTTGGCTAAGTCCCATTGAGCCGCCTCGCGTCGCCATAGTCTTTAGATTGTAATATTCGATTGACCTAAGGGTTATACTTTGACTTTTGCCTTGTCCAAGCCTCAGTCAAAGTGGCGGCTCTGTAGATACCTCGTTTATACACCTTCCGCCAACTACCCAGTGATGATTGGGCCGCATGTTTATCATGCGGAGCGATTTATGACATTTCGTAAGTTCGTCAACAAGTGATAGCTCAAACAGTCGAGTCAACCTCATGGTCATCATCTACGTGCCAATACGGTCGTTTTGACAGTAATTAGAGTACATTTGAAGTTCGGGTAAAAAACCGTTTCCATTTTCTGAAACCTTCTTAAGCCGAATCGGAATGTTCTAAAATATTCTAGAGCTTTATTCCTAAATATTTATTTTTTATGATTATCAGAAATATCTTCTTTACAGAATAAGAAAGCATACATCTTCCCTAATTCCTAGATTTAAACCGCGAAAATCTTTCTTGTTGAGTAGGAAAGGCCTCAGGAGATGACGCAGTAAGAGCTGCGCCTCTTGGAAAGGTCGCAAGTCCTGCAGTGCCTCTTCCTGGGCTGCTTTTTCCCCAGTTTTCAGAATATTTCTGGACTTCATTCCTAATTCGACTTTTTCCTAAATTCCTCCTCGTGATTAGTATAAATAGAGGTCTTCGCCTCACATATTTTTCACGCGAGTGTCTGCCCTTCTCTTCTCTCTTTGCATTCTAAGACTGCACTCTTGCTTTTTGACGCCTACGTACGTGATCTACTCGAACACGTAAGCTCAGATCATTCTGAGTACCAATCAAGTTGCATAGATAGATCCACTTGACCAACTCCACTTAATCAACTTAATCAATCGTTTTAAATCATCCTAAAGAGGGCACTTTCAATCCTACATCGAGTCGAGCAATCACTAAACGACCACTTAGTTAATCTCGCTTCGTCAAGCATGTAAGTCTGAGGGTGTAAATCCCACTTCATTTTGTATTTATTTTCTTTATTCAATTAATGTAAGAATTTATATCATAAATATGCTCAAAACCGTCTTCAAAAAAATGTTTTAAAACCCTTTCTCACGAAATTGCAGAGAGACACTGTTGAGAAGAAACGCAATAGCTGTTATGCCTTATGGAACAATCGCATCACTCGCTGCGCCTATTCTAGAGGCTGCTTAGTAGATGTTGCTCTTCTTCTTCTTGCTCGTGTTTCTTCGGTTCTTCATTCGAAGGTCTTTTCTCGTTTTATTTCTTATTTCTTTCGAACTTTCATCTTTTCCAGTTTCTTAATTCTTTTTATAAACTCCTTTTCGAATTAAATCCCTTATAATCTAATATTTGCGGGTTCTTATTCAAATCCGGATTTAAGGGATTCGTATTTTTCCATATCGAGTCCTTAGAATTCCTCTTTTGTACATGTTTTGTTCTTTCTTTATTTTCCACTTTTATCAGACCTCTAACTCCGTTTTCGTTTGTTTTGTAATTCAAGTTTCGATCTTTGCAAATCCGACATCGTGTAATCGTAATTCTTAAACCGCTGTAATATTATGTTTAATTCGTTGTTTTTCACCTTAATACGATCTTAGATACATATAATCTGTCTAAATCACTTCAATTCGAGTCATATACTAATAATCAACATAAATTAACCAATAAACAATAACGACAATGAGTCTGACTTTCACAGTTAGAATCCAACTCGAGAACAGCCGCATAAACTGATGCGCCTCTTCTAGAGGACGCAGTTCATACTGCGTTTGTTCTGAGCTGCCTTCTGCCTCTAAACTCGTCTCGCTTTGACGTTAGTTTTCTGTTTTGTATGGATTTTGCGCAAGGCGAAATCAGGTCAGGGTAAGTCTAGGTGGGGTTAACTAGCTCTGATCAGTCTGTGAATCAGGTCTTCAGGGTATAATGTAAGAAAATTTAAGTATAATAAAAGAATAACAATAAGACAAGGAATTTTGTACGTGGAAAACCCTTAAATGGGAACCACGGACACCAAGCCAGGAGAGAATTTCACTATTATATGGAATATTTAGCACAAATGATCGTAATTCACTAAAGTATTGCAAGAGAATATTGTATGCTCGTCTATGTCTTGTCCTTCTTCTCGAATGATTTCCAAGTGCTCCTTATATAGTAGTGCTGAACGACTGGATTATCTCATCATTAATGCCAAATATTCCGTCTTAATTGCCCGTAATAATGTCCATTATAGCGTCCTTAATTCCTGCCTTTAATTGCAGAATCTTTCCAATTAATGCTGTTAATTACTGCGCATATATTCTTCTTATAATATGACTTCCTGGTCAAATATCGCCCTAATATTTTGACCGTTTTCCTCTCCATGGCCTGGCGCCTATCTTCATGTGTCCTGGTAGCTTGACGTCCTGACACCCTGATAGTCAGATCAAAGTAAGATATTGATTAGGGATATCTGCGGATTTCCAGGCCCAACAATTGGCCTTTATCTCCTTATTTTCGATGAGTCAGGATAAAGATAAGGAGATTACTTTCAACTATGGAAAACTGCTCAACGGTTGGATCGTGACTAATCAGTTTCTGTAACGGCTAGTTGATCAGTTTATGACGCGCGTTGCACTTACTGCAACCTCTTCAATAATTACTCTTCCAAGTTGCGGCTGAAACCCCAGTTTTACCGGCTATAAATACTCTTTACTTCATTGAATTGATCTTCACCAAAAAATCTGCTTTATTCTCTTCTAATAACCTTCTTCTTTAAGGTCCTTAATTTCCAGTTTAATATTCGATTTATTTTTAACAATCCTTCAACAATGGCCGCAAAAAAGAAATATTCCAGAGGGGTGGTGTCTCCTGGAACTCCACTTGTGCAAAACCCTGAAGAAAATACTTCTAAAAATCTCCCTTCATCTTCTGCTGCTCAACCTCCTGTGGTTGATATACCTAATGATTCCCCACTCGAGATGATTTCAATTTTCCATGGTGATTTCCAATTCAAACCCACAAAAGCCTGAATTTGAAAAGGTTCTCAAAGATAAAGGAATTATTCCTGTTGATTCCGAAGTTTGGATCCCTGAAAATTCTCCTATCAGGGCTGACTGGGCATGTCCTGGTTGGTTCTGTATTCATGACTGGGCCTTCAGTGCAGGTAGCAAGCTTCCTTTCTCTCCACTTATGGTGGATGTTATCAAAGAAATTGGTGTCCCTTCTTATCAATTGATGCCTATGGTATGGAAAGTAGTCTGCTCTGTTGAGTATCTCTGCAAAAAACACAATATTTCGTTTGAGCATGACGACCTAAAGACCTGTTATGCTGTCGAGACCAATAACCCTGCCCGTATAAGCTTCAAGGTCAGGCCTTCCACTACTCCCCTTCTCAGAAATCTGGATAGTGGCCATGATAAGAACTGGGCTGCTGGGTACATGTTTATCAGGACCAATTTTATGGGCCCTGATTTGGCATATTTGAACTATGAAGTTTGCGTTGCTGATGAGTACTTTGGCTTTTCCTTTTATCCTACATGTTTATTTGTTATTAAAAAATAAAATTATATTGAATCATACCTCCTGTGTGCGCAGTTGATGATTGGGTTACTGAAACTGAGTACCCTACTGCAAACATTTCTGCTTTTCTTGCTATTCCTCCATTGGAGAGGTCATAGCCTCTCTGTTGCGGGGCTGGCCATCTCCCTCGCTACCTGAAAGCTGATGGTGCTACCAGGGTGCCTAAGCCTTCAAAAGCTGTTAGTGCCTCTACTTCAGGCAGTAAGTCTATTTTGTTTTCTTTTTTCTTCCTATATTGGCTCTTCCATGATAGTTAGTTGTTATTGCTAATGTAGTGTTTCGTATTATAGCCACCAGGTCATCTACTCGCCTTGCCATATTGGCTAAGATTAAGGAGGAAGGCTCCCAGGAAGGTGGTGATGCTGAGCCTATTGTTTATTTAACCGAGTTGTCTGATGCTCCCAAGGTTTCTACTATTCCTGCTGCCCCTGCTGAATCAGCCCGGAAGAGAAAAATAGAAGATGTTGATATGTTTGCCCTAGTCAGGGAATTGAGAGCTAGGGTAGATAATGTGGAGGCTGCTAAAGTAAAAATCAGGGATTATGCTGCTTCCAAGTCAGATGTCATGCTCACCCTTGATCCTATTGAGACTGCTACTCAAGCAGTTGCTTTAGTAGATCATTCTGTCAGTCTTTTGGTAAGTGCCTTGGCTGCTGTAAGGGAGGTACGCCATTTTTATTATTATGTATATTTCGTAATATGTGCATTTTATTTGGAGGTTTTTATTATTATGACATAATATTTATACTATTCTTTTTGTTTTTGGTTAGGGTGCCACGACCTGTCTCCACAACGCTTATCAGCCTACTTCTCTGGTAGCCAGGATTGACCATATGAGGTCTGGCCATGATAAGCTGAAGTCTGAACTGGATTTTGCTCGGGTTGAACTGGCTGCTAAGGCTGCTGACTTGGCGAAGGCGTAGGCTGAGAGGGATGCTGCTAAGGCTGTGGCAGGCTCAAACAAACAGCTTTTACAGGAGGCGCTGGACAGGAATGAAGAGCTTACCCTGGATAGGATGATTTAGAGTTCAAGCTTGATGATGCCTCCCTGTATTTTTATATTAAGGGTAGGGCAGCTGCTATGTCGGAGCCTGTGTAGGCTAGGGCGAATTGGAACCCTGAAGCTGAGATGGCCTTCGCTGCCTCTTAGTATCCTGATCTGCACAACATGGGCAATGAACAAGAGGTCGATTCTCCAGGGGAGCAGGATGTTGATGCTGAGGCTAGTCAGGCTAGGAGTAGGAGTGCTGATGCTGTTTATAAGGAGAAGCAGTAATTTGAATTTTCTTTGCTGGTATTGGCCCATCCAGGGGGGATGTCCCTGGACAAACAATTTTATTATCTTTGTTTCAGTGAAGGTCAGGAAGACTATCCCTGGCTTAATGAATATTTCGATGACTTTGCCCCAGGGGGTAAGGGCTTTATTAATATGATAGTAATGGCCTTCGTTGGCTAAGTTTGCTTACTTCCTGATGTTCTGTTTGCTTTTGAATTTTTTGAACCTGCGAACTTTGTTTTTCCAATCCTGTGGACATGTCAAAATCTTTATTTTGTTAACCTGTAAGACATTTTTGAACTTGTCCTGTCATTTGAGCTATCGTGAATAATTCAACCAAGTATGGTTTTTGCTATAGTGGTTGAAGGGGTGGGAAAACCGGCCTGACGAGAGGGCTTATGTCCCCGGCCTGACGGGAGGGCTTGGTACTCGGCCTGATAGGAGGGCTTTTTAGACTGATGGTCAGGATAGCACACCCTTCCACCGTCTTACTGCGTCCAGCCGGTTGTAAATATGTGCAGTAAACCTAGTCACGTCAGGCAATTATTTCATGCCTGATTGGTCCTGACATTTACTGTATCCGGTGATGGTTACCAACTCGCTAGGCACAATTAAGTGCAAAGTTTTGTTTCAGAAATTGATATATAGTAGAGTATCCCTCAATCCTGAATATTTATGCATATAAACATTTATCATGTATAATTGTTCAGGATTCAAAAATAAGAGAATTTGGGTTAGTTAAATAGACATGGATTGCACATAGAGCATATGAATCACGTTATTTTTCAGATAGCATGTCTGGTTGAATCACTGATAGTAAAGATAAAGTTTTTTTTTACCTGATTTTCGCCTGACGTTGGTTTTATACATGGAATAATTTCAAATGTGTTATATTCCAAGATCTTGGGATCATTTCTCCTTCTAATGTTTGGAGCCTGTATGCTCCTTGTCTAACGATTGAATCAATTAAGTAAGGGCCTTCCCATGTGGGGGCGAGCTTGCCTGCTAATTTTTCTTTTTTGTTTGGAAAAACTTTTCGTACGACAATGTCTCCTTCCCTGAAAATTCTAATTCTAACATTTTTGTTGTAAGTCCTGGCTACTGCTTGTCGGTATGATGCCATCCTGATTATGGCAGCGTCTCTTAGTTCTTCTGTCAGGACCAGGTTGTCTTGCATCGGGTCTATATTTGCTTCAACGTTGTTCCGGCTATATCTTGATGTTGGCACCCGTACTTCTGCAGGAATGACAGCTTCGCAGCCATACACCAAAGAATAGGGTGATTAGCCTGTTGATGTCTTTGGAGTCGTCCTGTCTGCCCATAGCACTAATGGAAGTTCCTCAGCCCATCTGCCTCGGCTTCTCTTTAGTTTCTTCTTTAGGCAACTTATGACTACCTTGTTACTTGATTCAGCCTGGCCGTTAGCCTTTGGATATCCAGGAGTTGATGTTACCAGGTTGATATTCCATTCTTGGCAAAATGCTTTGGTCTTTTTTCCCACAAATTGGGTTCCATTGTCACATACTATTTCTGATGGGACTCCATATCTGCAAATAATATTCATTCTGATGAAGGATATTACTTCTTTTTCGGTTACTTGCGTGAAAGAGTCAGCTTCAATCCATTTGGAGAAATAATCAGTCACAGCCAGCGTGAATACTTTCTGTCATGAGTACTTTACTTGCCAGGCTCTTTCCTTCTTTATGGTTACCACAATGTCCATCGTGTATTTCTTGAAGTACTTGTCTGGCTTCGTCAGGCTCCAAGCATCTCAAGTATGGTCCAGCCTACGATCTTTTGAATTAAGTGTTATTGATAATAGCATAGGTTGAAGCTCTTATTTTAAAAGCCCTTGCTTCGTGTCTTTCCTGAGTTAGTCTTCCTCGGAGAAACCAATCATAATAGGGTTTGGTCCAAGAATTACTATCCTGATTGACAGGGTTGACTTGTTCAGCCTTACTGATAGCCGGCTCTAATAAATGAACAATTGGTATTTTATCGAAAACTGCGGGGGTAAACTTTGAACCTATGCTGGCCAAAGCATCAGCCTGCGTGTTCATGTTTCTTGATATTTGATCTATATCGAATAAAGCAAATTTAGCGGTAAGGTTTTTTGCATATTCTAAATACGAAATCATTTTTGCATCCTTGGCCGTTAAATTCCCTTTATTTGATTAGCAATTAAAAATGAATCAGTTTTTACCTTTAGGTTTTGAACACGAGATCTAGACATACCTTTAAGCCTGCTATCAAAGCTTCATATTCCGCTTCATTGTTAGTAGCTTTGAATTCACAGCTTATAGCCTGAGGTATCATGTCTCCCTGTGGCGATTTAAGCACTAATCCTAACCCTGTCCCCCTGGCATTAGATGCCCCATCTATGAACAAAGTCCATTCTTGGTCTGGGGTTTTGTTTTCTAATTGATTAACCTCTTTTTTCAGGTCAGGTTCTAGGTTAGGGCTGAAATCAGCCACAAAGTCTGCTATGGCCTGTGATTTGATCGTTGTCCTGGGTTCGAAGGAAATATCATATGTAATAAGTTGAAGTGACCACTTGGCCATTTTACCTGATAATTCAGGCTTGCATAGGACAGATTTTATGGGTAAGTTGGTCCTGACTATAATGGGGTGGCTTTAAAAATAGGGACGTAGCTTAGTACATGACATAATTAAAGCTAAGACATATTTTTCAAGTAATCCATACCTCATCTCAGCATCCAGCAGGCTCTTACTTACATAATAGACAGGATGTTGTTGGCCTTCCTGTTCTTTTACAAGGACTCGCATTGATCTTTGTGTCGTGTGATGAGATAAGTATACTTGACAATTTCTCCTTCTCTGGTTTAGCCAGTAAGGGTGGAGATGACAGATAAGATTTTAGATCTTGAAAGGCTGCTTCATGTTCATCCGTCCACTGGAACTGTTTGTTTCATCTGAGCAGGTTATAAAATGTTTTACACCTTTCAGAGGATCTTGTTATGAACCGGTTCAGGGCGGCTTCCCAGCCTATCACTTTCTGAATATCTTTGACAGACTTGGGTGACTGAAGTTCCAGGATAGCTTTTATCTATTCTGGGCTGGCTTCTATGCCTCTCTTCGTAACCATGTAACCAAGGAACTTACCTGCAGAGAGTCCAAAGTGGCATTTTGCAGGGTTGAGCTTCATGTTGTATTTTTCCAATATTTGGAACGCTACTTCCAAATGCTTCACATGATCTTTTGCATTCTTGGATTTTACCACCATGTCGTCTATGTAGACTTCCATTATATCACCTATTTGATCCTTGAATATCATGTTGACCAGGAGCTGGTACGTTGCCCCTCCATTCTTCAGGCCAAAAGGCATGGATGTGTAACAATATATGCCTCGGTCTGTAATGAATGTAGTACTCTCCTGGTCAGCAGGGTGCATTTTTATTTGATTAAATCCACTGGAGGCATCCATGAATGTCAGCATCTCATGCCCTGCTGTGGCGTCTACCATGGCATCAATATGTGGCAAAGGAAACGGGTCCTTAGGACAGGCTTTGTTCAAGTCAGTGTAGTCTACACAAACTCTCCATTTTCCATTCTTTTTCTGCACAACAACCACGTCAGCCAGCCACTCAGGGTACATTACTTCCCTGATCATTCCCATATCCAGAAGTTTTTCCACTTCCTCGTTGATTATTGCATTTCTTTCAGCTGCAAATTTTCGTCTTTTCTGTTGTACAGGCTTAAAAGATGGATCAATATTAATTTTGTGTGTAATTATATCAGCACTAATTTCGGTCATATCAAAATGAGACCAAGCAAACCAAGATGATTTATTTTTAAGGAATTTTACCAGTTCTGGCCTTACATAATATGGAGCATCAGATCCTACCAAAACATACCTGTCAGGGTACTCCGGGTCTAGGATTACCTAATCTGTTTCCATTCTTGGAGGTGCCACATAGGTACTCCTGACAGGGTACGGTAATTGCTATGCGAGGGACTTACCTGCCTTGGATGGTTTCAAGGCCGTTGTATAGCATTCTTAGGCTGTCTTGTGATCTTCTTTGATTGTGGCTATGCCCCAATCCGTTGGTATCTTAATACACTGGTGATAGGTCGATGGCACAACTTTGACATTATGAATCCAGGGTCTGCCCAAAATTACGTTGTAGGATGACAAGCAATCTAGGACTCCAAATTTCTCATAGGATGAGACTCCTTCAACGTAGGTTGGAAGATGGATTTCTCCTAATGTGCTTCTGGTTTCTCCACTGAATCCTACCAAAACGCTGGTGATTTGATCCTCATTGATTTTCATGGCTTTCAGCACGTCAAGCATGATCAAGTTTACTGAGCTGCCTCCATCCACTAGGATCCTTCTTACTGTGGCGGTTCCAATCTGCATAGAAATTACCAGGCCATCATGATGAACATCAGGGATGCCTACCAAGTCACAATCACTGAAAGTGAGTGTTGGGATATGATCCGGTTTATAGGGTGATGTAATCCTTGGCGTCCTGGCTATTTTTTTGCTGCTGAACTGGTCAGGCCGCAGATTTCTGATCCACTAGATATGAATTTTACTTCATAGATTGGAGGTGGTGGAAGAAGGCTGTAATCCTGCTTATGCTCCTGGTTCTCTTTGCTCTGGTCTACATTCCTGCCTTGCATCTTGATCAGGTCTTTTAGGTACCCAGATTTCAGCAGGTAAGCCACTTCTTTCCTAAGGGTAAAGCAATCATCCGTCGTGTGTCCAACGTCCATGTGGAATTCGCACCATTTGGATTTATCTCTCATAGGGTTAGGAGTTTCCACCTTTTTGGGCCATCTGACTAATGGTCCCATGTTTTCAAGCCTCTTGATTAACCCTGCAATATCAACACTGAAGTTATGCTCAGAAATAGGTGGGAAAACTTTAGCCTTACCTTGATATTCATCTGCGAGGTTGACTTCTGAATGGTCTGGCCTGGAATATGGAGTAGGTCTATAATTATTTCCTTTGTTGCTTTTCCTATTGTTCTTTTCATAGTCCTTTGGTCCACTGGATGATCCGACTTTGTAGCTCTTGTCTTCTTCCAGCCTGATAAAAGCAAGAGTTTTGGCCTGGACATCTTCGAAGGTATGGCAGGGATACGTAGTGAGCTCATTGTATAAGTCATTATGAGGTAGTAACCCCTGCCTGAATGCCTCCACTGCTGTTCCAACGTCACACCTGGGAATAGACACTTTTTCTTTGTTGAATCTGGCGAGGAATGTCATGAGAGTTTCATCAGGCTTCTGTGTAATCCTGTAAAGATCACTGGATCGCTTCTCCAAGTCCCTGCTACTCACAAACTGCTGGTTGAAGTTGTTGTTCAGGTTGGCAAAGGAATGGATGCTCCAAGTTGGCAAATTGATGTACCATTATAAAGCAGGTCCGGTCAGGGTTGTTCCAAATCCCTTACACATGCAAACTTACCTGAACTCACTGGGAATGGATGCAGCTAACATTTTCTGTTTGAAGTGGGCCACATAATTCTGTGGATCCGTAGTTCCATCATAGATTTTCATAGATGGAACCACGAACTTTTTTGGCAAGTCCACTTTTGCTATTTTGTCTATGAAAGGCGAATCAGCATAGCTGTAATACTCCGTATTTATGAGTCTTTGGGTACTCTATCGAGTAGGCCTTACTCTGTCGAGTAAGGGTGAGTTGCATTTTAAAATAGTTTCTGACCTGTTGGGTACTCGATCGAGTAACTAGGATACTCGATCGAGTAAGGGGGTACTCGATCGAGTACCTTAGGCACTCGATCGAGTAGCCGGTTTACGAGGAGTTTTTTCTCGGGTTTTGTTAATTATGCGATTAAGATATATAACCTTTTCCGTCATCATTCTAAACACTTTTGCAAAACCTAATTTACTGTCAAAGAGAGAAAGCAAGTACGTTCATCATCTTAATCGCATTGTTAGCAAATCCCGGAGTTTGGAAGGTTGGTTTTCATCGTTGGTTATACCGTTGATATCCTTGCGTCGAGGGTAAGATCTATGTACCCTTTTTATTGTCTTTCCTTTAAGTTGGTTAAACCCTAATCTAGGGATTTGGGGGTTTTTGAGTAGTTTGTGATTTGGTAGCATTTGTATGTTGTATGATAGGAGGAGGTTTTGTAGAAGAAGCCTTTTGATACAGCTGTAGAGACCGTCTGATAGTTGTGCTTTCCAGGTAGGATTTCCTACTCAGTATTAGTCCCATAATGGGATGATTGTTGATGTGTTGAGATTGATTGTTTGATATAGTAATTGTATTGTGACGGCTGTGATTGTGATTGTGGTTGTTTGTCTATGGTTCTCGAGATGCGTTCTCGGCTGAGTGGAGTCACTTGCGGGAGTGGCTTCACGCCCTAGTTTTGCCCTTCGTGGAACCCGCCACGGAAGGGGATGTGCACATTAATGGACAGGGTTATCGCTCGGTATGATGAGCGGGGCTTAGGTGGGAACGGCTGCGGTCCCCCACTGGCAGGGCTGGTCCAGTGGACAGTCAGTGATTGAGATTGTTGGGATTGGTGTGATTGTGTGTGTGTGACGGTTAAGCTGTCTGTTTATCTTATTGTTGTTATATTGAGTTGCGTGATTAGTACTGACCCCGTTTAAATGTTTTAAAAACTGTGGTGATCCATTCGGGGGTGGTAAGCAGTTATTGAGCAGGTATGATATGACGCGTATGGGATAGCTGGGATGAGTCATCACGTGGCAGTTAGAAGTCTTCCGCATTGTGTGTCGACGATGTTTTATAGCTTTGATAGTTTTAGCAGTAGACCGTCTGAGAATCTTGTATTTCTTTTTATCAGTTTGGAATTGTTATGTAATCACTTTAAACTTTATTTTCTTTTAATGTTGTTTCGTTATTGTCTTATGAATATCATGCCTCGGGTAACCGAGATGGTGGCATCCTTATACCTGAGTGGTCCTGGTAAGGCACTTGGAGTATGGGGGTGTTACAAATGGTATCAGAGCGACGATCCTGAAACCTGTAACCAATGAACCCAATGAATATAGGGAGTCAATTAAAATGAACCCGGGGTAAAGGTTGTAGGAGCTAATGCAAAGACTTGGGAGACGTCCTAAAGTCGCGAACTCGCCCTACAATTTTGAACCGGTCACCATAGGATATGAGTCGGGATCGCTATGTATTTATCCTGTGAATTGTGTACCTATATGGTGATGTGTGGCATGAATCAGTGGATGTATGTATGTGGAGAATGGGGAATGTGTAGAAAAGATGGTGATAATGTGATTTCGTATGTTGTTGATTGAAAGCATGTTGCATGATAGTTGGTTTACAATGTTGGTTGGAATTGTTAGAAAAGTGTATGAGAATGATGAGTAATGTGTTGGAAATGGATGAATTGATTGGAAAAGATGGGGTAACAATTGCATGAGAATATGAATTTTGTGATTATGAATATGTTTAAGTGACGAAGTGTGTTTGTAATGTTGTTGTATTAGTAACATGGAAATAGGATTTGTAATGTATGAGAATGTTGTGTTACGAAAAGTTATAAAATTTAAAGTATGCGGTTAGTACATGACTAATGAGTTAAATAATATATGTGCATGATGGATGTTGTTGCTTGATTTTTGAAAATAGTAACATATGATTATGAATACTGGTTTTATGAGTTTTGGACTGGTTTTATTTGCTTGGTTGCTGTTTAAGTTGTTTGGAAGTAAAATCAAGTAGTTGTGTTTTTTTTTCGATTATAAAGAGGTTGTCTTTAAACTGTTATACCTTGAGATGCATAAATGATTTTGATGTGATTCCAATTGGAGGTGATAGCTTGTCCTTTTACGATTCTAACGATAGGTCACACGCCCAAAACGACCAAGTAATGAGTGAGTTATGACTGTTTTACGAAAAACTGACAGTCTTGAGAATTGGGGTACTCGATCGAGTAACTAGGATACTCGATCGAGTAAGGGGGCACTCGATCGAGTACCTTAGTTACTCGACCGAGTAGCCCTGGTGATTTGTTTTACGTGCTTCTGATCTTCACCTACTCGATCGAGTAAGTCCCTTACTCGATCGAGTGGCCTGTACTCGGTCTAGTGACCCCTGTTTTGGGTCATATGCTTATCTTTTGACATTCGTTGCATATTATGTTTAATTCAAAGTTGTTATTTTACTTCTTTATGCATTGTTTTACATGTAAGTTGGTCTTGATACGTAAGTTACCCAATCTTATGGGGTGGTGAGTGGCACCTTATGGTGAGTATGAGTTTGGTGGGAGGAGATGAGCTATATGTGGTTGTCTTTGAGAAGTGGAAAAAGAAAAAGAATATTGATGAGCTGATTGAGGCATGGTGCAAGTTTTGGTGAGACGTGGTGAGTGATTTATTCGCGAAATTGAGTGATGTAAAAGTAAGTGAAAGTGGGTAAGGGATGATGTGGGTCTAAGGAACGTGAGAATGAAAAGATTGAAAGGAAGGTTTGGATAGTGGCAACTTGAGATGTGTAAAGAATTATGGAGTGAGATGGTTAGGAGTCGTGTGGGTTAAGAATATACACAGTGAAAGTTCGTTTTAAAGGGGTTGAGAAGAGTAGTATATAGTGAACTTTATGGAGACATGTTGCGAGGTGGATTTGTAGACAGTGAGTGAGTTTGGGAGATTTGGTTTATTAAGAGGTGAAACTACGTGTGATTTATTTGGGCATTTAACGACATGAAATGAAGTTGTTTAAACAGTGAACGTTGATTTTATGGATAGGTTAGTGACAAGTGTGAGCGATAGCATAATAAGAGAAGATCCATGGTAAGAAAGAGTGAGATGATATCGACATGAAATAATGGGATTTGAGCTTTGGCGGAATGAGAAGGTAACCGGAGCACTAAAGAATTAGATAGAAGTAATAAGGAGTTGAGCTATTAAATGGTATTGTTGAATGTGAAGTAAAAAGTAAGCTAAGGAAAATTTTCACCGGAGTTATGTGATATAAAGGTAAGGAATCATCGAAATGTGTGATATTATCATGAGGATGTTAGTTAATGGTTATATGGGAGCTTCAGGACAACATGAATAATAATGAGTTTCGAGGAATTAAGGGAGTAAGAGTTGGTGGAGTATTTACACGATATGAGATTTTTGGTGGAAAGTTAGATGACGATACAATTAAGATAGTATTGGGAATAATGTTGAGGTAATTTTGTTGATGGGTTTGATGTTCTTTATTTGGGGATGTTAACCAAAGATAGGAGAAAAACCATGTTGTTTTGATACGAGTATAAGGGGTTTGATATACGAGCAGTGGTGGTATTGTGGTGTTGTCACTAGTGGTTAAGGGTGATGATAGATAAGAAAGACAAAGAAATCCTAGAGAGGTTGATTTTACAAAGGCCGGATTGATATGTATGGTTGTAAAGGAGTATAAGATGTGGTTATACGAGGCGGCGCTAGTGGTTGAATATTAATGGTATGGCATGAGGTGATGGTTATGCGAATGGGAAAATATGTTATGAGGGGCATATGAGTTAAGCTCGGGCGACAGGTAACCTTTATCGAGTGGTAACTTACGTGATCAGGATTGACTAGTTGGATGTGATTATGGGTCTATGATGTGTATAAATGATTGTGTGAGGTTCTGACCTCACGAGAAGCGGTATGGTGTGATAGTTATAAAGATGTTATATGAATGTTTGTGATATATGTAGGGTACGACAATCTGATGGAATGAGGCTAAAAAGGTAATAATTTGATTGATTTGGCATGGCTAGTTATAATTTTATGTGTATTGATAACACATGCGTATTCCGTGAAATGGTAGAGATGATGTTCATGAGGTGCTTATCTGTATATCCATATAATATGTTGCGTTGTGATTTAATAAAGTGGATTTGAGTAAGTTTTTCTTGTCTGAGAAGTTATGCTGAGTCAGTGTTTATGGGTTTAAGTAAGTTGTGATGTCTATCGGTGCGGTTGTGGTGCCTCGGGTGGTGATCCGGGCACGATACTTCATGTTGTGATGCGGGTATTTTCGCATTTGCAGTGCGGTTGTTGGTGACGGTGTTGCGATGCCGTCACCGGTTGTGGTGGAGTAGGCGGGATGATTATGATACGAGTTTCGAAAGTGCATACCATTTATACATAGATTGTTGTTTTGTTTGCTGTTGTTCTTTGTGAGTTTTGGTTGAACATGTAGACTGTTGTTTTGTTTGTTGATGTTTCTTACCAGTTTCAACTTGGGTGTGAGGGTAGAGTATGATATGGGAGAAAGTTGTGTATGTTTTGTTGTTGTGATGGTATAGTGATTTTCTGTTGATAGGGCACAGTTGTAAGAGGTTGTACAGAACATTTGACCTTGTTGTAGATGAGACATCGGTGCACATAGTGATGGCAAGTGATTCGTAGAACATGTGTGGTAATGATCTGAAAGCTGCAGGTGGTTTTAATCTTTTGTTGGGCCAGTGAGGGAAGGGTGTTTGGATTTAGTGTCTTGTTAAGTCATGTATGAGTTTTGCACTGATGAAAGAAAAGAACTTGAGGATCTTGTGTTAGTGTACGTAACACGTGTGGATCGTGAGTTATGCTTTTGGCGATAGAAGTTTTATATAGTCTATATAGAGAGGTATGCCATGTTGCGGTAATGTGGAAGAGTTGGAGTATTGGTTATGCTAAGGATTTTGCGGTATTAGTTAGATGGAGTGCAGAGTGAATTGAAGTATGAGAACTGTTTAAGTAAGAAAGCCTTGGAAATAGGAACGGTTATAGAAATGAGGTTATAGGCGGTTATCTTTGACATGTGGTGTTGATGAGGATGATGAGATGATTTAACTAAGGATTTAGTATTAGTGAGTTACGAGGACGTAACATTTGTCTTAAGAGGAGTAGGATGCGATAAAAGTGAGTTTCATGGTTGTGCATGTTGTAAAATAATTGAAAGTAGAGTGTTAGCATAGCGTAAAGGAGGGATTTGTTTTGTGGTTGATGTTGTTAAAAGGCCATGGCCGTGCTTGTAGTAGTGTGATGTTTAGGAGTTCGAGAGTTTTGATAGTGGCATGATGATGTTTATGAGTGTAAGTAAACTTCGAGGACGAAGTTCCTTTTAAGGGTGGTAGAGTGTAACATTCCGTTTGATGTTAGAGGTATTTTGACATTGGATTGGCTTTGGATGATGTATTACGGAGCTAGTTGGTAGTGTATGGAGTTAGTGTTGAGAGAGATATAATGGAGTCGATACGATATCGTGAGCCATGTTGTGGAGGTAGGAATAGTTAGTGGGGTTGGTGTTACGAGTTCATGCTTGGGTTGAAGTTTTGTTTTGAGTTCTTAGTCACGTTGTTGTGTCTTGATCGAGTTAGTATGTTTGTTTTTGAGTATGGGTTGAACTTTGGGGACGAAGTTCTTTTTAAGGAGGGAAGACTGTAATACTCCGTATTTATGAGTCTTTGGGTACTCTATCGAGTAGGCCTTACTCTGTCGAGTAAGGGTGAGTTGCGTTTAAAATAGTTTCGACTGTTGGGTACTCGATCGAGTAACTAGGGTACTCGATCGAGTAAGGGGTACTCGATCGAGTACCTTAGGTACTCGATCGAGTAGCCGGTTTCTGAGGAGTTTTTCTCGGGTTTTGTTAATTATGCGATTAAGATATATAACCTTTTCCGTCATCATTCTAAACACTTTTGCAAAACCTAATTTACTGTCAAAGAGAGAAAGCAAGTACGTTCATCATCTTAATCGCATTGTTAGCAAATCCCGGAGTTTGGAAGGTCGGTTTTCATCGTTGGTTATACCGTTGAGATCCTTGCGTCGAGGGTAAGATCTATGTACCCTTTTTATTGTCTTTCCTTTAAGTTGGTTAAACCCTAATCTAGGGATTTTGGGGTTTTTGAGTAGTTTGTGATTTGGTAGCATTTGTATGTTGTATGATAGGAGGAGGTTTTGTAGAAGAAGCCTTTTGATACAGCTGTAGAGACCGTCTGATAGTTGTGCTTTCCAGGTAGGATTTCCTACTCAGTATTAGTCCCATAATGGGATGATTGTTGATGTGTTGAGATTGATTGTTTGATATAGTAATTGTATTGTGACGGCTGTGATTGTGATTGTGGTTGTTTGTCTATGGTTCTCGAGATGCGTTCTCGGCTGAGTGGAGTCACTTGCGGGAGTGGCTTCACGCCCTAGTTTCGCCCTTCGTGGAACCCGCCACGGAAGGGGATGTTCACATTAATGGACATGGTTATCGCTCGGTATGATGAGCGGGGCTTAGGTGGGAACGGCTGCGGTCCCCCATCGCGGTAGGTCCAAAGGACGATCGGTGATTGAGATTGTTGGGATTGGTGTGATTGTGTGTGTGTGACGGTTAAGTGTCTTTTATCTTATTGTTGATATATTGAGTTGTGTGATTAGTATCGACCCCGTTTAAATGTTTTAAAAACTGTGGTGATCCATTCGGGGATGGTGAGCGATTATTGAGCATGTATGATATGACGCGTATGGGATAGTGGATGAGTCATCACGTGGCGATTATAAGTCTTCCACTTGTGTCGGACGATGTTTTATAGCTTTGATAGTTTTAGCAGTAGACCGTCTGAGAATCTTGTATTTCTTTTTATCAGTTTGGAATTGCTATGTAATCACTTTAAACTTTATTTTCTTTTAAAGTTGTTTCGTTATTGTCTTATGAATATCATGCCTCGGGTAACCGAGATGGTGGCATCTTTATACCTGAGTGGTCCTGGTAAGGCACTTGGAGTATGGGGGTGTTACAATAGCTGTCAAGGGCAACCTCTTCTAAACTCGCAGGTACTCCAGGTATCTTCTCGAATTTTTCATTTAGCTTCTTGATTTCCTGGACCACAGCCGTCATAATGGCTGTTGCAGATTCATCAGGTTTTCATTGTCATTTCTTGGCTCACCATCGTCATCAGCATTGATGAACTTAGAACCACTTGGGATCCCAAAACTGTAAAAATCAATGTTTTTGATAATCAATACAAATGGTGTTCATGGCTAGAATTTGGAGCCTGCTCCCTTGGTTTTCTCACATTTTTGTTTCAGAGCTGGCTCAGATTCTCTTAACTGAAGGATTTCAGCCTCGGTTTGGGCTACTTTTTCTTTCAAGCTTTCCAACTCGGCTATTTGTTGGAGGGATGCGTTCAATTGTTCTTCAATGGTAGGCCGGGACATTTTTGTAGGTTATTTGGATTTTTATAAGATGAGAAAAAAGATTTAAAGAGCTAGATGCCCCACGGTGGGCGCCAATTATTTTGTATGGATTTTACACAAGGCTAAATAAGGTCAGGGTAAGTCTATGTGGGGTTAACTAGCTCTGATCAGTCTGTGAATCAGGTTGTCAGGGTATAATGTAAGAAAATTAAAGTATAATAAAAGAATAACAATAAGACAAGGAATTTTGTACGTGGAAAACCCTTAAATGGGAAAAAACCACGGGCACCAAGCCAGGAGAGGATTTCACTATTATATGGAATATTTTGCACAAATGATCGTAATTCACTAAAGTATTGTAACAGAATATTGTATGCTCGTCTATATCTTGTCCTTCTTCTCGAATGATTTCCAAGTGCTCCTTATATAGTAGTGCTGAACGGCCGGATTATCTCATCATTAATGCCAAATATTCCATCTTAATTGCCTGTAATAATGTCCATTATTGCGTCCTTAATTCCTGCCTTTAATTGCAGAATCTTTCCAATTAATGCTGTTAATTACTGCGCGTATATTCTTCTTATAATATGACTTCCTGGTCGAATATCGTCCTGATATTTTGACCGTTGTCCTCTCCATGGCCTGGCGCCAATCTTCATGTGTCCTGGTAGGTTGACATCCTGACACCCTGATAGTCAGATCAAGGTAAGATATTGATCAGGGATATCTGCGGATTTCCAGGCCCAACAGTTTCTAATTAGGCCTTTAATCGACTAGTATCCTTATTATCACCTGATAATTCGACATCTTTCCATATTTCATCTTCTTTTAGTCCTTTTATTTTATTTTCTTCTCAAATCTTTCCTTTTGAGTGTATTTATGACGTAAATTCAAATATCCATTGTAATTTATTTCTTATTTCTTTGTAATTTATTTCATATCATTATTGTATGATTTATTTCTCTTGCTTTTCACATGTAACGAATCTAATTCCAACTTTGATCCCAAATTGAGTGTTAAATTGCTTGTCAACCGACATATTCTATATTCACATGCTAGGTTTAAAACATGTTTGTTGCATAGCATGCATACAATTGATAACATATCGAATATAAATAACTTCCCTGATCATTAGTAGAGGCCGCTATCGAGGCGGGCGGGATTGGGTGTTCAAATAAAGAGCTTACTAATACGTAACCTCATCCCTTACTCAGATATCTATGAGCATCCGTGTTTATTGGTATCGCGAGAGTCATTCTAGACATAGAATGCTAAGGGTAACGAATTTCTTAGTGTTCATGTCACAACTTTGTGTCTTAACATGGCATGAATTATTCGAACGATTTTTAATTATCCATAAATTTGGTGGCGACTCCCCAAATGCAAGCTTGCCCAAACCGTTCACCGGTTTCGATGCCTTTCAAATCGAAAGGCCCATGATGTTATTTGTCCAACCAAAGTTTCGTGGGAGAAGTGCCACCGCCATGAAATATAACCAACGCGTGGGTGCGCGTGGCGCGGATGGTTTGGTCCACAGGTTTATAACCCTCAACTTGTTGCACGCCAATTTGGTCTCGTCCAATCTTTTGCCATCCCATTCTGGTGGTCAATAAACAATATGTTGCATGTTGCGGACATTCTGAGACTCTATTCTGGCACCGTTCTAGTATCTGTGACCCAAAGCTGGCGCTATCGCCATGGTGCGGCCACTACCTCACATACTCAATGGTGGTCTTGAAAGATCATAGATCGATATTAGACTCTCTAATAAAATTAATTTATCTCATAAATTGTCATTTAGGTGATCTATGTAACATGCATGCTAATATGAAAGCATAAAAAGAAAGTATAAGGAAAAACAATTTCCTTACATTGATTTAGTGGTAAAAAGGGCACAAACTAGTTCACCTTACTAGCTTGTTCTTGAGCTTAAACCAAATGGAAGATCCTCCTTGCAAATCTTCAAAAAGAAGATCTCCTTCTTGTTGCACCCAAGAACTAACCCAATAATAATAACAAGTATTGAACTAGAACTTGTTAATATTGTACCCTTGATTATTATTAATAATATTACTAACTAGTCTTTGTAATAATATATATTTTTACTAACAAGATTAGTAGTGATGAATATTATTTTAGAGAGATGTTGGAGAAATATTCACATGCAAAAGTGTTGAGTGAAGAAGTGAGGTAGAGTGAATAAATGAACAATAGATGGAGTGAAATAGGAAGGGAAGTGGCGGGTGGAGGTGGAGTGAGGGAGTAGATAAATTTTGTCTTATGTTTTTCATCTTACATCACATGCAAACTCTTACATAAGATAAATTATGGTAGTATACAAAATAAGGTGAAATGATTATGTGAGTAATCATCCACTACTCTTATTTTACACGGTCCACTTGACCATTTACGGGTCCATGTTGGTTCTTATATTTGTCGCACAAATCCGTGTATTTTTTATTTTAAACATCGTATCATGTTTAAATATTTCCATAATTAATTTGTCCAATTCACTCCGTAAATATACGTGTACCACTACACATATTATTTACGTACTAATATTAATCACATTAATCAATTAGTACAATTTTAGTAAATTAACAGTTAATTAACTAAAACCCGTTTCCCAAAACTTATTATTCAATTATCGCATAATTAAATAATAACTCCCGCTCCTTGAGTTCGCAGCTCGAAATGTCTCTAAAAATAATCGACTAACTTTTTAGTCTACAAATCAAGGGACTAAATAAATTGTATCTCATACAATTAATTAGTTGTGTATTGGGGTTCGTTCCTTTAGGTGTGACCGAAAGGGGTCAGTTGATCACCGCCGTCTCATGACAATAACGTCAAACTCTAGTCAGCCAACCGTTATCGATTTACGTTAATCAACTGACGAGAATCAAATAATTAAATATCTGATGATATTCCATTAGTGAGATTTATTATGTTAACGCACTATTGTGGAGGACACTAACTCCAACAATCTCCCACTTGTCCGACACAAGGTGTGCACTACCAATTCTCTTGTTCGTTTTAATCTCCCACTCAATGCAAGATGTCTTTCATGTCGCACTTGTACATGAACACATCGCGAGTGGTTTTCTCGATCGGGAGTGTGACTACCTGACCGGAAAAATCTCTCACAGATTACTTCCGAGCGTGGCCACGCATTTGTAGTCATTAACTCCTCGAGTGGCCTTGAGATATAGTTACCCAACGTGGGTGGACAATTCCTGTATGCCCTATCTATCCTATTGCACAATACAGCTCACCATGACCTAGTAAATGCCCTTTTGGCCTCCTTTCACGGCACGACCTAGGACAAAACCCAAAGTCACTCGAAAACTGCACCTGCTCAGATAATAGTCTCCAGTCAAAAGTATCGACTCATTAGAACATCTTAGAGATCCCCGCCACGACCAGGCGTCTATAATAGAACTTAGGGACTCTCTAAACGGTCACTGCCCGGCAAAGTGTCACACACTCTGCCTATGTAATCGACCAGACATCACGTATGACCTTATGGCTTTGAACAACCATCAATCGACTTACAATCTAGTCACCCCGAGACGTCACCTCATTAAGTGACTAGGGACAAAATACAATGTTCATCTTATTCACTTGAATAGTGTTCAACATTGTCTCCACAACTTATTCAGATAAACAAGGTATTAAAATTTAGTCACACTAAATAAAAGATTCATAAAAGAATGACTCCGAAAACAATGAATGTGATTATCATATATATAATAAAAGATACATTATCCAATTATTACATATCCATAATCTAAAGAAAATCTGGTACTCGTCTCAATCCCATAGCGACGACATGACCATCATGCTTAGCCTTTGATAAAGGCTTGGTTAAAGGATCAGCCATATTATCATTTGTCCCAACCTTACAAATGTCAATTTCCTTCCTTTCCACATAATCTCTAATTACATGGTATTTCCTTTCAATGTGTCTAGATTTGTTACTAGACTTAGGCTCTTTGGCTTGAAAAATAGCTTCACTGTTATCACAATATAGAGTGATAGGATCTTTGGCGGAATGGACTACTCCTAGCCCCTCCATGAATTGCCTAATCCAAACAGCTTCCTTCGCAGCCTCAGACGCTGCAAGGTACTCAGCCTCTGTTGTAGAATCCGCAGTAACGCTTTGCTTGAAGCTCTTCCAGCAAACAGCTCTTCCATTTAGTATAAACACATAGCCGGATTGGGATTTCATGTCATCCCGATCGGTTTGGAAACTTGCGTCCGTGTAACCTCTTACACGCAACTCAGTTTCTCCTCCAAACACTAAGAACGAATCCTTAGTCCTTCTCAAGTACTTAAGGATGTTCTTTACGGCTATCCAGTGACTCTCACCAGGCTTGGCTTGATACCGACTTGTCATGCTCAAGGCATACACAACGTCAGGACGAGTGCAAATCATAGCATATATGATAGACCCAACAGCGGAAGCATAAGGGACGGTCTTCATGTATTCAATTTCCTTAGGGGTGGAGGGAGACTGTGACTTGCTCAAAGTGATCCCTTGGCCCATAGGTAGAAATCCTCTCTTGGAGTCTTTCATATTGAACCGGTCAAGAACTTTGTCAATATAAGCTTCTTAACTCAATACTAGTATCCTCTTGGACCTATCCCTATAGATCCGGATACCCAAGATTCGTTGTGCCTCTCCCAAGTCCTTCATTTGGAAGTGTTTCCCTAGCCACTCCTTAACGGAAGTGAGTGATGGAACATCATTCCCAATGAGCAATATGTCATCCACATATAGGACAAGGAATGCAACCTTACTCCCACTACACTTCATGTATAAACACGGTTCTTCCACACTTCTAGTGAAACCGTATTGTTTAATTACATAATCAAAGCGATGATTCCAACTCCTAGATGCTTGCTTAAGACCATAGATGGACTTTTTAAGCTTACACACCTTCTTAGGGTTAGATGTATCAACAAAACCTTCAGGTTGTATCATGTACACCTCTTCTTCCAGAATCCCATTCAAGAAGGCGGTTTTGACATCCATTTGCCAAATCTCATAATCATGAAATGCGGCAACCGCTAAGATTATCCTAATGGACCTAAGCATAGCGACTGGAGCGAAGGTATCGTCATAGTGTAAACCATGAACTTGGGTGAAACCTTTTGCCACCAATCTAGCTTTGTAAACATCCACATGTTTATCCACGCCGAGCTTAATTTTATATATCCATTTACCCTGAAGGGGTCGCACTCCCTCAGGTAAATCCACCAACTCTCATACTTGGTTCTCGTACATGGAATCCATTTCGGACCGCATGGCTTCTAGCCAAAGCGAGGAGTCGGGACTAGACATGGCCGATTTGTAGGTAGTGGGTTCATCACTTTCAAAAAGTAACAAAACACCATCCTCTTTTATGTTACAAAGGTAGCGATCAGGTGGATTTGAAATCCTACTTGACTTTCTAGGAATAATTACCGTTTCAGAGGAAGAGGGAATGCTATCCTCCACGTTCTCCTCTACCTCATTCTCGGTTTGTGGCTCTCGAACTTCTTCAAGTTCAAATTTTCTCCCACTCTGTCTCCTAAAATAAACTCTTTTTCTAGGAAGACAGCATCACGAGCCACAAACACTTTGTACTCGTGTTTATTGTAGAAGTAATAGCCACGTGTTTTCCTTGGATATCCTACAAAAAGACATTTGTCAGACCTGGGTGCAAGCTTATTGTCAGACTTGATCTTAACGTATGCTTCGCAACCCTAAATACGCATGAATGACAAATGAGGGACTTTCCCTGTCCATATCTCATATGGAGTCTTATTGGCCGCTTTAGTCGGGCTTCGATTTAGTGAAAATACTGCAGACAAGAGGGCAAAACCCCAAAATGAACTAGGAAGCTCAGTTAGACTTATCATAGACCGAACCATATGAAGTAAAGTTCGGTTTCTCCTTTCGGCCACACCATTTAATTGCGGTGTGCCAGGAGGAGTCCATTGTGATACTATACAACAATCTTTTAGGTGTGAATCAAATTCAATATTTAAATACTCACCACCACGGTCGGACCGTAGGGTCTTTATCTTTTTATCCAATTGGTTCTCTACTTATTTTTGGAACTCTTTGAACTTGTCAAAGGCTTCACTCTTATTCTTCATTAAGTAGACATACCCATATCTAATTAAGTCATCAGTAAAAGTAATGAAGTAGTGAAAACCTCCTCTAGCGGTGATGGTTAATGGTCCACACACATCCGTATGTATGAGAGCCAAAACCTCACTAGCTCGTGTCCCTTTTCCCGCAAAAGGTGCACGAGTCATCTTGCCTAAAAGGCAAGACTCGCATGTACCATAAGATTCGAAACCAAATGGTTTGAGCACTTTTGATGAAACAAGTCTCTTAATGCGTCTTTCGTTTATGTGGCCTAAATGACAATGCCAAAGGTAGGATTCGTTTGTATCACCCGTTTTGAGCTTTTTAGTTTCCACATGATAAACGTCATTAACATCATTTAAAACATAAATGCCTCCAATTGAAATGGCCTTGCCATAAACCACGTCATTAAAAGAAAAAGTACAACACTTGTCCTTAATCATAAAACAAAAGCCTTCCGCGTCTAACGCGGAAATGGAGATGATGTTCTTAGTTAAAGTTGGTACAAAATAACACTTATTTAAATACAACTCTAAACCACTAGCTAAAGTGAGCACATAGGTCCCCACGGAAACGGCGGCTACTCTAGCTCCATTGCCCATGCGGAGATCCACATCACCTTTTGCTAGTGGTTGCACGTCCCTTAAACCCTGCATATGGTTACAAAGGTGAGAGCCACATCCGGTATCAAGTACCCTAGTGTAATTACAAGCATAATTAACGTCTATCACATAGAGAGAGGAAATCATACCAATAGGCGTCACACGACCTTCCTTGAGATCCTCTAAGTATTTAGGACAACTCCTTCTATAATGCCCCTTCCCATTACAATGGAAACATTCGGCCTCGGAGAGCTTGACACTTTTTGCCTTGGGATTGCCATTCACAACGGCCTTCCCCTTCCCCTTGTCAATTTTCTTTGACGATTTCTTGAATTGGGACTTTTCTTTCCCTTTTCCTTTCTTGACTCCAAGGGACATGTTCTTTAACTTCATGGTTAAAACATCCCCTTTTTCGCTCCCACTAGCCCCCATATCCCTCTCCGCTTGGATGAGGAGTGCATCAATTTCATGGTAACTCTTATCCATGTCATTCATGTTGTAGTTTACCCTAAAGTGGGCAAACTTGGTGGGGAGTGAGTGGAGGATACGATCCACCACAAGAGTTTTAGGAATCTTACACCCTAGACGCTCTAGGATGTCAACATATTCGACCATTTTGAGTACATGGGGACCAACCTTTTGGCTCCTCTCAAGCTTAGCTTCAAAGAAGCATGCCGCCGCATCGTATTGACGGACTTTTGGTGTTTGTGAAAACATAGTGATCATACGAGTGAAAATCTCGTACGCATTTAAAGAAATGCATGATAGCTTGAGCTTTGGGGATATTCACCATATCAACACATTCTTGATATCATTCAACATCCTCACATAGTCATCATAGGCGGTCCGCACCGCCGATGAAGCTCTTGCACCGGGCTCGATGGGAGGAGCATCGGTCAAGTAAGTGAGCACATTGTCGGACAACGCGGCACTTTTGATGTTGGATTCCCATTCAAGAAAGTTACTACCGTCGTCTTTTAAAATACATTTGTCCATTACGGACCATAGCCATGAATCTTTGCCTAGTGAAGTAGTCGATGGAGTTGATGAAGTTGCCATTGCGAATTAAAATGCTACAACAAAAAAGAAAAATTAACATTCATCATTTTAAAAATCTTGTAAAAACATGTTTAGCAAGTTTTAGCATTTATATAATGACCTCCCACTAAATTATATAAATGATTCCAAGACCCAAATATTAAACAAAAATGAGCATCGCTTGGGCGAAACATCCCATAATTGCGTAAATTCGGTAAGTCACGTTGACTAATTCTACCTCTAGAACTCTTGGTCGACGAATTTCCTCAAATTCATCTACTAGCCCCGAAACACAAGACCGTCTTATATCCCGTTGAGTCCAACTAATTTTAGCGTATGATAACCGTTTACCACCCTACTTACCCAAGGTAAAAAGAGAACACCCCGCTTGGGCGAGCGTGGCTCTAATGAACAAGAGATTCATAGGTGTTACTAATTGGTAAGGCTAATCTCAATTTTAGTTATGTGAGAGATCTTGTCAATTAAGTCATAAATTCCTTATAAGTTAATTAATTCAGTGAATGTAAATGACGTGAATTGACAACCGCGAAAATAAAATGCATGTGAATGGCGATTTTGGCATTCGCGAAAATAAAACAAGCAAACATGTAAGCATATGAATAAATCCTAGTAAGGCCACCTAGTTAATAAAAACTAGTCTATTACATTTTGGAAACCAACTCCTTGGTCCCTTGCCTCTTCATTCCAAAAGTGGCTCTTCCTTGTGGGATTTGGAACACCTTCCAAAAATAGACTCCGTCTCGATGTAATCCGTCTTTTAAAAACGCCGGTAAAAATAACTATTACAATTAAATTACATAGCTATTTCTATTATACATTAATTAATAAAATAAACAAAACTATTAATTAATTACAAACCGACGATACGAGATCGTATTTAATTACAAACAAATCGATATTCCCATTCATTTCGGGTAATAACGATGAAAATTAACTAGGCCATACTAGGTACAACAAGATAAATACTTTAAATAAATGACAATAATTTATTCAACTTAAATAAATATGCTTAAAATGCTGTAAAAATGATGCCAAAATCGCCCTATCTATCATTCGTTGGTATCCATCTCGGTTTTTGTGGATTTAATCGATTTTTAACATGTAAAAATCAATAATCAAGTCATAAATCTCATTTAAGTCCAAACTAATTTTCCAAATTGTTTTGAACCTCAAAATTAGTCCTCATTAATTTTATGATAAATTATTAGTTTGATTTGGTGATATTTTGCTAATTTAATCGATAAAATCATAATATTAAAGTAAAAATCCAAAATAATTGAAAAATTACCCAAACAATTGAAACAAAAATATTCAGTATTCTGGAACACTCCAAATAACACCAAAATGTCAGAAAAATTTCCCAAAAATCCGGATAAATTTTATGAAGAAAAAGATCGATATTTATCGGTTTTTAACCACTAAAACCAATAAACATCAAAACAAAGTGAAAACACACATGCAAAATCACTTTTGAAATTTAAATAATATTCTTAAATATAAATAAATTTATCATGGGCAGAATCAAAACTTTCGAAATTATGATTAATTAATTTGACTTTTATCGACTTTTATCTCATAAAATCAATAAACATGCAAAATATTCGAACCAACATTCAACCTTTTGCATACAAACAGTAGAAAACATGCATGAAATACCATAAAAAATCCATGCACCGAATCAACTTTTAACTATTTTTAGTCAATTTTTCACTAAAATGCGACATTTTGACTCGGTTTTCTATCAAAAATCATTAAAAATAGCAAAATAACTTCAACAAATCACCAAAAATTCCACAAACCTTTTTAGATCAGTAGGTATGCAAGTCCCAAAAATTTCGTGCTAAAACCTCTTCTAACACAATTTTTGAGTTTTTATAAATTATCTCATAATTCATTAATATGCTTAAAATCAACATGAAAATTACAAGCCTAAGCTCTGATAGCACTTGAAAGATCATAGATCCATATTAGACTCTCTAATAAAATTAATTTATCTCATAAATTGTCATTTAGGTGAGCTATGTAACATGCATGCTAATATGAAAGCATAAAAAGAAAGTATAAGGAAAAACAATTTCCTTACATTGATTTAGTGGTAAAAAGGGCACAAACTAGTTTACCTTACTAGCTTGTTCTTGAGCTTAAACCAAATGGAAGATCCTCCTTGCAAATCTTCAAAAAGAAGATCTCCTTCTTGTTGCACCCAAGAACTAAACTAATAATAATAACAAGTATTGAACTAGAACTTGTTAATATTGTACCCTTGATGATTAATAATAATATTACTAACTAGTCTTGGTAATAATATATATTTTTACTAAAAAGCTTAGTAGTGATGAATATTATTTTAGAGAGATGTTGGAGAAATATTCACATGCAAAAGTGTTGAGTGAAGAAGTGAGGTAGAGTGAATAAATGAACAATAGATGGAGTGAAATAGGAAGGGAAGTGGCGGGTGGAGGTGGAGTGAGGGAGAGGATAAATTTTGTCTTATGTTTTTCATCTTACATCACATGCAAACTCTTACATAAGATAAATTATGGTAGTATACAAAATAAGGTGAAATGATTATGTAAGTAATCATCCACTACTCTTATTTTACACGGTCCACTTGACCATTTACGGGTCCATGTTGGTTCTTATATTTGTCGCACAAATCCGTGTAATTTTTATTTTAAACATCGTATCATGTTTAAATACTTCTATAATTAATTCGTCCAATTCACTCCGTAAATATACGTGTACCACTACACATATTATTTACGTACTAATATTAATCACATTAATCAATTAGTACAATTTTAGTAAATTTACAGTTAATTAACTAAAACCCGTTTCCCAAAACTTATTATTCAATTATCGCATAATTAAATAATAACTGCCGCTCCTCGTGTTCGCAACTCGAAATCTCTCTAAAAATAATCGACTAACATTTTAGTCTACAAATCAAGGGACTAAATAAATTGTATCTCATACAATTAATTAGTTGTCTATTGGGGTTCGTTCCTTTAGGTGTGACCGAAAGGGGTCAGTTGATCACCGCCGTCTCACGACAATAACGTCAAACTCTAGTTAGCCAACCGTTATCGATTTACGTTAATCGACTGACGAGGATCAAATAATTAAATATCTGATGATATTCCATTAATGAGATTTATTATGTTAACGCACTATTGTGGAGGACACTAACTCCAACAGGTCTTCTTCACCATGGTGTTTAGCTGATAGCGTAATTCAAGCTACTCGCAGGTTCAAAGAAAGCATCAAAGGTAATCTTTGACTTTCAAGACAATTTTATACTTAATTATTTCGCTTCTCCCGATAGATATATTTATGCAACTCTGTCTTTGCAGTTAAAACCCCAGGACTGAGGTTTCTAGCGTTATCAACTCATCATGACATGCCACTCAACTTTGCTTCTGCAAGACTTTCAGTGCCCTTCATCCAGGAGCTTATCATTCCCTTTAATTTCCCAAGAAAGTTCAACATTCCTCCATCAACTTTCATTCCCAAAATGATAGTGGTTCTTACCATTGACGAAGCAGAGGAAGAAGAACCCCGTCAACCGGTTAACTCAAAAGGAACCCTCGAGGAAAAACCCCTTATCAGGAAGCGAGGTGGCCGTTCCACCTCCAGGAAAAGCCCCAAAAAGCGAAAAGTCGCTGACCTTACACCTGATAATTCCCAGGCGCCAACTACTCAAGTAATTGAGATTGTTGATCAAGATCAAGTAACCCCTTCTGCCCCAGTCATTATAACGAAGCAACAAACGCAAACCCCCCCAGCATAAGGAGGAGACCTTGCTCGAGAAAAGCGCATCGAGATTATGGATCAACTCATGTTGATCTCACAAGAACAAGATGGTCGAACTGCTTTAAAAGTATCATCCTCGATTCATGGAGCCACAAATTCAAGCGAGGTGCTTTAGAGGGACCTTGTTGCAACAATGATTGCAGATGATGTTGTATCTGGACAATCACCATCAGATTCCCAAACCTTTCAAGTCATTCTTCGTTTCTCATAAGATGACTCTTTCAAGAGGATAGATGTGGCTCAAACGCCATCTCCTCTGGAAAGTAGCTCCCAAGAAAATACTCTTGAGAAGCTTACACCACTGGAATTGTCATGGCTTGAACAATTAGCAATGCCTGGGAAATTAATAAGTTTGCCTTCAGCGTTTCCCATCATTGCAAAGTTGGAATGTTTAGCATTACTACCAACAAACAGGGAGCTGCTTCAACAACTCCACGAACTATGCCAAGTATCAGGACGTTCTTCTCCCTTCCACGAACGAGATCAGAGCTATGTTGAAAAGAAAAGTCAACTACAAGCATCGACGCTCAGCGACTTCGACAGGTATGAACATATTCTTGAACAATTCTGTGCTCATACTATGTCTACGCAGACCCTCTGTTATAAAGTAACCTCAACATTTGATGCTCAGCGTCAACATGACTGCCAGATTAAAGAACTTGATCAGAAAATAGGCGATGCAGAGAAGGCTCTCAATGAGATGAAAGCTTAACACCAAGCTCTATCAAAAGGTCTTTCTATGCTACCTTCATCGCTTGGACAACCAGCCCATGTGATCCGAGCTCAAATTGAGAAAAACCAGCAACATGTTTCCTTAACTCAGAAACAGCTGGATGAAACGAAGAACCAGTGGAATTCGTGTAACACCCCGTATTTTATTAAGTTGGATAAAATTCTTTTAATTGCTATTTTGAATTTAATTACATCATTTAACGATTTATATATATATTCTTAGCTAATTAATTAATTTCATCATAATTCGATACGTTAATTTTAATAATCATTAATAAGTTTATTTAAAGTTAGTTCGAGTTTATTGAAGTTAGTTCGAGTTTATTTATTTAATAATTTCCGTTTCTTTACGAGTCCTTATGAAAGTTGTTTTAAGTGAACCCGAGATAGATTTTGGGAACAAAACCGTCCAATTAGCTATTTTGAGCTTATTTCACTAAATTAGCAATTTTTATTAATATCCGTTAGTTTCGTAAAAATCGCTAATAATTCCGATTCAAGCTGATATCGTATTATTTCCGTTAACTAGCTGAGTTTATTTTATTTTCATTCATTAAATTTATTTATTATTGAGTATGGTTTATCTCGAAAACCTTTACTTAAATCGGTTTAGTTTAACTCGAGACGGTTTTAAAAACTAGCGAAATTACTTAACGATGAAGAAAGATACGTATAATAAATAGCGAGGCTAGCAAAGTTTCATTGTCTCATTTTCACGAACGCACGTCTCTTTTCTTCTTCTTTGTTCTTTGTTTTCTTCTTCTGGAGAGTTCTCTTTCCTTTTCAAAATTTGATCTGTTAATCGACGTCGGTGCTTCGTTCCTTATCCGTTTTCAACTATTTTTGTTCCATAGCGCTCCTCTCGTCGTTCTCGTGATTCCGATGTAAGTAACATTCATTTTCGTCATGTATTTTTACAAACCCAATTTATACTTTCAGCTTTATTTATTATAAGACGGTTGTAGATGCTGAGATAGGCGGTCTTGTAGAAGATTTGTTAGTCATAAATGATTAGTTCAATCGGAAAAAGGTAACAATGATAGGTTACTCGATATTACTTATAAAATATGTTTATTTCGAATGCTGGTTAGTCTGTTTTATAATTGAGACGGTGTATAATTATATATAGGGATCCTTATGGATGTTAATTAGTCAGTTGTATAGTTGAGACGGTGTATACTGATATGTGGAGATGATTGAGACGGTGTATACTGACCTCTAGGGATCATTTGGGATGCTAGCTAGTAAGTGGTATATTTAAGATGGTGTATGCTGACATGTATGGATTGTTTTGGGTGCTAATTGGTATCTTTGATAGTTGAGACGGTGTATACTGACATGTAGGGATTGTTTTGGGATGCTATTTGGGATAAAGATGATTGTGTTAGAATAGTAAAAGGAATTACGGATGGTTGCCATGTTAGGTGTAACTAATTTATAAATGGAAGAGGAGGTGGGATATGTGAGACGAAAGAGATCATGATGAATATATAAAGCTTTATACGTTGAATTGCAGAGAGATATTCATAGCCCTTGTACCGTCAGTTGATTAATGGCTTTGAGGTTCAGTTTTGGACTATGGATTTGGGGTATTGTATATTAATTTGTGTTCCTGGCTGTAGCTTGGCAGTGGCCTGGCCGTGGCCTAGCTAAGTCACGAGTTTGAGGCCATGTGTAGTTGGTGGTTAGGCCGAGTTTGAGGTTGTCATAATAACTTTTGAGCCGTGTCTATAAATTGTTTTGACGCTAGTTTGGTTTATTTAAAATATAATTAAATTAATTTTCGTCTCTTATTTTATATAACGATAATTCATTAATATCGTCCCTTCACATAATTTTTTTAGGTGGCTCATATGTGGTTGAAGATGAAGAGTAATTTTGGGTTTTAGAAGCTTTCTCAAGTTATTACTTGTCTTTTTGCTAGCGTAAGGTAACTATTCCGAGTTACTCGACGAATTAATGTCACATTAGTAGTAGATGTTGTGTTTGTTGTTTGATAAGTGTTTAGGTGATTGATAATGTATTACTTTCGTTTTTCACATGATAGAAATTGGAAATAGCATGAGAATAATATTGCGATAAAATTTGTGATTTGGGCCAAAGTAGGCCAAGACTACGAGTGGGCGGATTGACCGAACGAGTTTGGTCAAGCTAGGTTTAAACCAGTCAGCCTCGATTTGACCGATGACCCGTCGCGGGACTCGGGTCGAGGGTTTGTCTTTGAGGTGAGATTGGTTGTTATTGGAGGTTTTATGTTATGCCTTGATATTTGTAATTATCATTTCACATGTTGGTTGTTGGATGCTTTGGATGCCTTATGCTTAAGTCTTGTTGCCTCTTTGCCATTTTAAATTGTTCTCATGGATTATGGTATTGTTGGTTAGGTGGAATTTGGGTTATTATTGATATTGGAGATATTGTTGGATTGTCAGCTGAATATGCTCTTGCGTAGCCTTTCATATACTAGGGTGTGTATGATCATTTGAGTGTGCAAGTTTGGACTCTTTGCCTCTCTTATGGTTAATTGGGTGTCCTACTTGTCTTGTGTGGTGTGGGCTAAAGTATTCAAGCCGGGACCTAGATTGGTTTTATTTAGGTCCTAGGTGAGTATTTCGGCCTTCATCATAGATAGGCCATTATAGTCTTTGACGAGTATATGTTTGCGGCTTAATAGCCTTTGTGTTCCTGGCTTGGTGGGTTTATATCCAAGCTGGGGCATGACCTTTCTGCCTATTTTGTGAGGAGATGGTCAGCTTAAGTACTAGCCAACCCTTTGGTGGACTCCTTAGGGTACTCATGTGGTTTTATCATGAGTCTTGGGTGCGGTGGTTTTATCCGCATTTCGCTAGGTCTCAGATCTAGGATTAGGGTTGAGTCGTGTTTTGGCCATGTTTTATTCATATTAACCTCTGAGCCAAAATACTAGCTTCCCTACCTCGTGGTATAGACTCGAGTTACAAAGTGACTATTGACTGTACTAGTAACTTATGCCTGTCTCTAGATATATTGTCCTTTCTTGTTTGATGATTCTATGAATCATAGAAGGTGAGATGCAAGCCGGCTATGGTTGATAGAGTTTGGATTCCTGGATGTTATGTGATTCACATGATAGTGTAGTATGAGTCGGTCTAGTATTCGCATGCTAGGACTATGTGTTGTTATATTGTTGTTCACATGATAAGCACGATTGTCTAGCATCTATATGCTAAGACTATGTGTTATTCATATTCATATTCTTATGTTTACATGTTATATTAATTATGACATTTCGTGGCTGGGAGAACTCGGAGTTACTCCCCACTGACTGTGGCTTTCGTATTTGTATAAAATTCGAATGACAGGTAGGTGATGCATATATGGGGTACATGGACGAGCTAGCGAGCAAAGTAACCTTGGAACCTAGATTGGTTTTATTTTATTGTGACCCTTAAACACTTCTTATGTCACATACATTTTAGGGACATATGTCTCCCTCTTTACATTTAGTTGTATAATTTGCTATTCGCGACTTTAGCGATGGTTATGTTATGAAACTTCTAGTTAGACCTTGTATGTTTGACACCTTCCAATTTGGATATCTTTATAACAGGTTATGGTTTTAAAAATTACAGGTTTTTACCCAAATGAACCTATTACAAACATATCCATGCAGTTTTTATTTAGGAATTACGTGTTTACTTTTCCGCAATAAATGAGGGTGTCACAATTCGCGCTCCCATGCCCTTAACGATGAAATCTCAAACTTCTTGGCCTTTGTTGGCCAGGCAAAACAATCTGAAGGCTGATTTTATACAATCAGTGTAACGCCCCCATGTTATCCCAAAACTCTGGATATTGTGTTTTAATATTTGCTACGTATTTCTCCCAAATAGTGGGATGATAGAATTTCAAAAATTTGTCTTTTATGTTTTTTTTGAATTGTGTTCCATCAAGGTTTTGCAAGCCATACACATTTCCTGAAATGACTTTAGTAACCTTAAACGGTCCTTCCCATCTGGGCGACCATTTTCCATAGAAGTGATCCCTATGCCCCTCTGGCAAGATCACTTTCCTTACCAAATTTCCTTCTGGAAAAGATTTAGCCTTGACCCGAGCATTATATGTTTTTGCTGACTTGATCTTATTTCGCAACAAATTTGCCAGCGCCATCTCTCTTAGATGTTCAATATCTAAATTGGCAATATTCATAGATTCAAAATAAGAACCTAAATCCATCGAATTTTGAAACAAAATCCGAGCAGATTCCACATTAACCTCGGCTGGAATCACGACATCATGGCCAAAAACTAGCTGATAAGGAGTGTACCCTATATCCCCCCTTTTTGAAGTTCTATAAGCCCAAAATGTATCAAGTAAATTTTCATGCCAAAACCTAGGATTATCATCAATTATCTTAGAAATCCCAGCTTTAATCAGCTTATTCATAGATTCACCTTGCCCATTTACCTGTGCATAATATGTAGAAGAATTTAACAGTTTTACCCCAAATTGAGTGGTAAATTCCTGCATAGGTGGTCCATTATAGACATGCGCTTGGTCCACCGTGACGCTTTTTGGCACCCCAAAACTGATAAAGATAAACGCCTTCAAAAAATCCAATAAATCTTCTGTCTTCACAGTTTTAAATGGATTAGTTTCAACCCATTTGGTAAAGTAATCTGTAACAACCACTACATACTTATGTGCTTTAAACGACGGTGGAGTAATTTCTCCTATAATATCCATTTCCCAACCACGGAAAGGCCATGGCTTTATAATAGGCTTTAAATCATTAGATGAAGTCCTACTAATCTGACCATATCGATGACACGACTTACAGCCTTTTGCATATGTCACACAATTTTCTAAGATAGAAGGCCAACAAAAACCATAGCGATGGATCAACCATCGTATCTTTGGTCCAGAATGATGAGCGCCGCAAACACCTTCATGAACCTTTGCCATCATAAGTAAAGCATCATCAGCGCCTAAACATTTTAATAGAACTCCTTGATGATCCTTTTTATATAGGATGTCATCAAGCAAAAAGTATCCAAAGGCTTACTTCGAAGCTTAGGATTCATCCTTTTTTGAGACGGACTGTTTAAAACGCTTATAATGTCAGTTCGCCAGTCTAAAGGTTGCTCCAAAATATCAACCTTACAAATATTCGTTGTAAAATTATTGTACTTTACAAGAAATCTCCTCTCTGAACGCTCTACGTTCGTTAATACCTCAAAATATTCCAAGTTATACCCAGAAGCAAACTGAGCAAATTTATTAGCCACCATATTTTGATCTCTTAAGACGTGAACGCATTCAATTCTTCTAAAATGCCTCAACAAACCTTCAACTTTCCGAAGATATTGTGATAATGGAAAAGACTTACACTTGAACAAGTCATTAACTTGATTTATTACAAGTTGGGAGTCACCTAATATTCGAACATGGAGTGCGCTCAGTTCAATTAACTTCTCTAAACCAGTAATAAGCGCCTCGTATTCCACTTTATTTTTAGTACCTTGTCCATGCAAAGTTACAGTTAATTTTCATTCTCTCCCTTTAGGAGACGAAACAAAACATGATAGGCTATCACACACCCAACAAAAATACCCTAGACTTGGCTAACAAATGAATGTAGTAAAGTAATAGGGGTTGATCGCAAGGAGACGGGAGTTACTAAACAAGTTGTCATGGAGCGAATTTTATCAAGGACGGTTATGATTGGTGTTTGGTTTGATTAGTAAAACAATGATAATATAATTAAAGAAATCAATAATAATAAAGAGCCTAGGGAAATTGGGTCAAACATGCGAATTAATAGTTTTTAATGTCAAACTTGGAATTCTTAATAACTATAATTGCTTAGGCCTAATGACAACCACCTCTCGGCATTATTGTCAACCATAGAACGAGTTCTAGCCAGCTCTCGCTATTACAAGATCGGTCTACTAAAACATGCTTAGTATAATTCACTTTCATGGGTCTCGACTTTTAGAAATGAATTAACAAATTTAATCTAGGATTGTCATCAATAATAAAAGACTAACAAAACAATACAAGCATATGATAGAAACTATTAATCGATATTATAGCATCCCATTTCAATAATAACAAATACTAATTATGCATGACTCCTCTAATCCCTAGACTAAAGAACTACTCACACATATTAAAAACTAAACTAATAGCATATGGTGTAATAAACATGATGATGATAGAATTACAAGTAAATGAATATTTAAGAATAAAGATAACTCTAAATAATGATAATAACATAAATATTAGAAATGATGCTTAAAAAAATAACTAGAGATGAAACTAACATGTAATTAGCAAAATGACTATAATGAAACATATGTGAAATTACTAGAGAATATCTATAAAGAAAATAACTTTGCGACAATAGGTATTAAACTTATAACAATGTGAAAATGTGTATGTTGATAGTGATAACAATGTAATAATGAAACAAGCGGAATAACGACTAGCAATGGGTGGATTAACGAACTAAATAACAACAAAAATGACAAATAAATTAATGAAATATTACTAGAAATTAAATTACCGTAACCATGGAAATGGAACTCTAATATGAAGAAAACAAATAAAACCCAAATGACTTGCAAAGGAATTTGTATTATAACTTGGAAATGCTAAAAGAAATTGTTTAGAACAATAAGGAAAGCTTAAAGGAAATCTAAAATAATTCTGAAAACTGAAATATTGTGTGTTAAGGCGTATGAAGTGTGTCCTAAATGACGGATTCAACACCCTTTATATAAAATTTGGAGGTGCAAAATGTAAACATCATAAATAGGGGTGACCCCGATTGGGGTGGTGGGTAACTGACTTTTCTCCTTAAAAGCCTTGATTAATTGGCATAAGGAATCCAAGAAACCGTCTTAACTCTTCTTAGTTCCCTCGACTAATTGCAATAGGGAATCCTAAGCTTTGCTCCTAACTTCATGGGCTTCATTTCTTTACTTGTCCACCAACCAAAGTTGATTTCTTCATATTTGGGATTTCCATGCTCGGGATTTCCCAATTCTTCCCAAAACGCCCCTCTATGGTCAAGTCTTATTTCCATTAGCCTCGTGAACTTTGGTGCTTGCCAACATGACGGAAAAAAACTTACGAATGCTTCATTTCCTACAAAATGCAATGAATACAAGCAAAACGCCTAGAACACGGAATGAACTCACAAATACACTTATAAAAGTGCAATAATCAAATAAAACCGAGCTAAAATAGGGAGTAAAATCATATATAAATTATACACATCACAACACCCACACCTGAGCCATTTGAAATGAACGATCCATCAAAATACATTTCCCAGGGAGTACTGTTATTATTATCACTTGTCACTATATCAAGACTAGGATGTTCAATAAGAAAATCAGCTAGTACCTGACCATTCATCGCTCCTTACGGTATGTATACTAAATCATATTGAAGTAAATGAATACTCCACTTACTTAAATATCCTTTCAATAAAGGCTGGGACAACATATGTATCATTACGTCCATCGCCGATACTATTTCTATAGTATGAAACATGAAATAATGCCGTAATTTTACCGAGGCATCATAAAGGCTTAAACACGCCTTTTCTAAATAAGTATAACGCTGTTCCGTTTCTTGGAGGACGAGGCTCAAGTAAAATACTACTTGGTCAAAGCCCTGCTCATTTTCTCGAGACAACATACAACTAATTGATTGGTTGGCGGCCGACAAATAAAGCCTAAGCATTTTCCCTGCGTTAGAAGAAATTAGGAAACGTGGATTAATCAAATATTTCTTAATTTGATCAAACGCCTCTTGATGACTGTTGTTCCAAACAAAAGAATCTTCCTTCTTCAATCGTAACAATAGAGAAAAAACTTTAGTTTTTCCAGCTAAGTTGGCAATAATTCGTCTAACATAATTTACCTGGCCAAGGAATATTTGCAACTCCGTTTTATTAGAAGACGGTGTAGCATTTAGCACTGCCTTACCTTATTCATGTCAATTTCAATTCCTTGTTGATGAATAAAAAACCCAAAGAAATTACCGGCACTAACGCCAAAAGCACATTTCAAAGGGTTCATTTTAAGATTGATCTTCCTTATCCTTTCAAATGCTTGTCGAAGATGAAACAAATGTTCATCAAATTCATTGGACTTAACAAATACATCATCAATGTAGATGGCCATTGAATCTCCTATTAAATCACGAAAAACACAATTCATAGTTCGCTGATATGTAGCACCCGAATTCTTTAACCCGAATGGCATGACTACCCATTTAAACGTTCCTAAAGAACCAGGGCACCTGAACGCTGTCTTATAACAGTCTTTCTCCTCAATTTTTATTTGGTAATATCCAGCGTATCTGTCCATAAAAGTGAGGTACTTATGCCTTGTAATGGAATCAATGAGTATATCAGCCAACGACATAGGATACTCGTCCTTAGGAGTGGCTTTATTCAGATCTCAAAAATAAATGCACACACTAATTTTCCCATTCTTTTTAATGACTGGGACGATATTGGAAATCCACTCTACATATTTCATTGGGCGAATAAACTTTGCTTTTAAAAGCTTGCCAACCTCATCTTTAACAGCTTGAATGAATTCTGACAACATTCTTCTAGGCTGTTGAATTTCTGGTTTCCAACCAGGTTTAATCGGTAAACGATGTCTAGCAATACTTCTGTCAACGCCAGGCATCTCAAGATGTTCCCAATTAAATTAAACATTCTCTGTACTCGAACAAAATTGTTTTTATTGCCTCTTTTTCATCATATGATAAGTTTCGGCTCATATATGTGAATCTAGGCACTCCTTCAGTTCCTAAATTCACTTCTTCTTAGGGATCCTATGATTCCTTTTTAATATCATCATTCTTTACCCATGGTCTTTCTACCCACATCAATGATGTGCCTTTACTATATTGTCCATTTTTATTCGGACATAAATCATCAACTATTTCTATAGAAGAATCATTATTTTCTAAATTTTAATTCTTATTAAATTCAAAAGTCATTACAATACTTGTAGAAAAAGAAAATACATTACTACATTCTAGTAATTAAACGGCAATAAGCTCAATTCCTGAGCGCCTGCTGCTACTGCTGGACTTTGTTCGAGAATGTCCTCTAATTCTTCTATTCGAATTTCTTGAATTTTATTGAATGCATTATGCTCTTCAAAGTCTACTATCTACCATTGATCAAGCGCTTCCACTCGCGGATCTAATGCCCATTCCTTAGAATGTTTCCAAAGTTAGTGACATTTACTTCAACAGTAAGAATATCAGCATAAATAATCTCATATTTTATACCATTCCACATAACTAATAATTGATGTAATGAAGAAGGGATGGTATAAGTCTTATGTAACCAATCCCTTCCCAACAATACATTATAAGTTGTATACTTCTAACCATATAAAAAGTCATCGTTTTTTTACACGATCCCACTTTAATCGCCAGCGATATCGTTCCCTCACAACATTTTGTGGTTCTAGCAAAACTAATCACTCACACTTTACAAGGCGTTATATAATTTTCTGTTTTGCCAACCAACAGAAAATAATGATTGGGAGAATATTAGCGGTAGCTGCATTATCAATCAAGACTATTAACCACTCAATTTTTAAATTTGACATTAATATATAAAGGTTTATAATGGTCATTATTCACTCTTCGGCATACGAATAAAGCCTTAACTATCCCATTCACCTCCCGGTCAGTTAAATCCCTATCCAAGGCATCATTAGGAATAAAATTGCTTGCAATTAAATAATCAGAAATACCTGATCCTGGCGAATCTGAACTTACAAACAATGGCCCTCTTGTACTGAATTCTTTTGGCCGTATAGTCACCATAATACATTCGTCGTATTTGGGTCCAAGGTACCAAATTGAATTGGTTGTAAATCTTCATCGGTCACCATCAAATCGAACTCAGAGTCAGAGAAATCTTCCAAATCCTCATTTTCCTTGTCAGCACCCATCACATGATCACTCAGTTTCATATTCCTTCTTCGCAGCTTCTTCGCATTAACACACGCTTTAATACTAATCTCATTTTCCTTCTTCGTAGCTTCTTGATCCTTAACCCAGATGTCTGCTATCATCGCTTCTTGCATCAACTGCATCTCCACCTTAGCCCTAGCGTTCGCCGCCAATGCCTTAGCATGCTTCTTCTTTTGGCTCTTAGTAACAAGTGTTGGAGTATGTGTCCTCAACAATAGTGCGATCACATATTTAAATCTCATATTAAGAATGCACAAGGGATGATTCAATATATTGTCAGCTGATCAACATTAATCGGTAATGATTGGCTGACTAGAGTTTGACGTTACTATCGTTTGACGGTGGTGATCAGTTGATCTCTTAAGGTCACACCTATAGGACAATTCCCTTAACTGATAAGTTAATTAATTGTATGTTGATACATATTAATTAAATCCTTAAATTGAACAAATTTTTATCAATGAGTGAGAGTTATATATCTTATTGTAATGTGATTAAATAAGATTCAATATATTAATTAATATGTTATATTACTAAAATTGATTAATGTTTATGAAACATTTGAGATAAGACCAATTTGTTAATCATAATTGCAAAATATTGTAGATTATATTAACTAGACTTAATGTGACCCATTTTATATACATGTAATTGTGAATTACTTGTTAATTTGTTAAATGTAATTTAATTGATATGTAATGATATTTAATTAGTTAAATATGCATTTATATTATCACACCTAAACAAACCTAAGCTAGCCTATTGTTTTGGTAAGACAAAAAGCAAAAGGGAATTCCCTTCTCCATGCTCCATTACCGACCACCCCCTCTCCCATATGTGTGAGAATAGTTCTCTTATTTTACTTACTCAATACTCATGCAAAACTCTCTTTCTCTCACATCATAAAATAGTTTTATGCTTAAAGTTTGTTCTAGAAAATTCTAATATCACAAAATATTACTAGTGTAGTAATAATAATATTATTAGAATAAATTTAAGGTTACTAATATATTTTACCTAGTTAGTAATTATATTAGTGTTAAGGGTAAGTCTTGGGTGCAATTAAAAGGCGAGTTTCTACTTTGAAATTTGGAGGATTATGCTTATATTCATAACTCAAGAACAAGGTTGGAAGGAGTCCATCCTTGTGCCCATATTTTCGTCTCATTCAAATGTAAGGAAAAATCATTTTCTCTTTTTACTCTTATTTTGTTTGCATGCAACTAGATTCTTCACATCTAAATTAATTAGTAACTTAGATCTAAATTATAAATGTCTAATAAGAGGGTTAAAGAACCTAACAATTGATATTAGAGCTTTATTGTTGCATGCAAATAGTTTTTCTTTTTAGTTTTTTACGAGTTATTTGATGACTAAAATAAAAACCGGAAAATTTGTGCAAATATGAGATATGCACGAAATTTTTGATGCATGTATACATTATTGTCCTAAAATATTTTAGGTCATTTTAAATGATTTATGGAAGTTTATTGCTCATTTTATGTTTTTTTTAGTATAATAATTACATTTTAGTGGGTAAAATGATGGTTTATTTACTAAAAATAGTTAAGCTTTGAATAGGACCATAAAAATTTAATATGATCTCACGTGCATATTTTAGTTACTATATGTAAAATTTGAGATTAATTTGATTAATTTTGCATGATTTATGATTTTAATGGTTAAAATTGGATTAAATCGAGATTATATAAGCAAAAATAGCTAAATTAATTTTCATGGTATGAGAAAATTATTTTAGGTTGAATTTATGTCCTACACATCAGATATAAAGTTGGATAATTGATTAGATTAATTTTCGTATGCTTTGGGCATTTTATTTGATAAAATCGATAAATCGCAACTATATTTTTCTCTAAATTAATTCGAAATTTTTAACACATAATTTTGATATTTTGAGGGTCATGGTAATATTACAGAATGTTCAAAATTTAAATTTCAAATTTTAAGATTATTGTAATGAAATTTGGAATTATTTCATAATTGTTATGATAAATGGGGTTAAATATGAGCAACAATGTATAACCAAGTTGAATTATTGTCAAATTTTTATTGGAAACTAATTTTTGAGTCCAAAGACAGTTAGGATAATTTAATTGGCCTTAAATTTGATTTAAGTATTAATTAGTGATTTTAATAAGTTAAAAATCACACATTTCCATAAAAAACGAGTTATATACGATATAATCTAGTAAGGCGATTTGGCACATTAATTTTGCATGTTTGAATACATATATTTTTTTGCATAATTTAGGGATGAATTTTATTTAAATTTATGTAATTTTTGAATAATGTAATTTGTCTTAGTATGGCCTTAGTTTTTAATTGGTATTACCCGTAATGAAAGGGAATATCGATTTGGTTGTAATTTTAATGTGATTTCACATCACCATTTTGTAATTTAATAGATTTATTTTTATTACAAATGTATAATAGGAATAGCTAAGTATTTTATTATTATTTCTTAATCCCGGAGTTTCCAAAAGACGGAGCCATTCGGAAAGGAGTTCTGATCAAGACGGTATTTTTCCCTGGGAGGCGTGTCACATGAAGTTCAAGGGACCAAAGGAGTTGGTTTTCGAATATGTAATAGATTATTAGATTTTCTATTTTAGGAAAGGCCATAATAGGAATTTGTTTCATTTTGTATGTTTTCTTTCTTTATATGTTTGCATGCATGCCAAATCGCCATAACATCACATGCATATTTTATATCGAATCATCGACCTTGTTAATTATAATTATCGATAGATAACTATTTTAGTTCACTTAAAAGAGATAGATAATAAATTGACAAGACCTTCACATTTTATAAAATTGAGACTTAGCCTTACAAAATAGTAGGAACTCATGAAGCCCAATTTCATTAGGGGTACAATACGGTATTGAAATACTATACCGGGGTGCTTTCTTTTTACGTTGGGTAAGTAGGGTAATAAAATGTTATTACATTTAGAAATTTGGTTGATCTCAACGGAAGTATTAAAGGGACCGTTGTCTCAGTAGGTCCGGGCTAAAGATGAACTTAGTGTAATTTCATCGACCGAGAGTTCTAAGTGTAGAATCGGTTAAATGAGTTAACCTACCAAATTATATTAGTAAGGATGTAGAGGGCCCGTTGGCTCACAACCGAGTTAATATGAATTTGGGTCTTGGAATCGTTTATATAATTGGGTGGAGGTCATTATGTAAATGCTAAACTTGTCTAAAATATTTACAAGCCTTATTCACGATAAATGTTAATTTTTCCTTCATCTCATATTTTGTAGTCAATTGATTTATCACAATGGCATCCTCTAGCTCGTCCGAACCACCTCTCACTACCGTTTATTGGCTTCGATCCTTTATGGATCGTTGCAAACTCGAAAAGAATGGTTTAAATTTCACCGATTTGGATGCGCAACTTCGCTTAGCCGTGGAAGGTGATGACAAGCTCAAATACCATACTGAGGCTCCTCCCGCTACTCCTAATGCTAGGTCAACAACTGCGGTTAGGGAGGTCTTTGAGACCTACCAAAAAGAATCCATCGCGGTCAAGAATGTCTTCATTTTCTCCATGGAACCCGATCTTCAAAGGAGTGCCATAAAGATGAGCACCGGCTATGAAATCTATACTAGACTTATGACCATGTTTTCACAAGTTCCTAGGATTATTCAATATGAAGCGGCTTCCCAATTCATTGCCCTCAATATCAAAGAAGGACAAAAAGTGAGTCCTCATATGCTCAAAATGATTGAGTATGTTGAGACCCTCAAGTTGCAAGGGGTTGAGATCCCCGAGCAACTCGTGATTGACCGAGTGCTCCATTCCTTAAGCCGAATCAAGGGCTATGTTCAGTTTAGGGTAAACTATAACATGCAAAACTTGAAAACCGATCTCCATGAGTTGGACAAAATGCTTGTGCAAGCCGAAAGAGACATGGGGCTTAATGAAAGCACTTGCAAGGATGTGCTCAACATCAATGCAAAGAGTAAGGGAAATTTTAAGAAAAGTGCCAACAAGTGTAAGTAGCCCACTCCCTACAAATGTAAGGGGAAAGCTATTGAGAATAGCTCTTCCAAACTCAAAAGGGGAGTCAAATCCGATGATAAGTGCCATTATTGTAATGGCATAGGCCATTGGAAGCGCAATTGCCCCAAATATTTGGAAGACATCAAAGCTCGACATGTGACTCCATTGGGTAATATTTCTTCCAAAAGTTTATGTTATTGATATTAATTTTCCAACTCAATTTTGTATTAAGATACTAGTTGTGTTTCTCACCTTTCTTATTGAATTAGGGCATGAGAAGAGTGGAAAAGCTAAGCAAGCATGAGGAGTATCTCCAAAAGAAGCTAGAGTAGCTGTCGCATAGATGGAGACCTATGGACTTGGCTTGGCGTTTTATTTTGAATATGTCTTCATAATAGTAGTTATGTTATGACATTGTCTTAAAAACTTATTTTGTTTCCATGTTAGACGTGGAAGGTTCATTTATTTTGCATCTCCGAACAAATATTATATTTTGTTTTGGATGACTTGGCTTTCAACCCAAGTCATTTCGGTTTATGGCATTTTAAGTTCTAAAGACATCTTTCCTCTTTATCTATTAATATCTATAACATAAAATGAATCGACTTAACTTAATCGATAATATTGAAAGATGATGATTTGTTCAATATGGTAAAGACCTAAGTTGTGAATTTGATTCCCAATTAAAAGATTCATGGAACCATGACATTTCTTATGTAATGTAAGATCGATCGATTGAAAGTTAAAATGAGTTATTGAACTCATATTTGGGGATTTGAAATCCAATATTAAGCATGGGTTGTTTAAAGTGAAAACGCGCAATGTAAATCACAAGCGAGACCCCATACAAGATATGGAAGGGATTAGTCTTTAAAATAGTAACATATCTTAATAGATAACTCAAGAATAACATGTGCCTAATGCTCTTTTGCATTCAAAAGAACAAAAATGTTTGTCACTCCTAAAGCTATCTTCTTGAAAAATAGGTGTATTTCTAAAAAGATAGAGTGGGAGAAAATTCGCTACAAACTTATTTTGTAGATTAATGACACGAGAAAATGTTCGAAAAAGTCATCCACATGTTATAAATAGAGTTGCTTTTAGAAGGTAATAGAACTATTATCTATTGAATGAATTGTTGCTAGTGATCCAAATCGGAATTTATTGCAAAGAAATCTTGGTTTTACAATCAGTGATAGATTCTAAACGCAAAGCTAAGAATAATTACTTTAAGATATTGGTCTCTTTGAAGTAAAGCTTTCAAGTATACAATAGCGTAGATGAACATGGTGATGTTAATCTAACCATATTCTGTTAGTAATTGCCGCATTTCATTTTGATGAAACATGGCAAGTGATGTTAAACCGCTTTTCTAAATAGGTATTTAGAAGAGAATGTGTGTGTGACACTAATCTTAGGTTTAAGTCTGAGAATTCTAACATGCTATGTAAGCTTAAGGGATCCATATGTGGTTTTAAGCAAAGTATTAAAAGATTGTAAAAATCATTTTTCCCAGTCATGTGATAATAGAGAATGGTTGCATTTGATTTTTCAAAGAACCATAATTATACATGAAATTTAGTGGGAACAAAAATTGTCTTCACATAATACTCATTGGGAATGATGTACCGATGCTTGCCTCTATAAAGGGGTGGTTGGGAAATCATTTCCAGATGAAAGATTCAGGTGAGGCACATCGCATATTAGATATCCAGATCTATGAAGATAGATCTAAAAGGATATTGGCATTAAGTCAAAAGTCTTATTTTGATAAGATTCTTCATGATTTCAGCATGGATAAATCTAAGAGGGATTTTATTCCAATGGATTGTAGGATTACTTTGATCCGAATCACAGTTATCCACTGAATCTGAAATTGTTGAACGCATGAAATTGATTCCCAATGTTTCCGCCATTGAATCGACCTAATGTGCTAAGATATGCTCAAGCACTGATAAATTGTATGCTTTAAGCAAGATAAGTCAATCCATGTTAGGGTCAATAGATAGCCGCTAGATACATCCTTGAGTTCTTGAGAAGAAATAAGGATTCATACTTATCTTTTATAGAAACATGGAGTTTTGTGTTAAGGGTTACAAAAGCTCAAGTTTCTTAGGCTGATCCTGTAGTCAATTGTCAGAAGTGCGAATAGCGAGAACAACCTTGAAAAATCAGTCATTGTGAATTCTACACATAGAGTCTGAGTACTTTGTGGTAAGGATAAGATGGATTGTAAAGGATATAAAAGTAAATCCTTTAAACCATGGATCTTATCACAAGTTATATGATAACATTGGGAGCATCTTTCAAGTAAAAGAGCCCAAGCCTAGATTTAAGTCTAGATATGTGCTTAGAAAATACATGTAATTAAAAGATTACATCGAAGGAAAGAAATAGCAATTTAATGAAGTTGGGATGAGTGGATTATATTGTATATCCTCTAACCAAGCTTATATTACAGGTCTGACCAAACCACCATGAAGTAACATGGATTTTATATCCTTAAGATTATGAGATATGAAGCAATAATATTGTATTGATTGTTCATATGTGATAATCGCATTTATCGTTTGAGTTTTATTTTAAAACTCTTTTATATTACTTTGTTATATCCAAATAGGTTATAAGGACACCATTGAACCCTATAAAAGTGAACTGGATTAACATAGTATTGGCCCCTAGTCACTTATATGAGGTGACGTCTTGTAGTGATTAGAATGTGAGTCGATTGATGGCAAGTTCAAGTGCCATAGGGTCATAAATAACTAGTTGATCACATAGGCAGACTGTATGGGACCCTCTGTCGGGCAGTGACCGCATATAGAGTTTTAGTAATTTTTATATAGCCTGGTCGTGGCGAGAGCTACTACAGTATTCTTTTTTAGTCGATTCTTTAACTAGAGACTGTTCGCCCAAGTTGGCATAGTTTCTGATTGGCTTTGATTTTTGCTCTACGACTTCCGAAAATGGAGTGCAAATGGGCATATTTTGGGTCATCATGAACTGTGGTTGAACAAAGGGAACAATGTGATAGAAATTGTCCAACCCCTTGTCAGTGTTATCTAAATCTCAGGGCCACTCGAGGAGTAGTGAACTGGAAATGCGTGGCCACGCTTGGAAGGTATCTACGATAGATAATTCCGGTCAAACAGTTACTCTCCAGATCGAGGAAACCACTCTAGATATGATCACATGCAAGTACGACCTAAAAGACACCTTGCATTGAGTGGGAGATGTAATAGGACAAGATAATTGGTGACGCACACTTGTCTCGAACAAGTGGGAGATTGTTGGAATATATGTCCTCAACAATAGTGCGATCACATATTTAAATCTCATATTAAGAATACACAAGGGATGATTCAATATATTGTCAACTGATCAACATTAAGCGGTAATGATTAGCTGACAAGAGTTTGCCGTTACTACCGTTTGACGGTGGTGATCAGCTGATCCCTTAAGGTCACACCTATAGGACAATTTCCTTAACTGATAAGTTAATTAATTGTATGTCGATACAGATTAATTAAATCCTTAAATTGAACAAATTTTTATCAATGAGTGAGAGTTATATATCTTATTGTAATGTGATTTAATAAGATTCAATTTAGTAATTAATATGTTATATTAATAAAATTGATTAATGTTTATGAAACATTTGAGATAAGAACAATTTGTTAATCATAATTGCAAAATGTTGTAGATTATATTAACTAGACTTAATGTGACCAATTTTGTATACATGTAATTGTGAATTACTTGTTAATTTATTAAATGTAATTTACTTGATATGTAATGATATTTAATTACTTAAATATGCATTTATATTACTAATGACATGTTACATTTCACATGTCAAACATTACAATTGACAAAATACAAGTTGTAAAATGGAAATCCATTTTAGTGTAGTGGGAGCCGGTTTTTAATGGGTAGTTTTAGGGTGTGTGTAGTTGATTATTTTATGGATTAAACATAATCATCACACCGAAACACACCTAAGCTAGCCTATTATTTTGGTAAGACAAAAAGAAAAAGGGAATTCCCTTCCCCATGCTTCATTATCCCTCTCCCATATATGTGAGAATAGAGTTCTCTTATTTTACTTACTCAATACTCATGCAAAACTCTCTTTCTCTCACATCATAAAATAGTTCTATGCTTAAAGTTTGTTCTAGAAAATTCTAATATCACAAAACATTACTAGTGTAGTAATAATAATATTATTAGAATAAATTTAAGGTTACTAATATATTTTACCTAGTTAGTAATTATATTAGTGTTAAGGGTAAGTCTTGGGTGCAACTAAAAGGAGAGTTTCTACTTTGAAACTTGGAGGATCATCCTTATATTCATAGCTCAAGAACAAGGTTGGAAGGAGTCCATCCTTGTGCCCATATTTCCATCTCATTCAAATGTAAGGAAAAATCGTTTTCTCTTTTTACTCTTATTTTGTTTGCATAGTACTAGATTCTTCACATCTAAATTAATTAGTAACTTAGATCTACATTAGAAATGTCTATTTAGAGGGTTAAAGAACCTAACAACAAGAACACCTTTTCCTTCAAAGTCATTCATCTCATTCCTCAAATCACTAAGAGGCTTTCTGACCAATCTAAGGGACTGCATTCCTTGAGATCCTTTGCTGGGACCCACATTCTCGAGGTCTCTTATCCTTTTTACTGTACGACGCTGATAAGCCGGCACCCATTTAGGATCATTTGGAATCGCTTGAGTTCGAACAAGCTCAAAGTGTAGCATATCACCACAACTTAGATACATATTCCTCCGCAAATTCTGCACGCATTGGATCAAACGTGCATCATTATGATCCGCCACAACAGCCTCCTTATAGGATTTAGGCATGGACCCTTCATTAGTCTTGTCATGCTTCCCCTTCAAAACGTCTAATATCTTGCCTTCGTTGGCCAAATCTAACGCTTCTCCGTCAGATGGAAGCAGTGTAATCTTCCTATTCTTAACCAATTTTGCAAAAAAGGCCCGAAAGTCTAACATTTGTCAGTGGTGTGAAGTTCAGTCATATGCCACTTGCAAATTCCTTTCATCTCCACGTTGTCCACTTTCGGAAAAATTAACAAACGCTTATCCACCAGTTGGTCAAACAAACGTTGTGCCTTCTCCCCCTGCCAATCACCATTTGGAATTGTTAGTGTTGGTTTGATAACCAACATATTACATTCAAAATTTAACACCGAAAATGGCCCATCATCCGTTTTAACATTGTCACTACTTCAAAACAAAATATGACCATTATCAATCAAATCCTGCAATACATTCCTAAACAAAAAAACAATTATTGGTAGCATGAGATCTACCGTTATGCGATAAACAGAAAGTTTTCCCTTTAAGCTCCTGCGCTGAAGGAATTTTATGATTTCCCTTGATTTTAATAATGTTATTACCATGCAGGTGCCTAAAAATTTCTTCCCCTTTGGTTATGTCAAAGGTGTAGAGACGTTTTTTTTGTTATTTTTCATGTCTGTACTAGCAGAAACTTCTTTCTGCTCTAATGGCGCACATTGAAAAGGAGGCCTTTTTGGGATTTCCGCTATCTTAACTTTACAGAAATCATCCTCTTCTTCAATGGTGACATAATTGAACACTTTTTGACGTTGTTGACTTTATTCACATAACACTTGCTCATATTTGCTAACTGATTCCGTTAGTTCTATAAAGTTCCTAAAAAGGATACCATCAAAACGCTTCCTAAAAGGAATTGGAAGACCATCTTGAGAAATTCTTATAAATTCCCCTTCAGGTAAATTCAAATGGCATCGAATTTTAACATTTTTAAATCTAGTTAAATACTCATCGACAGGTTCTATTGTCCTTTGTTGTATCCTTATTAAATCACTGATAGTTATCCTAGGATCAATTCAAGTGAAATGGTTATGGAACTGACTTTTCATCGCCTCCCAATCAGGGATGAAATTTGGCGCTAGATGAACATACCAACTAAATGTTGTTTTAGTTAATGAACTAGGAAACAATCTTAGTTTCGAACAGTCATTATTCGCAGCCTCTCTACATTGGCTAGTAAATCTAGTTAAATGTTCTATGGTGGATGTAACACCCCCACTTACCAAGGAGCCTTGACAAGATCTTCCCCAATAAGTAAGGGCGTTACCATCTCGGTTGCCCGAGGTAAGTATATCAAATAAACAATAACAGAACGTTTATTAAATGTTTCTTACAGTTTACATACTCATAACAACAGAAAACAACTTTGATACAACTGAAGGAAATTCTAAGCATAAAGTACAGCGGCAACTAGCTAGATAACGTGGTGACTCAATCTCCTCCATATCCCGCAAGCAACACATCAACCAACACCTGCTAAACAACCTGCTTCCCATGCCACAAATCGATCACCACAGTTTTGAAAACAACAAACGGGGTCAGTCAACTGTATAGCTAAGATAAAGAATCCACAACACAACAATACAATCAGTTCAATGCCAAAACCAATCTCTAACTCCTATATCAGTCATTAACTTACTACACACCCAAGTGCGTAGTCCTGCCAGATTACCCATCGCAACAGGTAATCCACACCACCAGTGGGGGACCGCAGCCGTTCCCATCTAAGTCCCACTTATCACAATGACCGCACCCAGATCATTAATGTGCACATCCTCCTTGTGGCGGGAGCCACAAGAGGCGAACATGGGGTTGGAACCATCTCCCGAAAATGGTCTCATCTCAACAATACCATTCTCAATATCAACGACCAATGTCAAGTAACCAATATCAACATGTTAATCAATCAATCAATTACCACAATCTTAAATTCATTACACAATTGACTGAGTAGAGAAACCCTACCTTTTTGTTATTCCATGAAAGTGCGTCCGTCATACAAAGCCAAGCAAGACTGCACATCAAATCCTACAAGTAGCAACCGTATCCTATCATTAAACTATTCAAGATCTATTAAAAGATAAGATTTATTCACAAACTCGCCTTGAGACGCAGACCGACGCCGATGTCGATGACGGCGACAACCCGACTCTATGACTCCATGCATAGCCCGTCTACCTTCCCGGATTAGTGTTCAAGGCCACCCAAGATGTATAGAGTGAGATGAGAGGTTTGGGAGAGAGAGAGAGAGAGAGAGAGAGAGAGAGAGAGAGAGAGAGAGAGAGAGAGAGAGAGAGAGAGAGGGAGAGAGAGGGAGAGAGAGAGACAGAGAATGTAGGGTAATATCCGTATAAAACCCCTTAAAATTAAGGACTATAACGCAATTTTAACATGTGATTAATTGTCATAAACGAAAAACAAGAGAAACGATAAAAGAACAAGAATCAACCTCGGGTCCTGTGAATTTTGGCCTAAGAACAGAAATCAATATAGATTTCCTCCTAATTGTTGCACCCAAGATCGTCTGAGACTATGCCCCTTGTGCTAGAAATTACTCTCTAATTGCCTTGCAATATTGAGAGAGCTATTTGTGAGTTTTCTGATGTGAGATCTAGAATTTCAGAGAGAATGCCTCCAAAACCCTAATTTTTGTGCAAATGACAATCATTAGGTCAAAAGGAGAGAAGCTCTCCTTTTGTTCATTCGGCCGTGAGGTTGCTTAGGGGAGGGAGCAGGCTTTCCACTTTCTCCTTATTTAACTCGTGGTCCGACTCGTTTTGCTAAATGTATATAACGGGTTTTAATTATAAATCGTCACTCCTTATCGGATATTAAAATATCGACTAATAACATGAATCAGTCGACATGTTAATACTTGTCCGACAATGACAATATTGTATAATTAATTAATTCAATATACATTAATTAAATATAATCGTTTATATTCAATTTACGAATTAACTGCTTAATTCACCTTAGCCATTATTATTTAATCCGTATTAAATAATTATCTCAACATCGCGTTTGACTAATTATTAGTCAATAACTCCGACTAACTGCTTAGTCATATTAGGCATCAACATGACTGTATTTTCATACCGTCACATCTCTCAAACGTATCCTATAGGTGTGACTTTTAGGGACCAGTTGATCACCGCCATTTGTATGACAATAACGTCAAACTTATCTAGCAAGCCAACCGTTATTGATAAACGTGGACCAACTGATAATAATACAAAAGTATACCCTTTAATCCTTTTAGAGATTTATATGTCATTGCACTAACTGTGGAGGACACCAGCCCCAACAAGCTCCCACTTGTCCGTACAAGTGTACGTGCAATAACGTTATCCGCACTAACTGGAGGACACCGATTCTTTCTGCCCAGTTGGTTCTGTACTCGATTCTTGTATTCTTTGAATTTCTCAAAGGACTCACTTTTATGCTTCATCAAGTAGACATAGCCATATCTACTTAAATCGTCCATGAAAGTGATGAAATACCTATAGCCTTCTCGTGCGGTGATTGACATAGGTCCACACACATCCGTATGTATGAGTCCTAATAGGTCAGCAGCGCGCATTTCAACACCTTTGAAGGAAATTCGAGTCATCTTACCAATGAGACATGATTCACACGTGCCAAATGATTGAAAATCAAAGGCCGAGATAGCTCCATTCTTTATGAGTTGTTTAACGCGTTTCTCATTAATGTGTCCCATACGGCAGTGCCATAGATAAGTTTGATCTTTGTCACCAACCTTTAACTTTTTATTCATTACGTGCAATATTTCAGTGGTCTGATCTAAAACATAAATTCCATTCATGGAGACTGCCTTGCCATAAATCATATCGTGTAATGAGAAAATGCAGCTATTATTCTCTATTACAAATGAAAAACCAAGTTTGTCAAGTGCGTAAAACCGAAATAATGTTTTTGGATAGACTGGGTACATAATAGCAGTTATATAAAAATAACTCAAATCCGCTAGGAAGCTGGATCACATATGTTCCCCTCGAGACGGCAGCCACTCACGCTCCATTCCCGACACGCAGGTCCACCTCACCCTTTACGAGGGGTTCGATGTTTCGGAGTCCCAACAAGAGTAACGTGACCTGCTTTTATATCCTCATGGTATACAGGACATATACTCCTCCAATGCCCAGTCTTGTGGCAATGGTGGCATTCCATGTTACCGGTCTTGCTCTTTGTCGCGCCTGGTGAGGTGCTCGACTCACCAGGCCCACTCTTACCTGATCCCGACTTCTTAAACTTCGGTTTACCTACTGCTAGGTCTGCCTGAGCTTTGCCCTTACCCTTGCCCTTGTTTGACACAACGAGAACATCCCGTTTCAGGCTCCCACTAAACTTCATGTCCTTCTCGGTCTGTAAGAGAAGGGAGTGTAGTGCATGAGGACTTTTCTTCAAATTATTCATATAGTAATTGGCTCTAAAGAGCGCAAAACCATCGTGGAGTGAATGAAGCATGCGGTCAATCACGATATTCTCGCTGATCTTACAATCAAGTGCCTCCAGTTTCTCGATATTCTCAATCATGCTGAGAATGTGTGGGCTAACCGGTTGGCCCTTCTAGAGTTTTGCTCAAAGAAGCGACAGGTATGCTCATAGGTCACGATTCTCGGTGCTTTCGAGAATTCCTTAGTGAGCGTGGTGAAAATCTTGTTTGCACCTTGGGTTATGAAGCGTTTCTGCAAATTGGATTCCATTGCAAAAATGAGTACGTTCTTTATCGCACCCGCTTCCATGACGAAATCGCTATACGTGGCGATCTCGTTAGCTCGGCCCGTGGGGCCTGGGTTTGGCGGGATGGGCTCTATCGGATATTTGAGCTTCCCGTCGGAATGGCGGCATTCCGTAATGCCGCCTCCCGATCCGCGAAGTTTGATCCATCATTCTTCAGTCTAGTAGACTGATTCATCTGATTCATAAAGATCCGAAGCCAGGACTCACGGTCCAATGTGGCACTTGGCATTGGGTCGTTCATACGGCCAGCCATTTTGTTATTAGCAATTTAAATGATCGTGTTCTACACTGAAAAAGAAAGAAAAACAAAACGAAATAAGCAACTCATCGAGGTGATTTAAGTCTAATTAAAATTCATTTTAACGTGTATACTCATTGCACTTGTATAATCGATCTACCACAAGAATTATACAAATGATCCCAAGACTCAATTTTTGTAAATTGATAAGCCAACTGTTTGGCTAGTTCTATCGTTAGAACTCTCGGTCGATAGATTTCCGTAAATCCTATCTTTAGTCCACTATAATCACAGGATTTTACGAGTGACCATAGTGTTGAGATAAAATAGGTCAATCAGTTCCAACTTACCCGACGTAGAAGGGGTCATATTATGCCTACCGACGAAGAAGGGATTCATTGGAGTTTGACCTATAAATACTATTCTCAATTTATGGTTATACGAGGAAGATCCCATCAACTTAGTTTTAATTCATTTAAAGTGAACGAAAATCTAGCATTACGTGAATGAATTAACTTAGGTGATGGCTTATTAAGTCCGTGTGACATCTGTATGTCATAGAAAACTAACGCATAACCTCTATACGAGTCAGTTTTCATGCAAATATTAGGTGGTTTGGTTTTAGGCGGAATATGATTCAAACTATCGTTACGATGAAAAACATAAAACAAATGTAAAATGTAAATAAAAGTCCTAGTGTGGCCTATCCTAGCAAGATAAACCTAATACAACTTTGGAATCCACCGTTGGACCCGAGAAGCTTGTCTTGATGTTCCATCTTGATCCATGCAGCGGGAGTGAGCATCCGATCTCCATCTTTGGTCTTCTCAAAATTACAATTTAAAATTTACAAAATATAAACCTATTTACATTCTAAATTAAAAACTGTAATTACAAGGAAAAATCCAAAACGGAGATGCGAGATCTCAAAATACAACCAAGACCGTGTTCCATCATTACGGTAACACGTTTTACTAAGGCCACACTAAGTTACAACCATTTGTAAAATTAAATACGTAATAAAAAAAAACATTCATGGCATTCAAAAGTAACGATAAATAAAATTGCATCAACTAAAACAAAATTTATCCGTGACATAATTCTGTAATTATGTTAAATTTATCCAAACCACCTTTTAACGATTAAAATTCGGTGACAAAACCGCTTCTATCAACTTAATTTTAATTCATGACAATACGTTACTTTAAATCGCTTTAAAATAACTAAATGGTACGTGTGTGAACCGTTTCACAATCAAGCGAGTGTACAACATCCGTATAATGTACATTTTATGGCCACAAAAAAATAAAACACGAAAAAAAAAAATTTCCAGCGGTTCATTTCAGCGGCTCAACCGAGAGCATATTTCCTCTCGAAATCGATTTGACAAAATAAAACCAATTGCAATTTTGACATTGTATAAAATTAAATCTACAATTGATAAAACTTTAACATATTGTTATAAAGACCGATTATAATAACAATATGCAAAAACAAATCGCAAACAAAACCAATCGATCGAGACACTAACAGTCCTCGATCGACTGATCAGACCTGAACAGTTCGGCTGACTGTTTACAACAGCACAAAAAAAAAATTAAAATTAAACAGCCGTGTATAACAGGTCACGGTTTTCAAGGCAAAAAAAAATATCGATTCAAATCGTTTTATGAAAATCACGAAGAAAAATTTACGTGGCCTCGCTCTGATACCACTTGTAGGGTAATATCCGTATAAAACTCCTTAACATTAAGGACTATAACGCAATTTTAACATGTGATTAATTGTCATAAACGAAAAACAAGAGAAACGATAAAAGAACAAGAATCAACCTCGGGTCCTGTGAATTTCGGCCTAAGAACAGAAATCAATATAGATTTCCTCCTAATTGTTGCACCCAAGATCGTCTGAGACTATGCCCCTTGTGCTAGAAATTACTCTCTAATTGCCTAGCAATATTGAGAGAGCTATTTGTGAGTTTTCTGATGTGAGATCTAGAATTTCAGAGAGAATGCCTCCAAAACCCTAATTTTTGTGCAAATGACAATCATTAGGTCAAAAGGAGAGAAGCTCTCCTTTTGTTCTTTCGGCCGTGAGGTTGCTTAGGGGAGGGAGCGGGCTTTCCACTTTCTCCTTATTTAACTCGTGGTCCGACTCGTTTTGCTAAATGTATATGACGGGTTTTAATTATAAATCGTCACTCGTTATCGGATATTAAAATATCGACTAATAACATGAATCAGTCGACATGTTAATACTTGTCCGACAATGACAATATTGTATAATTAATTAATTCAATATACATTAATTAAATATAATCGTTTATATTCAATTTACGAATTAACTGCTTAATTCACCTTAGCCATTATTATTTAATCCGTATTAAATAATTATCTCAACATCGCGTTTGACTAATTATTAGTCAATAACTCCGACTAACTGCTTAGTCATATTAGGCATCAACATGACTGTATTTTCATACCGTCACATCTCTCAAACGTATCCTATAGGTGTGACTTTTAGGGACCAGTTGATCACTGCCATCTGTATGACAATAACGTCAAAATTATCTAGCAAGCCAACCGTTATTGATAAACGTGGACCAACTGATAATAATACAAAAGTATACCCTTTAATCCTTTTAGAGATTTATATGTCATTGCACTAACTGTGGAGGACACCAGCCCCAACAAGCTCCCACTTATTCGTACAAGTGTACGTGCAATAACGTTATCCGCACTAACTGGAGGACACCGGCTCCAACAGAGAGAGACAGAGAGAGAGAGAGAGAGAGAGAGAGACAGACAGAGAGAGAGAGAGAAAGATTAGGTGTAGGAATGATAAAAGGAACCATCGAAAATGATTTATGTTTAAGTCTTCGCATTTTATAATACTGCGCTGTCCAACGATGTAACACCTGCGAAATTTCCGTATTGCAATTTATAACTTACTTAGACATTTTATTTTTTTAATGTATTTTAAATCCGTTTTTATAAAAATGTGGCTTTACATGTATAATAATATTGATGTTGATAAAAATATCCGTTATAAGTTTATAGTAGGTTTGAGACGTATTTTAGTGGGAAATCAACTCAATTTAAGGTTTTGGACCTAGGATGAACAATGGGCCTTTCTCTTATCTTTTTCTCTCCACTAATCCCATAACCTAAACACTACCATCTTCATTCTCAAAAAAATTTCAGCAACTTTCCTCCATTACCATCTACCTTCACCTACAATCTTAAGACGACTATAAAAGCATCGTTTCTTATCGGTTTTCAACTATTTTCGCGCCAAATTCTTCCTCTTTCCGTCCTCCATCTTTCTAGGTATGAAAGTTCTAGATTTTGTACTTTTTTTAAAATCCATGTTTTAGTGAGACGAGTTTTCTTACCCTTTTTGCGTTAAACTTGTTCTAGGATGAAACTTTAGCATTCCGGGTTAGTATTGAGTCGGAATCTTATTCATAGAACAGCTAAAAGGTAAGGGTGATTGGTTACTCGATATTATGTCAATTTTCTATGTTTATATGTTGTAGTATACTCATATGTGTGTTAAAGTTTGAATCTTTTCATGTTTTACATGTTTTGTTGAATTAGTTTGTATGTCAAACCATCTTATGTTTGTTTGAGAAATTTCTAGTCTTTTGGTTACATGAGTGTTTACATGGATGAACTGGGTTAGTTACATGGATGAATTAGCGAGTAAACCATCTTGTTCATGCTTAATATTTGTGTTTAATTATGTCATGAAATTGTTAGTTTGTAAACTATTGAGTTGAGAACAATTGGGTAAAGTTGGTTGCTTGGATATGTAAACTTTTGACTTCCGTTTCAAGTATACATATGAAATTCCTTGTTAATTACATGTTATTATTCAATTGGATTGTAATGATAAGATAAGATTGATTTGGGGATAAAGAGGTAGTTTGTATGTGTTGCGGGAAGCAGCCCATTGCGGTTTCAGCCTAACCAGTTTTCGTAAAATGGCCATAACTCCTTCGTTACTTGTTCGTTTTGGGGTTATGACCTACCGTTAAAACCGTAAGAGGATAAGCTATCATGTCCAATTGTTTTTACCCTATTTTTATGTTTAGAACTTAAGTTATTATTGTGGACATGGGTCACCCCCACGCGAAGCCAATCCGTGGACGCACGACAGTCTGAAAGCCACTCTCGGTGGCGTAAAAATGCTTTCGACCGGATCGCTTTAGATCGGTCGGTTTCCTATCGACAAGGGTCTCGAAACAATGCAATAGATATTCGGAGTCGCCACCAAGCAATTGTGGGATGCTTGGAAACTGTTCGAATCCACTTTATACCTAGGTCAACCAAGGCAAAAAGCGGTGTTTGACATAGGTACTAAAGATAAGGAGTCGTCCCTCATTAGCATCCTATCTCTAGAATGACTCTCGTTCGCCCTGGATAATATCGTCCACTATCCAAAGTTTCTGAGTAAGAGGTGAAGGTACGTATTGGGAAGCCCTTTAATCGGACACCCAATCCCGCCCGCGGTAGCGGCCTCTACTGATCGATCTTGGTTGGTTAAATGCAAAAGTAGATAAAACGGGTAAATGCATGAATGCGCATCCACAAGTTTAAACCTAACATGTGAGCTTTCTATGTCGGTTGTTTATCCAAATATCAAGTAATTGATGTCAAGTTGGATTTAAGGTTGATTTTCATGCAAGACGGAAATTAAACATCCATTTACCGAGTTAGGTTTGTGGTGCATAACGTGATCCATTTGTCTTAGAAAGGCGTTTTGCAAATACAAAATAAAAGGGCAGGCTTGCTATCTGATCCGTCCTGTATTCGGGTTAACCGAAGTCAGGATCGTCCTAGACAAGTGCCGGAAAGCAAGCAAGACCTGCATCAGGCACCCTATTAAGGCGCGAGCCTTAAGGCGATGCATAGGGCCCTATCTAGGTTTAAAAACTGGAAATCAGTAAGCCTGTATAGGCGCGAGGCAGCAGACCATCCAAAGGGACGTCTCCTGACTGTTGAAAATGTTTGTGAAATGGTTTGTAAAAGGGTGTTTGAACCCGTTTCCGTCTGAAAAGGTCGTTTAGACCGCTTTTGTGTGAATATGAAGAACAGAACTTGAATAATCATCATTGTATTGACGATATTCGATGTGGGTTTGGTTTTGCAAGCTTTACATGAATAGTTTTAGAAAATGTTGATTATAAACTAATTGTATTAAGTTCATTGTCTTGTAATTAGTCAATGTTCATCATCGCACTCGGATTTAAACCGACATGGTATATGGAACCAAGGATGATTATGCATGTATGACTAATATGGTTGTTTTTGAAATGTAAAGAAATGAATAAAAGAATTTAAAATGCCTTTAAAAATGTAAATAACCGAATGTTATCACCAAAACATGGATTGAACCGTCATGGTATGAGGAACCAAGGGTGAACATGATTTATGGTTAAAAGGGTTTATCATAAAAATGATTTGGAATGGTAAAAAACGGTTGTCAAATGAAGTGAAAATGGAAAGAATGAACTCAAACATGTTTGAGTTATGACATGGATAGCCCATTGAGGTGCGAGCCACCTAGTTGTGACTAGGGGCTTCTGTTTCCGGTCAAAACTCGGTTTTGGTTCATTCGATCTCTATTTTGGACCATGTTATGCATGTTTTAGCATGTTAAGGTCATAAAAACTGATAAAAAGACATGAAAGAAGAGGATTAATTACACCCTCATACTTACATGCTAGGTTGAAGACGAGAAATCGACGGAAGTGTAAAAACTTGTTAGGTCGGAAAACTCGGTTGAAAACCGTTTTAGCAATGTAAAGAGTGTTTGTTTAGTTTAGTGATGGTCGATCAAGTGATTTAATGCGCGATGACGGTACCAAACAATGTGTATGACTTGTATTTTCGATCGGTAGGTCGAAAATACGTGTCGGTTTGTGACTTGAGAAGTCGAGTCTTGAATTTTAAGGGAGAAATGAGGGGGCGTACACTCGCGTACCTTCAAATGGTGGCATTTGAGGGGTATTTATAGAGGATTGAGTGGTTGTGTGCGTTTTGAGCGACGTGGCCGCATGGACTATTCGAAGAGGCACGAGCCATTTCGCGGGTCTTCGATCTGGCTTGTCACTATCGCGCAATTGAAATCATGATTTGTTCTATCCTAGGTTTTGGATGGCATGATTGTTGTGCTTGATCATTCAAGTATACCGTGTATACTTAACATGGAAGCTTTGGGATGTTTGTTTTTTGTGTTTGACTCGGTTTTACTCGTTGTTGGAGTCAAGATTTAAATTTTTGGGTCGGTTATTGGTCTGCTATTGGTTTTGACTCTAGTTAGAGTCATGGCGACCTCGTCGTCGTGCATAAAACACTCCAAGTACTTTTGAAAAGCTTTAAAAATGTGGTGTTTTCGAAATCGTTTTGAGTTTTCCGACGTATAGTTATACAAAACTTTCGATTAAACGTATCGATTCCTAAGCATGTTGTAGTCCGATAATGATCAGGTGTTTGTTGGGTATTCAACAGATACTGGGTATCTACAGAGCCCCTACTTTGACTGAGGCTTTGACAGGGCGAAAGTCAAAGTATAGCCCCCAAGATCGAAGATTAAAACCCAGAGACAGAAGCGACGTCGAGGCAGTTCGAAAGAATTCAGGCCAAGCACCTGCCGTCGGGAAGGACGATGCCAAGGCGACTCGGGGATACAAGTCAAGGACCTGTCATCGGGAACACTTTAGAGTGTTTCGACTACCCGTGTGGGTCATTTAAAGTCTGTTAGACTACGTACGAAGGCTCGCCAACCATAGGAAATAGTCATACCTGAGGCATCTTCGGGATATGTCCTTGAATTATTTCTTGTTTGCACGCAAAGGCTCGCCAGCCGTGTTATGTATATGATGTGGCTCGCCAGCCGTGTTGAAAGTGCATTTTGAGGCTCGCCAGCTGTGTTGAAGGTGTGTTTTGAGGCTTGCCAGCCATGTTGAAGGTGCGTTTTGAGGCTCGCCAGCTATGTCGGAGGTGCGTTTTGAGGCTCGTCAGCCATGTCGCGGATATGATGGGGCTCGCTGGCTGCGTTGAAGGTGCATTTGGAGGCTCGCCAGCCGTGGCGCGAGCGCGTTTTGAGGCTCGGCAGCGATATTGAAGGTCGAATGATCGACTGCGGGAAATATCCGTGTTGGACGGGCTTATTTCGAGAGGTTGTTTGAGTTAGTTAGGTCCGTGGGGAGGTCCCCGATATCCTGCTGGGGAGTTTCGGTGTTTATATTGGACGTTTGCGGCGCCGGAAAGAGATAGGCTTGAGCCTGGCTCCTATGGACGGCGGTTTCTGTTATTGTCATGCGAGACTTCGTATTTTGAAGAGAGGTAAGGGTTTTTACTGCCGTTGTTCGGAGTTTGTAGAAATAGCGGATGTGAATTCCGCCATTCGATGTTTTTTTGGGATATAATGGTTTTTGATGCCGTCATCTCGTGATTGGAAATTTGTGGGGAGTAGCGAATTTGAATTTCACTATTTTGTTTTTGTTTGAAAAAGGTGATGGCTTTTAATGCCGTCGTTTGAAATAACGAGTTTGAATTTCGCTATTTTGCTTTTGTGAGGAAGTGACGGTTCTTAAACGCTGTCGTTTGAAATTGTGAAAAATAACGAATTTGAAATTCGTGATTTTATTTTTGTGAGGAAGTGACGGTTTTTAATTCCGTTGTTTGTGATTTGAAATTTGTGAAAATAACGGGTTTGAATTTCGCTATTTCATTTTTTTTGTGTTGTTGTCTTTTTTTGCAAAATGAAAAGTGATGGTTTTTAATTCTGTCATTTGAAATCTATGTAAATAGCAAATTTGAATTTTACTAATTTGTTTTTGATTTGAAAATGACGGTTTTTAATTCCGTCGTTTGAAATTTGTGAGAATATCGAATTTGAATTTAACTATTTCGTTTTTGATTTGACAATGATGGTTTTTAATTCCGCCGTTGAAATTTGTGAGAATAGCGAATTTGATTTTCACTATTTCGTTTTTGATTTGATAATGACGGTTTTTAATTCCGCCTTTAGAAATTTGTGAGAACAGCGAATTTAAATTTCACTATTTCGTTTTTGATTTGAAAATGACAGTTTTTAATTCCGTCGTTGAAATTTGTGAGAATAGCGAATTTGAATTTCACTATTTTGTTTTTATTTCAAATGACGGTTTTTAATTTCGTCGTTGAAATTTGTGAGAGTAGCGAATTTAAATTTCACTATTTCGTTTTTGTTTGAAAATGACGGTTTTTAATTCCGTCGTTGAAATTTGTGAAATTGATTTTTGGATGGGCATTTTGGGTTAAATCCCAAAACTCGCTAGAAAGGACAAGAACATGCCAAAGAGGCGCGAGCCCTTTGGCGATACAAGGGGCTTCCCTTTTTTTCTGTAAAATGACATGAGAATGAGTTGCTCCTCATTCTTTTCGTCTTCAACCTACAAACACTCGAAAAACACCCAAAATCGCCATTCTTGATCTTGTTTTCTCGCTTGTGTTCGTGCCAAATTCATCATGTCATCTCAAGGTATGTAAATCCAATTGATTCCACTTGAATTTATTTGCCTTGTTGTTGATTGAATTAGGGCAAAACCCCAACCTCTCGAAAATTGATTTGGGCATTTTTGCTTAGCCCATTTTCGATTGAAATTGATGCTTGCATTAGGTTAGAAACTTATTTAGGAGTATATGGGTGCTTTTAGTTTGCATTTTGGTACCCATTCCCGCTCTTAAGGAGTAAAAAACGCGAGTAGAGGAGAGATCGTCGCATTTCGCAATGTTGTGTATGTTTGCTTGAGTTGTGTGCCCCACTAGGTTACGTTGTAGTCCGGGAAGACCGTTTTTGCCATGTTGGACCTTTGTTGGGCGTTGTGGGCAATATTTGAATTTTTGCTTTCGTTAGACGGTCTTATGCTAGCAAAATAAGCGTCTGTTTGGGCTCAAGCTGAGCCGTTTTGTTTTGAAATGGACCTTAACGGTAGTTTAGGTCACTTTGGGACGTGATTAAATCACGTTGTTTTGTTCTGGTCGTAGTTTGAATTTTTGACCTGTTTGTGCCCGAATTGGCGTAAAGTTCCCTTTTCCAAGCTGTGAAAAATGCCCAGTTGTGCCGGATACTTTTGTTGCATATTTTGATGGACCTTGTGTGGGTCCGAGGTGTTGGGTGGTTTTTGCAATTTGTCGTTGTTTAGACTCGTCTTTTGTTTGAAAAAAAGGGCGAGCCGTTTTTAGTGCGTTTTTTGTAAAGTGTTTTACTGGACGGGTTTGGGCGGGTTTGCCCTTGTTTTTGTATTGTATTTACAGGTGGTTTTGTTTTTTTTTTGGTCCATTTTGCGCCGTCGTAATGACGAAATTTCGGCTGACGCTGTTTTTTTTTTGTCTCGATTGCTGGTGAGTGTTCTGGAGCTTCTGGGCCCACGAGGTCCGTGGCTGAGGCCATAGAGCAGGAGGATGATCCAGGGGGGACAGACGGCTGTTGTCTTGTCCTTGTCGAGTTGTGTTTCTCTCTGATGGCCTTTGTCTAGCCTTTGATCACGTGTTGATCATTGCCTATTGTCTGCAGAAATTTGGACGTCTGATGGTTGTGGGTTAACGTCGGTGCGTCGTTCTACGTTCCCGTCTTCGATCGTCGTTGAATTCTGATGATTAGGGGTTAACATCGAGGTGGCACCCTATGTCGTGGCTTCTTCTTATCGCTGAATTCCGATGATTGGGGGTTAACATCGGGGCGATGCACTGTGTCACAATTCCTGATTGTCAACTCGTCCGAAGTAACCATGGTAACCACCTCTGCTTCTGTTGTTGCTCCTTTCTTTTCCATGCTGTTCCCTTTCTTTTCTGATTAGAAGGATAGGGAATGCTTAGTTCGGTTGGTGGTGGATAGCCCCCAGTTCATTGTTTTAGGCCAGTGTTTGTATGATAAATACTTGTACCGGATCCTATTTGTATGGTCAGTCATTTGTATCAAACGTGTGTTGATGTATTTTGCGTGAGGCGGTTTGTATATATGTGTTTTTGGTTTGTAGTTTATTTGTGTTTGGCTTTTTTGTGTTGCGTTTCGGAGAAGCACGGTTAGCGGCTGATTCCCCATTTGCTTCGGCATTTGTTCCTTCATCGTTGGTGTAGAAAACAGGCAACAGGTAGCACATATGCATACACATAAACACGCAAAAACACTTGATGAAAACAAAAATAACCACGATGACTCAAAGTTCAAATTAAAATCGTTTGTTAAAAGAATTCTGAAAATTCCGCGACAAGGTGTCACATTTGGATTTTTTCAAAGGAGAGTTGCTTTGAAATTTCGAGAAATTAATTTGTGTTGGAACTAAATTCCATCGAATTTTGCCGAAAATTGATTTGCGACTCCAAAAACTAAAACTCAAACCGTCACGGATGAATTTCAAAAGAGATTTCGCGAGTGTGTTAATTTTGATTTTTTTTTTTTGCGAGATTAAAACCTCGGATTTGCAAGAGCTTGCATTTTTGAGAAAAAAATTGACGTCATGTTATCAATTTTGATTTTTGTGGAAAATGCGAAAAAGCGAAAAAAATTCGGAATTTTCCACTGACATGGAAACGATCCGTCGCGGATCGGGGCGACTAGCCCTTCCCCCATAAAAAAAAGAAGAGAAAAACCCGTATGTTTAAAGCTGCGTCATGAAAACCGTGTCGGACTTCGTCAAACGCAAAAACAAGGAAAAGTGAATGTGAGAAAACACAAAAATTTCCGAACAGGGCTGAAGAGGCGCGAGCTTTGAGGCGAGAAAATATATGTGTCAGAAAGAAACACAACTTGATAGGGACAAATCAAGGTGCGGATCCCGAGAATCACCCCAAAGAGGCGCGAGCCCCGGGGCAATGCAAGGGAGCTTACCCTTTTTTCGGAAAAAAGCGTTGATTGTTTTTTATATATAGGGAAGTTTGTGCTTCATTGTTTCATCATCCGAAACACGAAAAACATCTCTACGAAAACCTTTCTTCTTCTTCCACAAAATAATTCATGGATACTTTCAAAAATAGGTTGCGACATTGGTGTCGGGATTTCTCGCCTCCCGAGAAGTATCAACTCGTTGTAATGGGAGTTGGTGAATTGTTGGTGCTTCATCAAGTTAAGATGCAATCCTCGTTCCTTGAAGCATGCTCTCGGTTTTGGAATTCGAAACATCATTTTTTCATTTTCCGGAAAGGTGAAATTTGCCCCCTTGCCGAATAAGTGGGCGCCTTTGGAGGGTGGCCAGGTTGTACTCTGGTGCTTCCCCTGACTCGGTTGTGTTACAAAGAGAAGTTTCGTTCAATGTTGGGCTTGTCGACAAGCCAAGTGAACTTTCTCCTTGCTCCCCATGGTGTGGATATGTTTGCTCTCATCAACATCTTCTCAAACCAGTTGGATGCTAATGTCTCGGAGGTGGGTAGGAGAAGGGCTCTCGCCTTTTCTCTAGTGCATGCATACCTCCTTGTTGATTCCTTGAAGAAGGAGGGGTCAAGATGGTACGGTAGTATGACCCTTGTGCATGTTGTTGAGCAAATGGAGCACGGGTGGGCTCCATCGTGGTTGGTGCTTAGCGAGATCATCCAAGATTTGGATAAGAAGGGCTCTTGTGGAGAAGCTCCTTCGTTCGGATCTCCAAGGATCCTCCAAGTGTGGCTCATGGAGAGGCTAAGGCACGTAGAGCCTCCGGTCGATTCTTCTTCTTACTCTTTCTGTCACCTTACTATGAGGAAGAAGTTGTATTCGGATAGCTTTGCGTCCACCGAGACCTATTGGACCTCGAAATTAGTGGAGAAGGGTGGTCCTCATATCCGTTGGGTTGTGCCGTGGTGGCACTTGAGGTCCTTGACGAGGTTGCCCGCTTCGGCCGCTTGTTCTTGTTCTTTGATGGTGGTGGGCTTGAAGGTTGCTTCTTTCATTTATCCCAAAATCCTCATGAGGCAAATGGGCTACCAGCAAAAGGTGCCCGCTCAAGATACTCTCGTCCAAGAGAGTGTCTTTTGGAAACCGCGAGCTTGTTTAGATTTTCGAGAGGTGGTGGGCCACTCGGGCGACTTGGGTGGTACCAAATCCCGTTGCCACGACATGGTTCACTCCCGCTTATGTCAAGTGGTCAAGAGCTCAAACCTTGGAAGAAAGGTCCATGTTCCGTAAGGACGAGGTCGTTGACTTTAAGTATAGGGAGGTTGGCAAGGCCAACCGTGCCTTATTCCACGACTTTGTCGATGACGTTAGCCCGGATGTAGTGAGGCCACTGAAGAGGAGGAGCTTGGGTCCGAAAGAGATGGTGGGCCGTGTATGGGCACGGCTAGGACCGAGTATGGGGTCGTGCAAGAGTCCGTAGGCCATCGTCGTTGTAGATCTGTTGAGGATCCTTTCTGAAGAGGAAGTCCATGCTAGGCGGGCCAATAAGAAGAACAAGGGGAAGACGTACCCCGAGGGAAAAGGCAAGGGTAAAATGGAGGAATGAAACCTTCGTTACGCGTTTTACTATTATGTTGTAATAGTGTTGTGTGTTTTTATTATGTTGTACTAGCTATGTATTGTGTATTTTTGTGCTAGTTTTACTATGTGAGATGTCTTAGTTGACATTTTAGCTTGGCAAGTTGTAGACTTGCTTAGCTTTATTTGTTGTCAAGTTTGTAATCCCTCTCATTATTAATTAAATAAGAGGATTGGTTGCGTTAAAAGAAGTTGTGAACGCTTGTTGTTTCTTCCACGCATCTTGTAAAGGCAATTCAGTTTGAATTATCCTAAACATTGCACATGTGAAGGGGATTTTTGTGAGAAAGGAAAAAGGCACTTTTTTCTTTTTTTTTTTTTTTGGAAAAGGGAATGCTTCCTTTTTTTGAAATATGTATGGGTTGTTGTTTTTGTGTGTGGGGATGGTTTTATCCTTATTGTGTAAGGAAGGATTGCCTACGTATTCACCTGTAGAAGTGAAATCAAACCATGTTCGTAGTTCAGGTGTTTTGTTTGAGTTGGGGTGTGTATTTTTGTTTAGGTGTTGTGGTTGTATCCTTCTTGTGTAAGAAAGGATTGCCTACGTATTCACCTAAAGAGGTGAAATCAAACCATGCTCGTAGTTCAGGTGTTTTGTTTTGACTGCAAATGGATGCTGATTTGACATATCAAAGATTGTTTGAAACATGGCAAGGTATCGTAACTTAGACTCGATAAAACATCTAATTTCAAATCAGAAGGCTTTGAAGAATTGACTTGAAGGGAGATTGTGGTCACTTATTGTGAAACTAAGGTAAGGTTTGTGGTTACTAGGGGTTCAAGGGTAGTATTTCTTGAGTTGGTCTAGGTTGCTCGGGTTTGTGAAATCCTCCCCGTCTAGGTTACTCAGTCTCACTGCGCCCTCCGAAAGTATTTTCTTGACCAGATATGGCCCAGCCCAATTGGGTTTGAATTTCCCCTCGGATCGACAGGTAATGGTGCTCGAACTGACTTGAGGTCCAAGTCGCCTTCTTTGATATTTCAGGGTTTGACTTTTTTATTTAATGCCTGTTGTATACGTCGTTGGTATAGCTGGACGTTGTGCAACGCGTTGAGTCGCCTTTTCTCTAGGAGCGTGAGTTGTTCGAAACTTCAACGGGTCCATTCCGCCTCAGGAACTTTACTTTCTAGTAGGATGCGTAGAGATAGAACCTCCAACTCTACTGGTTGAACCGCCTCCATATCTTATGCTAGGTAGAAGGGTGTTGCTCCTTTTAGTGTTCGAATGGAGGTTCGGTATCCACAAAGTGCGAACGGAAGTTTGCTCGGCCAATCGTGGTAACTGTCTTGCATCTTTTTGATGATGGTGACAAGTGTTTTGTTTGCTGCCTCTACCGCCCCGTTGGTTTGGGGACGATAGGGGGATGATCAATGTCGTTTGATTTTTTATTTGTCCAGCAAGGCTTGTGTTTCCGCCCGGAAGTAGGAGCCTTGGTCGCTGATGATTTCGTGGGGTACCCCATATCTGAAGATGATGTTGTCTTGGATGAACTTGGCCACTTTTTTTGGCGGTCAAGTCTGCATAGGATTGGGCTTCCCTTCATTAGGTGAAGTAGTCGATCGCGACGACGACAAAGCAGTGCCCTTTGGTGCCTATCGGGTTGAATATTCCGATGATGTCGATGCCCCAGGTCGAGAAAGGCCAGAGTGATGTCGTGGTGTATAAAAGGGATGGTGGTATTTGTTGTATGTTGGCGATAATTTGGCAATTGTGGCAATGTTTGACTTTTTTATCTTTGTGGTGATCAATGCACAGGAGAAAGATCCCTCGTGGTGTTCTTTTGTATAGAATCTTGGTTTATCACGATTTGTGATGCAAGTAAACGGATGGCTATTTGTCCTCTTGTATCAGAGTTGGGAGGGAATTCATTTTTGGTTTTGTAGTTGAGGATAGCTTGGTACCAAGGTTTGACATGGTTCTCCTCGTCGTTGTTGATGGCGCAGATGTGAGCTGGCTCGCTCCTTCTCTCGACAAGTAAAGGCATCGATGTTATGTCGTCGGGTATGTTGACGAGCGGAAATTTTTGCTAGGACATCACCAAATTGGTTTTCCTCTCGTGGTATGTGGAAGTAGTCGATTTGGTCGAAGAATTCGGCCTCCTGATTGATTTTTGCTTGGTAGGGTGCTAAGCTGTCGCTTTGGATTTTCCACGATCCGAACACCTAATTGATGATGAGTGAGGAATCGACGTGGACCCTCAATTTCTTGATGCCAAGTGTTATGGCTGCTTGTAGGCCGATGAGGCATGCTTCATATTCGGCAGCATTATTGGTGACGGCGAAGTCTAGCTTGACTGAGATCGGAACATGTTCCCCTTCTAGTGATATTAGAAGGACTCTTACCCCGAAGCCTCTTAGGTTTGATGCACCATTGAAGTATAGGTCCAATGTGTCGGTGTTGGCACAAAGGATGTCTTTGTCATGAAGTGACCATGTATCGGCCGTTGGATCCTCATTGACGGGATTTTCTGCTAGGAAATCGGCGACTGCCTTCCCTTCATAACCTTGAGGGGTACGAATTTGAGGTCAAATTCGGATAGCATGAGTGTCACCCTAGATAGCCTTCCGTTTAGCACGGGCTTTTCAAAGATATATTTGATCGGATCCATCTTGGAGCAGATGTGAACCGTGTAGCTGAGCATGTAATGTCGCAGCTTCTTTATTGACCAAACTAGAGCAAGGCATGTCTTTTCCAGTTGGGTGTATCTTGTTTCGTACTCGATGAACTTTTTGCTGATGTAGTAGATGGCTCGGTTTTCGCCGTCGACCGTTTGTGCTAGCATTGCTTCCATGGCCGTGTCGGTGACAGTCAGGTATATGGATAAGGGAATTCCCTGTTGAGGTGGCATGAGAACATGAGGCTTGCATAGGATTTCCTTTATCCTGTCGAAGGCTTTTTGACAATCGTCGTCCCAATCGGTGTGATCGGAGGCGCGAAGCTTCTTGAAGATTGGTTCACAAATCATAGTGAGCTTGGATATGAAGCGGCTGATGTATTGGACTTTACCGAGAAATCCCCGAATCTCCTCCTCGTTCTTAGGCTGAGGCATTTGTTGGAGAGCTTGGATTTTGGTAGGATCAATTTCGATGCCTCTTTTGCCGTCGACGTGTCCCAAGAGTTTTCCGGAGGTGACCCCGAATGCACACTTCTGAAGATTTAGTATCTTGTTGTATTTTCGAAGATGAGCGAAGAATTTCCAAAGGCGCTGATGTGGTCGTCCCGCTCTTTTGATTTAACGATCATGTCATCGACATATATCTCCCATTCCTTGTGCATCATGTCATGTAGGAGAGTGGTGGCGGTTCGTTGGTATGTTGCTTCGGCGTTAATTAGACCGAAGGGCATGATAGTGTAGCAATATGTACCCCACTGTGTAGTGAATACCGTCTTGTTCATGTCTTCCTCAGCCATTTTGATCTTTTTTATACCCAGCATACCCGTCCATGAATGATAAAAGGGCGTGCTCGGCGGTGTTGTCCACCAGGATGTCAATATGTGGCAAAGGGAAGTCGTCTTTTGGACTTGTTTTTTCAGGTCCCTGAAGTCGACGCAAACCCAAATTGTCATGTCTTTCTTGGGTACGGGGACTATGTTGACCACCCAGTCAGAGTATTCGCACTTTGATGAACCCGGCTTTGAACTGTTTGTCTACCTCTTCCTTGATTTTCAGGGCCCATTCAGGGCGCAAACAGCGCAATTTTTCCTTCACGGGTTTAGCTTCGGGTTTGATGGGTATCCTGTGCTCTGCAATCTCTCTGTCAATCCCTTGCATGTCTTTATAGGACCGTGCGAATACGTCCTTATATTCGTGTAAAAGGTCGATGAACTGCTGTCTATCCGAGGGGTCAAGGGTGTTCCATATCCTAAGTTCTTGAGGTGTTTTGTCGGTCACTATGTTGATGGGTTCGGTCTCCTCAATGATGGCTGTCCTATCCTCTCGTTTGTCAAGTTCTTTGGCTAGGTGAGGCGGGTAGTCACTCAAGTTAAATTCCTCATATTCGTTCAGAATGGCATTGCAGTTAATTGAGACGAGTAGTAAGCAAAATTAGCGTTCATTAAGTCGACCTGAGCAAAAAGCTCGGATAGGACAGACATCTCATGGGTAATCATAGGCGACACTGTAGGGGAGGTGGCCCCTGGAAGAAGCTCCAGGTTGCTACCTTCTGCGGGAGTGAGGACGACTCTAGTTGACTCGGCCACTCAGGTAGCCACAAGTTTGTGATAAAACAGTGGAAAATGGGACTTTGACTGGGGCATCATGAGTGCTAAGAGATATGACAGACTCTGACACTGACTCAGACTCATACTCCTCTTCATCTTCACTTCCCTCTTTGAACATAGGGCCTTCTCCAGTTGTGATCTTGAGAATGCGGCCTTGACGATCGGTCCACTTGGCAGCTTTCCTCCAGCCTTGTGTAGCTTTCTCTAGGTCAGCATCAGATATTAAGGCAGTGGGATCGAACTGGTTATCTTTGAGAGCGATGTAGATGATGTCCTCATAGTCAAGGTGCTTGATGTTGTCTTCTCCGAAGAGGAGATTCACGGCTTGCCCGTCTAGGCAAGGGGTTGATTCATATTTGGTTGACGCAACTTTGGTGTTATCGGGGTTGCAGTAGCAGTATTGAAAGACTTCTACGCCCGGGTGTCTGACCTTTGCTACGGGGTCGTAGATTGGCTCAGGAAAGTCGTTGTAGAGCTCAGACTCTCCCTCGGGGACGAAGTATCCATTGAGAGTCAAATGGTAGGGTCGGAGGATGTCTCCGTGCTTTTTGCGCTTCAGTACTAGGAGATTCATTTCCTGGATGTCTTCATCGGTCGGCTCATAGCCTAGCTGATGTGGCTCATATTTGCGCATGTTTAGTCCCCTAACTAGTCTCGTGTCCATGCTTTCTAGTACTTATTAGGGTCGTTTATATCTTATGTTCCCTACATTGAGGTTTTAGTGCCCTTTGTAAGAGAGGATGCTAAGCCTTGCGCATATGGAAGAAAAAGCGGAGCTAAATTGATCGCACTTAACAACCAAGCAACAAAGAGGATGCTAATACTAAAGGCCTAAGTCAACAAACCAAGTAAAATGGGCAATGATGAAGACCCTCACGACTCCTCCGTGATCCCCATGGATCTTGAGGCAGTCAGGAAGAAGATAAGCCAAGCTGTGTAACAATCTGGGCGTCCCAACCTCAAGTCGAGCGACCCGAGCCTAAATCCGGGCGTCTCAAGCCTGAGACGGATGGATCCTCAAGCAGCACGAGCGTCTAACTGGAGCAGGTCGTGGGACTCCTTATGGGACTTGCAAGGCACTAATCTTCTTCTTAAGGACTTAATCGTCATTTAAGCCCTTAGTTACCCTAATTATTGTACTTAGTATAAATACTCCATTGTATTAGGAGATGATTATGAAGTCATTAGAGTAGATTAGAAATCAATTAGGTAAATTACATATTAATCCTTCCTTAATTATTATTGAAGAACTCTTAGATCTAGTGAGGAATTGGAAGATTATTTGGGGGTTTATTGAAGAATTGACAACTCTTCATTCATCAATTAAGTTTTCTTCTATTATTCTTTCTTTCCATTTGTTCATCACAAGTTTGGTACAACTTCTTTACTCCTTGTTTAATTATTGTTTGGTATCCTAATCACTCATCATGTTTGGACTTGTTAGTATTACTGACACCCCTATTAGCATGTCTACCATGACCATGAGTGAGTAGTCTTCTAGTTAGGATTAATGGGAGATTAGGGGAACTAAAACATGGGGGTAGATCCATACTTAATCAAATGTGCTTTCATAAGATTGATTGCCTGTTATAGTTTCAACTTGTGCACATGTTATGCTTGAAAAATTGCTTAATTGAAAACCTTGCACGCATACATCTGTTATCCATTCAACAAGACTTGTAAGACATAAACTTACTTGGGTCTTGTTAGACCATGCATAAAGATGAATAGGAAGAAACTAAGTCGACTTGTAGGTGTTGTACAATCTTGATCGACTCGGCTCCGGGACCCAAATCCTCCTAGGAATTGTAAGACATAAACTAACTCAATTCCACTACAACAATAATTGCTTGCAACTATGAAGACATGTTTGTATGATCACCACCATGAATCCCCTATAAACCCATGACAGCCTAGTGCCTTTAATCAATTGTTTACTCCCGTTTTTACCTTTCCACTTGCTTGGTAGTTTGGACACTCATCTCAACCCAAATTAAATTGTGACACCCTAAGGCATAGCTACTTGCAATTGATAATTTAATCCAATACCCGTCCCTTGGGATCCGACCTTTACTCACCACTCTACTAAGAGTACTTTGTGATTATAAATATTGTTTTGATTGGGTATCTTAGATGAAAAAATTTACAACCGAATCATAAATGGCGCCGTTGCCGGGGACGATGTTCAATTGAATTTATTATCATTGATTGATTTTACTTGTGTCTTTCTTTGCCTTGAGGAAAAGTATTTCCTCAAGGTATTTCTCACGTGTTTTTCTTATTTTACTTTGCGAGATGGATCTTAAAGATTGTTGTGTAGAGGACCATGCGAGTTCTACTCTCATCAAAGTCCCTTTGGAAGCATTGGAGGCCTTGGCAGCAAGTGAGGCCAAAAACTAACATTGGGCATTGGAAGTAGACCTCCTTGAAGCCGCTCTAGCCAACAAAGAGCTCACTTATGAGCAATCTATATGGATAAATGACATTCTCAAGGAAGCATCACAATCCACTAAGGAGGAACAAGCAACCAAGGTAGAACATGTAATGAGGGTGGAATCTCAACCCAAATTAAATTGTGACACCCTATGGCATAGCTACATGCAATTGATAATTTAATCCAATACCAGTCCCTTGGGATCCGACGTTTAATCACCACTCTACTAAGAGTAGTTTGTTTAGATTATAAATACTGTTTTGATTGGTTAGCTTAGACGACAAATTTTACAACCGAATCACTAGCCCGAAGGGGATGTTGGGGACCTTGGCCTGTTTCATGGGAGGCAAGGTGCTCTTCAGCGGGTTGAGAGGTAGTCCCAAAAAATAACCCTGGCGCATCAAAATACGGTTGATCGTGAGGTTCGAGAAAGGATAACAATTAAAGGGTGTTGATTCATTGGTTAGGGCATTTACAGCTTGGAATCCCCACATTTCACTGTCGTCTTCTTCAATGAATTGAGAGGCTATTCCCTTCTTCATGATAGCCTTTATCGGGGATGCGGGAATTGTGATTGTTTTCCCGTTGAAAGGGACCATGATTTTCTGATGAAGGGTTGAGGTGACGGCCTTGGCGGCATGAATCCAGGGGCCTTCCAGAAGCATGTTGAAAGAGGCGTCGATATCGACCACCTAAAAAGTGGCTTGTCTTTCAGGGGTCCAGTTTCAATGGTCAAGGTGGTGAGCCCCGCAACCTTACGATGGGTGCCGTTATAGGCACGTACTCCTTGATTGGTTGGGACCAAGTCAGCGTCCTTGATACCCAGTTTATGAGCCGTCTTGAGGGGAATGACGTTGACCGCGGATCCGTCATCCACTAGGACCATAGGTACGTTCTTTTTCAGGCACTGCACAGTGATGTACAGGGCCAAGTTATGGTTGGCTCCGAATGAAGGGATATTTTCGTCAGAGAAGATGACTGGTTTGTTCAGGTCAGGGACATCTCTGGTCATATGTGCTACCACTTCTTTAGGAAAGGAGGTAGAGGGAACTGTCAACTTTCCCAAGGCTTGCAGCAAAGCCTAACGATGTTCGAAGGATGTAAGAATCAGTTGCTAAATTGAAATTTCGGCTTTCGCCTTTTAAAGTTGTTTAAGGATCGAGTTTTCGGGAACCCTGGGTTGAAGATCCACATCCGGGACGACTTGGTCATTTGTTGTTGGAATAGTTTTTGAATTGTTCAGATTCTGGTAGGGACACCCGGATCGGGTAAGGTGACCGATCTCTTTTGCCAGTTTGCCTTTTTCCGAAACAATGTAGACATCCTCTGCGTCGTCTCTCTAGATACCGTTGATTTTGGGATTGCGAGGGTACCTTGGAGGGGTGTTCCTCGACGGATAGTTTTTGTAGGGGATGTTCTTGTGGGGATAGTTTTTGTGGGGTTGATTATTGTGAGGTTGATTATTGCGAAGCTGATTATTGTGGGGTTGATTATTATGGGATGCATGCCAGAACAATCGTGGGAGCAATCCTTTCTGGGATTGGGAGTGTTGGGTGCTTGGAGGACCCTCCCTTGGCCGTGGTGTTGGTGTTGGCTGGTTAAAATCAGCCTGTGGTAGGCGTCCTCAAGTCGGGTGATCCTTTCTGAGAGACTGGCTATGGCTTCTTCAACCAGTTGGATCATGGTGAGCATAGTTGTGGCGCTGGATACGAACATCCCGTCCGGGGTGTTCTTTTCCAAGGCATTCACCTCGCCTTCAATAGGTAGGATGAGGTGTGAGGAATCCAGGGTTGGCTCGACATCAGAGATGGCATGGATTCCCAAGGGGTTTGTCTTGTTATTTGGTTTTGTTGGCGGACGTAAAGGTAATTCCCCTTTCTCAATCATATCCTAAATGGCGTGTTTCGGCTTAAATCAGGCTTCTGTGTCATGACCTTCGCCCTGGTGGTATTGGCAGTAAGCATTGGGATTCCATAAACGAGTTTTCTTGGCCTCAGACGGATCCGGTGTGGGTCCAATCAGCTGTAGTTTCCCTTGGTCCATGAGTCTTTTTAGGGCACTGACATAGATTTTTCCCATGTTTGTGAATACCCTTTGAGGACGTTCAAGTTTCTTTGTGGTTGGTTCGAGGAGGTTGACCTCATAAATTTTGTTTGTCTGCCCGTAGGGAAGATACCCAGTTGATGTAGACCCCTGATACCTTTTACCGTCGGCTTTGGCTAGAACGCCCTTGCAGAGGTCGTCTTCAATGCAAGTTCCAAGGATTTGGGGATCCTAGAAAGTTTTGATGATTTGATACCTCAGCAGATTGGCATAAACTGGACAGAGGTTGTTGACAAACTTCTCCACCAGAGTTGATTCACTCGGCTTACTGACCAATTGGGTGCTTACCCTCCTCCAACGGGTCAAGAATTCTGTGAACCCTTCCTTATCATTCTGAGTCAGGACCTCAAGAGTGTAGGTGTTTGCTTGGATTTCGACGTTGTCTGCGTACTGTTTGGCAAATTCAACGGCGAATTCGTCCCAAGTGGTTATGCTCTTGGGGTCAATGGAATAGTTGATACGTGCATTTTATATAGTCTTTTTAGTCTTACTTTGCACGTATTTCTATGCACTTTTATACTGTTTTGTATTTCAATATGCCCCAAAATGGCTACTTTGGGTTGTTTTCTCTATTTTGTAGGAATGAGCCTGAAGGTGGTGAAACCGTACTCTTTTCGTCCTGTTTTGCATGCATTTTGAGGAGACGAGAATGTTAGAGCGAGAGTACCGCATTGGGATGCGTGAAGGGATGGTCAACGGAGCGGTCAATGACGAGTTTGAAGCTGTCTTGGAGGAAGAACACTCGATCGATGGGTTTGTTTAGTCGATCGAGTGTTTTTACGTGTTGAAGAGGTCGATCGAATACTTTACCTCACTCGATCAAAATGCTGTTTTAGAGGTTTCCTCGATCGAGTAACTTTTCTGCTCGATCGAGATGATTATCTACTGAAGACCTCGATCGAGTAGTTTTATACTGCTCGATTGAAAGGTTTTATTGTTATTTCATCATGCTTCCAATTAGTTCATTCATTGCTATTAATATTGACAACATTAGTAATATGAGTAGCTAAATTCATTCATGTTGGGATTAGGGAATCCATGGTAGGATTGTGACGATGTAGCGAATAGACTAGATGATTTATTTGTGAGAATCTGTACCCATGGCAATATAATTATAATACCGACTTAGTTGAGTGCATGCTTCTAAGTTACCTTTAAATCTGGTTAAATTTATTCCTGGATCGGAAGATTGGACTAAATAGATCTGCTATGAACAGTAGACTACCCTGACGAGGACGGAAGTAAAGTTAGTGGAAATCTAGGATAGAAAGTGGACCGAAAGGACCTTTCCCGTATCCGTCTCACAGTAAATTATCTAGGCTATTTGCTGTTGAGTCGCTAGACTACCATGGTGAACCGAAATCCTGACATGTTATCTCTTATTTGATCATCTTTATTACATTTTCTGTCTTTTATTGCTCTATCTCTACTGCTCTTTCCTTTAAGCCTTTATTAGTTTAGAAACCAAATTTAAACCCCCCATTTTATGACCAAATAGACGGGCCATAACAGATATCTTGCCTCCCTGTGGAGATCGACCCGACTTTCCTATCTATATTAGTTAGTGCCAGTTGGTTATTTTTGGTAGGTACACGACTAACCTGTCAAATTTTCGTGCCGTTGCCAGGGAGGCAATAGCCCTATCTGTTTTTTTTTTCGTTTATTTTTATCCGTCTCAGGGAATTTTTATTCCTTGATGTTAGAAATCAATATCTCTTTACTCAACATATTCGTAATGTTATAATTTTAATTTAGTCATAAAATTAAAAGATGAACTTATGCATGCAAACAATAATATAATTAAAGAGGAAATCATCATCTCACATTGATATTTCGGTTTATATGGGCACAAGTGAGTTCACCTACTCACTTGTTCTTGAGCTTCCTTAAGTGGATGAACAAGGATTCAAGTAGAGAATCCCTCCCAAGGTTTTATACCCAAGATAACAACTTAATAAAATTAATATTATTATTACTAGAACAATATTAATTTAGTATAAAATTGACCAAAATTATTTTATTCTCTCAATAATTTCGGTTGAGAGAAAGGGAGAAGAAGGAAGATTTTTTATCTCTCTAAAAACCTTATTTTTAGATGTTGAATGAATAATAATACACTAGTGTTTTGATGTAGTGTATAAGATAAATTATAGAGCAAAAGACCCTTGGCCTTGCTCTTTGAAAAACCGGGTAAGGGGGAAGGAAAGGGACCAATGCATGCATTAGGTGGTCTTCACAAGAGCAAGTAGGGTTGCATGGCTAGGTTTAGAAGGAAATGATTATGTTTACCACTAACATAATCAACACAATATATTCCTAATACTCCCCTTAATTTCGGTCATTAGAGATAAAATGGACTCCATTTTATCTTTGTCAATTTGTCAATTTGTCATATGTCACATGTCACATGTCACATAAAATTGTTATGTATTTTTAACATATTAAAAATCAACGCATTAATAAAAATACGTCATATACAAAAATCGACTTAGTAATTCATAATTACCTGTACCAAAATATTTTACCAATTATAAATCACAACATCTTGTATTTATAATAATTTATTCATTCAAATGCAATTGTTTCCTTAAACAATAATTTCATCTAAGTAATAAAACAATTCGATTACTTAGACCGTATCAAATTTAATCAAATTACAATGAGACACGTAAATTTTACTTCCAAAATCGTCCGTCAATTTTAAGTAATTTAATTAACCCGTATCGTCATACGATCAATTAAATGATCAATTAAGAGTGTTACCCTTTAGGTATGACCTAAGGGGATCAACTGGTCACCACCGTCGCACGACAGTAATGTCAAACTCTAGTCAGCCAATCATTACCGATATGTGTGGACCAGTTGACAAGAAATATTACTTCCCAATTGTATTCTTTAAAATGAGACTTAAACATGTGATCATCATGATCAACAGTTGTGATCGCATTATTGTCGGAGGACACATATTCCAACAATCTCCCAATTGTCCTCGACAAGTGTGCGTCACCAATTCTCTTGTCCTATTACTATCTCCCACTCAATGCAAGGTGTCTTTCAGGTCGTACTTGCAAGTGATCATATTGAGAGTGGTTTCCTCGATCTGGAGAATAACTGATTGACCGGATTTATCTACCATAGATATCTACCGAGCGTGGCCACGCATTTCCAGTTCATTTCTCCTCGAGTGGCCCTGAGATATTGTTATAACCCTGACTAGGGGTGGACAATTCCTATCGCACTCATTCCCTTCGACTAGCCACAACCATCATAACTCAAAATATGCCCATTTGACCCCATTTACGAAGGTCGTAGTAACACAAATCAAAGTTAATCTGAAACTGTGCCATCTTAGTTGAATAGTCTTTAGTCAAAAGAATCGACTCATTAGAATACTATAGTAGCTCTCGCCACGACCAGGCTATATAAATTTGCCAGAACTCATAAGGTCCGACAAAATGTTCCTAACAGTCTACCTATGTGATCGACTAGTCATTCTCAGATGACTCTATGGCACTTGAACTTGCCATCAATCGCATCACACTCTAGTCACTTCGAGACGTCACCTCATATAAGTAACTATGGGCGAATACAAAGCTAATCCGTGTTCACTTTAACGGGGTTCAACTGTCTCTACAACCCGTTTGGATGTAACAAATTATAAGGTGGGTTAATTAATAACTCAAACGACAAATGTCGACATCACATTCGGGTAGTCAATACCATATTAAAACCTTGTGATGCATATTAAAAGTGTGTAAACACTTGTTGATTGCAATAGAAGTTTAACATACCATGTGTCCATGTGTTCAAAACTTCTTATAATCGCATTTTCCTTTACGTTCATGTTATCTTTCATAGCATGAACTTTACCAAGTACACATATAGGTTCCCAACCTTGGTTTGGGTCCTTTATCTTGAAAGAACTTCCCTGTCGATTATCACATAACCAATGAATTTGCAGTGAATGATGTAACTTGCACTGATCAAGTCCTCCACCCACTCATAAGCACTAGGTAAATGTTTTGCAGAGTCTTGTAACAATTTGTCAAGATGATTAGCCTAGCACTTCTCACAAGTCCTAGCATATTAGAAAATATTAGTTTTGAGTAACTTCTTACTTCAACTAAGTATCTTTCCAAACATCCTATTTCTCCTTTTAGCTTGAAAAGCTTAGGATTTTCATAAATCCTTACATGTGTTCGAACTTTAATATGTGCAACCTCTTGACACATAACATAGTCTTTTGTCCAACACTGAAATCGCTCATCAGTTCTCCTCGAGAATTCATGACGATTCTTCTATGGCTTGCCAATGATTCATCATGCTCTTATGCATATGATTCATTATTGGATATGTGCATGATTATTCTAATGGCGGAAATATTAGTAACTAATAATCATGTGATCAACCATTCTTAGGTTCAATGAACGACCATGACTGCTAATGGCAATTCCATTTTCATTGACATGAATAACCTATGTTTCTCGTTGATTCGATGTGTATGTCTCAATACCTATCCAACATCTCATGATGTGATTGGATTCATCATAGTCCAATTTTATCCAGAATTGAAAACTCAAATACTTCTTTGTAAAAGAATAGTATTAGCTCGTCATTCTCAATGAGTAATGAGTTATAAACTTTTACAAGATGATTGCTCCCACTAAATTCCATGTCTTCACATGATAATTTCCAACTCCCACTTAATACCACATGTTTCGTAATTGACTGCTCAATTGAAACATTTCAAGAATTGAGATATATTTTGCTTTGCTAAGTTATTAAGATAAAACCATATATGTTCCCATCATATCCTTTCAAAATACCTATTTTGAAGTGGTCTCATCTTAGCCTTATGGAAAGAGATTTTAATCTCTAACTCATTCATTTTAAAATGATGCGTAGCAATGTCATTATTTGAATATGAATAATATTTAATACACGTCCTTCAAAATACCCCTTCCGGAAGGAGGTTTAACCATTTCATTTTCATAATGAGGTTAAGTAATGACTTTTGCGTGGTTAATACTTAACTTAGCTCTTGTGGATATCGGTATATCAATATTTGCAACTTTGATTTATATAGGCTCTTAAGTAAATATCAATGTTGAAACTATTGGTCAAATTTTATCATAAATGATGTGACCATAATTAGCGCATTTTTAGCCCCCGAATTAGCCTTGTTCCCATGCTTTTTAGTGCATATTTGGGTCATTTATTATCTTTAGTTCTTTGTTTTGCATATTCTTTGAGATTTTGATCCCTTGGTAGGAAAGGAGTAATAATCTTGCATTTTCATGGCAAAACAAGACAAAATTGATCGAATTCAATGACCAAGCATCAAAGAGAGACAAGATTAGAAGGCCTTTGTACATATGATAGTAGATGAGCAATGTTGAGAAAGGATCCTTGAGTCCCCAAGGAAATCCCCAAGGAATTTCATGAAGAAAAGGGAAGAAAAGAAGAAGAATTTGTGCTGAGCTACAATCCGAGCGGATTGTCTCCAATCCGCCCGTCTCCTCACAGCACAATCCGAGCGGTTTCCTCCAAAGTCGCTCGGATTGCACCGCCAGAATCCGCCTGTCCCGGATTCCCTCGAATCCGCTCGTCTTCCACCACCAGAATCCGCCTGTCCCGACCCCAATACGCCCGGATTCCACTATAGCACGATTTCCTCTTCTCCAAGTTAAAAAGAAAGAAGCCCTTCCTTCGGAAAATACCGGCTCCTCCCTGCTCAATCTAAAAAGTGTAATTACTAGTTTAGCCCTTAGTTAACCCTAATGCATCTTCCCTAATTTCCACTATAAATACCCCATTTGTCTAATTAGAGGGGCATGTTCTTCTTATCAATAATTAGAGTAGTTAATATCAATAAAATCTCTCTTTAGTTTTGTAATCAACAATTAATCAAGTTCTAATACAAGTTTTATTTCCTTAATCTCTCTTTTGTTCATCCTTTATTTTGGGTAATTGAAGATTATTTGGGTTATTATTGGGAGATTGACAACCTCTCAGTCAAGCATCAAGTCCTTCTTTTATCTTTGCTTTATTATTGGAATCATTAGTAGGTATAATTCTCTTAATCCCTTTTTAATTATTGTTAATTACTTTCATTTATTCATCATGTTTCATATTGTTGATATGATTGACAACCTTGCTAGCATGATAAACATGATAATGAGTGAGTAGTCTCTTAGCTAGGGTTAATGGGTGATTAGGGGAAACCAACATGGGGAATGATTCATGCTTAAATTAATATGCTTTCATGTTTTATTTGCTTGCTTGTTTTGATCTCAACTCATGCACATGTTATATTTGATGAAATGCTAAGCCTATGAATCCTTGCATTTACTATCTTTTCAATGAGACTTGTAAGACATAACCCAACTCGAGTCTCATTAGACCATGCATGTTGTTGAGTAGGGAAGATTAAGTCGACTTGCAGGTGTTGTACAATCTAATCGATTCGGCTCCGGGACTCAAACTTTCCTAGGATTGTAAGATATAACCCAACTCAATCCATCACAACAATAATTGCTTGCTTATAATTTGAGAACATGTTTGTATGATCAATTCCCATGATTCCCCTATGATCCCATGACACCCTAGTGCTTTTTAATCAATTGTTTACACCCCTTTTAATTCATCTTGCTAGTTTATTTTCATTGCTATTTTAGTTAGTGACCTTCTACATCAACCCAATTTGTGACACCCCTAAGACACCACTAGTTTCAATAGAAATCTCATTTCAATACCCGTCCCTTGGGATCCGACCTTTACTTGCCTGTTTACTAATTGTAGAGTTGTTTGTGAAGTTATAAATTGTGTTTTGATTCGGACGTGACCCAACGACCACACCTTTAATTGTGAACACGAAACGGACCGATCAAAAATGGCGCCGTTGCCGGGGACGGTGTTTGTTTGATTTAGATTTCCTTTTTATTGTTATTAGTTGTGTCTTTCTTCGCCTTGGGGAAGTAAAATTCATCAAGGTTTGTTCTAATTGTTTTCGAGTTGTTTGATATTTTGCATGTCTAGAAGGTCACAAGGTGATTTGTTACCTTTTGACCGTGAAATCGAAAGAACCTTGAAGAACAATAGGAGACTTGTTAGGAGGAATTTAAGAGGTATTAGTGAAGTTGTTCAACCAACTATTGAGTTCGTCAATCCTTTCGCAATAGAAGGAGAGGAGAACCCATTACACAATACCCCACAAAATCAACCTACAATGCCTAAATTCTCGTCACACTCACACCCACGAGGAGAACCTACCAAATGGTACTCCTACACCGCAACATCTAACCGGAAATTTTATTGCCAAGTCCGCCTTCATCCAATTAGTTGAAAGGAGCCAATTTGGGGGGATGCCTAGTGAAGACCCTCATTCTCATATGGAAACCTTTTGCGACTATTGTGATGCAATCTCTCAAACGGGTGTGACTCAAGAACAAATTAGATGGGTCTTATTTCCTTTTTCTCTAATCGGCACCGCGAAGCAATGGTTGAAGGGCCTTGATAAGGCCACCCTCGGAATAGATTCTTGGAAGAAGTTGGCTCTAGCCTTCTACAAAAAATTCTACCCACCGGAAAAGACTAACATGCTAAGAGCTCAAATTACGGGTTTTAAGCAAAGGGATGAAGAATCTTTGTATGAAGCTTGGGAGTGGTTCAATGGAATTTGTCGCTCATGTCCTCACCATGGACTTAGCGAATGGTTTTTGGTACAACAATTTTGGAATGGTCTATATGAGGATTCAAGGAACATTCTCAACATGGGATCAAATGGAATGTTCACCGAAGTTGATGACAATCAAACATGGAACAAGATTGAGGAAATGGCGGTCCATAACTCACAATATAGTAGACCTCGCAAGGCTACTAGAGGAGGAAAGCATGAAGTGGACTCCGTTACTCAATTGGGTGCTCAACTTAGTGCTCATATTGACACAATCAATTTGAAGTTTGAAAAAGATATGGCTAGACTTGAAGAAGTCTCAAAATCACCAAAGCATCATGTTAATGCCATGACGGCATCCTCATCAATACCAAGTGGGATATGTGAGAATTGTGGAACTTTGGGACATGACCAAGGTGAATGTAGGGGAACAAATGAACAAGTGAATGCTTTCCAAGCATACAAGAGTGGTACCCCTTATTCGAACTATTACAATGAAAACACCAAATTCCATCCAAATCTCTCATACAAAAGCCAAAATGTTCAAAACCCTCAAACAACATACACTCCACCACCCATGAGAAACCAAAATCAAAGACCCTTTTACAATCAAAACCAAGGTTACCAAAATCAAAATCCATACAATCACCAAAATGACCAAGGTTTTGATGTCCAAAAAGCGGTCCTCCAAATGCAAAAGAATCAACAAGAATTTTTCACTCAAATGCAAAAAGATAGCCAAGCAAAGGAAACCACCATCAACAACATCCTAGCTCACACCAAGATGTTGGAAACACAATTGACTCAACTAGCATCTTCAAGTTCACAAAGACAAAAGGGGCAATTACCACCTCAAAGTAATCCCCCTAGACATGAAACGGTTAGTGCCATTCACTTGAGAAGTGGTACAAGGTATGAAGCACCAAGGAAGCAAGTTGAGGATGAAGTTGTGGAAGCTAGTAACAAGGAAGAAATTGTGCAAAGCTCCAAAGATGGAGAATCATCAAAAGAAGAAAGTTCAAAGAAAAATGAAGACAAGGTCAAGGAGAAGGAGCCCATTGTGATTAGACTTCCTTTTCCAAGTCGTCAAGCCAAGCCCAAATTTGATGATTAACTTGGAAAGTTCATGGAAATTATGAAGAATTTGGAAGTCTCGATTCCTTTCACGGAATTAATCAATCACGTGCCGGCCTATGCGAAAGACATGAAAGATATCCTCACAAAGAAGAAGTCGATCCGGAAGCTTGAGACTATCGCCTTCACTAAGGTGAGTAGTGCAATACTTCAAGGGAGTTCACCTCCAAAGTTAAAGGATCCGGGAATCTTCTCAATACCGTGTACCATTGGCGACATAACGATCAACAAAGCCTTATGTGATCTAGGGGCTAGTGTGAGTGTCATGCCGTACTCGGTGAGTAAAAGGTTGGGGATGGGAGAGCTTAAATGCACCAACATCACACTCCAAATGGCTGATAGATCGACAAAGACACCATTAGGGATATGGGAAGATGTCCCCGTACGAATTGGGAAGTTTTTCATCCTGGTGGACTTTGTCATTGTTGATATGGAGGAAGATTCCAACATTCCAATCATTCTAGGAAGACCTTTCCTACACACCGTGGGTGCGAGTGATTGATGTGAAACATGGTGAGCTCACTCTAGAAGTGGGAGATGAAAGCATAACCTTTAATCTTGACAAGACTATGAGAGCTCCTCATTTGCATGAACCATGTTTTATGATTGATCATTATAGCCGAAAGGATGAAATGAAGAAATCGGAAGTCCAATGGAAGAAAAAAATTGAAGATGCTCCATTCAAAGAGCAAGTGAATTGTGACAAGGAGAGCTTTTAAAACTCATCAAAATCAACCAAAGAAGAAGAGGAAGGCCTCATTGGCCAAAAGAAGAATTTGGGAGAGTTGTCTCCATCAAATCAAGAGATTTTCAATGATCAACTTAATGAAGTTTGTGGTCTTTGGGACGACGAATTTGAAGGGATTTTTAATCCCTACATTGGTAATGCCATCGATCAAGACCAACAACAAGGGCAAAGGACTATTGAAGACCTCTACCATAATAATGAACAAGCTTTTGATTACTTTTTCAAGGTGTTGAGCAACATCAACAACACCTTGAACATGCCCCCTTGACATCTCATCAAGAATGAGAGTATGGTGGAGTCCTCCCTAAACCACCATTTGTAAATATTTCTAACTCCCTAACTCGCATTTCAATTCTTGTATTGCATTTTTGTCATCTTTGGATTTATTTTATTTACTTTGATCAAGATATTTGTTATGTTTGAGAGAAGTGAGGGAGGGACTAACAATTTCAATTGATGTGTAGTGCTTTACCTTAGTGTGGGGATGACAATTTCCTAGGCTATCCATACCTTAGTAGTGCCCCCACAATGACGAACACAAGATTTGAAGAAGAATAGAAGAATGGTAAGGGAAATGCATTGTGCACGGATGGAACTGAATCCGGGTACAAAAGGGTAGAATCCGCCCGTTTTCCTGCAATCCGAGCGTACTGGGTTGAAGACGCACGTCCCTATGAGATGCAATTTTGAAATATTTTTGACTGTAAGAGAATCCGGCGTCCCCGAGCGCAATCGCCTGTCTCGCAAATCCGTCCGTCTTGGATAGAAGACGCCCGTCTTCTCTCGCTAAGGAAAACAAGCAAAATTTCCGACTCAAATCAAGTCAGTCTTCAAGAGAATCCGCCCGTCCCGTATCAAGAAAATCCGAGCGTCTTCTTCTGAATTCGCCCGTCTTTAGGCGAGTTTTATCAAACCCAGAAAGTGCAAAATCCGCCCGTATTGGGCAGAATCCGCACGGATTGCCCCTGCAGTTCGAAAATTTCGGTCTTTATAAAACCCCTCCCACCTTCATTCATTCATTCATTCATTCATAACACTACTTCAAAACATCAAAACCCTCATCCTCTCCATCACAAAAACAAAATCCCTCAACAACATTCACCAAAATCAAATCAAATCATCCTTTCAACAACAAATCAATCACTCCTTTTTCAACAAAAATCAAAACCAAGCACAAAATCTTCAACCTTTGAGTCGATTTTTGAATTCATAAAGGCAAAGCCTTTCACCTTTAAATCGATTTGGGTACACTACAAATTGAAGATTTTTCAGTCTTTTCTTGGTTAAATCATCAATGGCAAGGACTAAGGGAGCAACAAAGGCAACAAAGGCACTTTCACAAAGGCAAATGGCTCTTCAAGCAAAGAAAGCATTGCCTATGGTAGTAGCAACACCAAACTTGGAAGTGCAACAACAACAACAACCTTCTATGGGAGCAACAACATCTTCTACGCCGGAAATCGGTCAACTTTTGCATTATCCGGAGGTAACTTTTATTTCCAAAACCCATAGAGATACTTTTGCCAAGTTTGCTAGGAAATCAATTCAATCCACCAAATTTATTTGTGAAGACACCTTGGGAAAGTTGGGTGTCCTTGAGCAAACTAGAGCCTTTTTCAAAGCCATGGGGTTAGAGAAATTGTTTTAATCAAAAGAGTTGACATACCCCTCCCTTACCTTGGAATTTTTGAGTTCTTTGAAAGTCACCAAAGTTGAGAGTAGGGAGAATCTCGAGTTTCGTCTAGCTAATGTTAGTAGACGCATTTCCTTTAGGGAATTGAGTGAAATCTTGGGTCTTGGTGATGAACCGAGTTATTTAAGAATTATGGAAAGTATGACCCCGACCCTCTTTGGGAGGCAATTTCCGGGAGGAAATTTGAGGACTTTCATGCGAGTCGTGCTCTTTTAGTCCACCATCCGGGCATAAGAGTATGGCACAAGGTCATGGGAAACACCATTATTGCAAGGAAAGATACCAACCATTTCACCAAACTTAATTTTATTCTCCTTGAATCGGCTTTGAACATTGGAAGAGTACACACCAAGCCTTACAATTCTTTGAGGCTCTTGGTAGATAGATGGCTCAACATTGATTGTGGGAAGAAGGGCACTACCGTTATTGTCAATGGCGGCCTAGTCACTATCCTAGCTAAATACTTTGATCCTAACTTCAATAAGGATATCAAGTATAAAGCAAAGGAGAGTGGTCATCTTGTTGATTTGCATACTATGATACACAAATACAAGTGGGTTGCTCATAACCCTCTTGATACCAAGTATGGATGGCTCACTAGTGAAGCTAGATCGTTCATTTTGCCTTCAAAGATTTGTCGTCTAAGCGTCCACCGGACAAATTATCTACTTCCCCTTTCTAAAGAGGCCGAGTATATTATTCAACAACAAAAGGGTGAACTTGAAATGCCCTCCTCTTCCATTGTCATACCACCTTACCCCTTTGAGTATCAAGAGTTCAAGCCGGAAGGAGTTGAAGCTAGAAATGACTATGTGACTCTTCTCATGCAAGCAATGCACAAGCAAGCCTTTGAGGACCGGAAAAATGCTTACTTGGCTCAATAACCACCCCTCCTACACTTAGCTAGGCAAGGACTACTTGACCCATCATGTCCTTTGCCTAGTTGGGCGGATAGAGAAGTCCTATTTTCGGGTGCATCTAGGGTCGTTTCGGGTGACAATGAGGTTGTTGGTAATGAAGAAGTTGATGATAACATTGATGAGGAAGCAAGAGAAGAAGGAGAGAAGGATGGTGAAGATGATGATGAGCAAGATGAGGAAGAAAGTGAAGAGGCAAATGAAGAGGGAAGTGGCAATGTGACCACTTCTAATGAGGAAAGTGATGGTGATAACATGATGGAAGATTAGCAAGCCTTGGAGGCTCCTACCCTCTTATGGTTTGTCTATTTCTCTCTTTGTTTTTATTATTTTTCTTGATCATTGTTGGAGTAGTCCTAGCACCATAGAGGACTCACACCTCGGTACCATTGAGGTGTTCTCATTTTATTGTTCCCATTTTCAAAATCCAAAATGACAAATTAGCTTCATGCATTGCATAGTGTGTGCATGAACTACACCCATCCTTGGACATTAGCAATAGTGTCTCACTCGGTTTGGGGAAGTTAATGCATACACAACGGGAGGTAATTTAAATTATCCTCTCCGTCATAACAAAAACCATGCATCATGTAGTATAACTTAGTGTAGATTGCATTTAGCATAGAAATCATGCATCATCTTTGCATAATTTCCATCATTTTGGCCATTGAGGACAATGCCCATATTAGTGTGGGGATGGGAATTCTAACATTTAACTCTCATTCAAAAATCCAAAAAAATTGAAAAATTTCAAAAATCATAAAAATTTGAAAATTGAAAAACCCAAAAACATGTTTATTTCCCTTTGTAGTCTTGTGTATATATTGTTTTGTATATATTGTGTTTGTTCTATCCTTGTTCACATTGATTGACTACGCCACATCCGAGACATGAGGATAATGAAGACCGCATGGTATGATCTTTCCAATCTCCTTTTTCCTCTTTATGTTAATGACTATGTGGCTTTATTTTGATTGATGCGGTATAACAATGTGAACTTAGGACTTGCATTTAGTTTATATGTCATATTAGTTGATAGAATCACTTGCATTAGGATGTTTATATTAGTTGCATCATGGCATGTAGTTGCATGTTAGAAATGTTTTGAAAAATGCCTAATTAGGAACTTTGACAAGAGCAACTAAGCCATTACAAATACTTGTTCAACTTAAGACTTTGCCTACTAGAATGGTTGTAAAACACCCTAGATAGTGTCATACTAGTGTCTTTTGACCCATGACCCAAGGCCTAGTCAAGAGTTTGCATGTGAGTCACCTATCCAACCCCGTGATGCGATGTGGACTTGGTTAACTTGTCTAGGTGACCTTGATTGACCTTGTGGTAAGGCAACCCAAAAATACTTTTCTATCAATAAGCTTGAAAGTGCTCATTTCGAAAATTTTGTCATGTGGAAGTAATTTAATGCCAAGGAAACCTTAAATGTTATGAAATGTTGAAATGTTGAGAAATTTAATTGTTTTGATGGAGGCGTACCACTTCGATGTGCTTTGGTGCGGGATCCATTGAATTGGGCCCCCACACGGTTGTGAATTCGGCCGCCTAGAGACAGATTGACTATCACCCCGAAAAGCTATTGTCTAGAGGTTAACCGGTTGCCTAATAAGCGATTGGCGAAAGAAAAGGACACTAGCCCGGAAGGGACAAACCCCATCTTAAATTTTTGAAATGTGAAAGTGAAATGAGGACAATTTTGAATGCTAGTCATATCCACCCGTTGTGAATAAAGATTTGAGCATTTCATTCCCAAAAAGCCTTTTGTCAAGCCACTTGGTCGAGCTTGGGACGATCCATGACCTTTACTTTTGTAGAGAATTCGAGACTTGTCATGTCATACGCTACTAGCATCATAGGGATCATCATTCCACCACCATCCGATCGCTCTTGACGAAAGCATTTGGAAATTGAGGACGAAAGTAGTCTAGTTTAACACCATTTGGAGGTGATTTAGTGCCATCCTCTTAGCCTTAGTAATTTGTTGAACTAGTATTTGTGAAGGATTACATGCTCTTAAATTTGTTCCTCTTTAGTGCCTCCGCCACTTGATGAGGAAGTGGCTATTCCTTTTGTAGATGCATCCATTATGTGATTTTGTGTGCTTAATGTTTGGATGTGTCGCCATTTTGGCAAGACCCACCTTGCCTTGCAAGAAGACATCCTACCTCATGGTTGTCTTGTTGTGAGTTGAAGGGGCGGAGTGAGACCCGCTAATTGTCTCATATCGGCTATATTATTAAGATAGGTTAGTATTGGTCCTAGTCTTTGTCACCTCTTTACTCGGGACGAGCAAAGGTTCGGTTTGGGGATATTTGATGTGACCATAATTAGCGCATTTTTAGCCCCCGAATTAGCCTTGTTCCCATGCTTTTTAGTGCATATTTGGGTCATTTATTATCTTTAGTTCTTTGTTTTACATATTCTTTGAGATTTTGATCCCTTGGTAGGAAAGGAGTAAGAATCTTGCATTTTCATGGCAAAACAAGACTAAATTGATCGAATTCAATGACCAAGCATCAAGGAGAGACAAGATTAGAAGGCCTTTGTACATATGATAGTAGATGAGCAATGTTGAGAAAGGATCCTTGAGTCCCCAAGGAAATCCCCAAGGAATTTCATGAAGAAAAGGGAAGAAAAGAAGAAGAATTTGTGCTGAGCTACAATCCGAGCGGATTGTCTCCAATCCGCCCGTCTCCTCACAACACAATCCGAGCGGTTTCCTCCAAAGACGCTCGGATTGCACCGCCAGAATCCGCCCGGATTCCCTCGAATCCGCTCGTCTTCCACCACCAGAATCCGCCCGTCCCGACCCCAATACGCCCGGATTCCTCTACAAAGACGATTTCCTCTTCTCCAAGTTAAAAATAAAGAAGCCCTTCCTTCGGAAAATACCGGCTCCTCCCTGCTCAATCTAAAAAGTGTAATTACTAGTTTAGCCCTTAGTTAACCCTAATGCATCCTCCTTAATTTCCACTATAAATACCCCATTAGTCTAATTAGAGGGGCATGTTCTTCTTATCAATAATTAGAGTAGTTAATATCAATAAAATCTCTCTTTAGTTTTGTAATCAACAATTAATCAAGTTCTAATACAAGTTTTATTTCCTTAATCTCTCTTTTGTTCATCCTTTATTTTGGGTAATTGAAGATTATTTGGGTTATTGTTGGGAGATTGACAACCTCTCAATCAAGCATCAAGTACTTCTTTTATCTTTGCTTTATTATTGGAATCATTAGTAGGTATAATTTTCTTAATCCCTTTTTAATTATTGTTAATTACTTTCATTCACTAGTGAAGCTAGATCGTTCACTTTGCCTTCAAAGATTTGTCTTCTAAGCGTCCACCGGACAAATTATCTACTTCCCCTTTCTAAAGAGGCCGAGTATATTATTCAACAACAAAAGGGTGAACTTGAAATGCCCTCCTCTTCCATTGTCATACCACCTTACCCCTTTGAGTATCAAGAGTTCAAGCCGGAAGGAGTTGAAGCTAGAAATGACTATGCGACTCTTCTCATGCAAGCAATGCACAAGAAAGCCTTTGAGGACCGGAAAAATGCTTACTTGGCTCAATATCCACCCCTCATACACTTAGCTAGGCAAGGACTACTTGACCCATCATGTCCTTTGCCTAGTTGGGCGGATAGAGAAGTCCCATTTCCGGGTGCATCTAGGGTCGTTTCGGGTGACAATGAGGTTGTTGGTAATGAAGAAGTTGATGATAACATTGATGAGGAAGCAAGTGAAGAAGGAGAGAAGGATGGTGAAGATGATGATGAGCAAGATGAGGAAGAAAGTGAAGAGGCAAATGAAGAGGGAAGTGGCAATGTGACCACTTCTAATGAGGAAAGTGATGGTGATAACATGATGGAAGATTAGCAAGCCTTGGAGGCTCCTACCCTCTTATGGTTTGTCTATTTCTCTCTTTGTTTTTATTATTTTTCTTGATCATTGTTGGAGTAGTCCTAGCACCATAGAGGACTCACACCTCGGTACCATTGAGGTGTTCTCATTTTATTGTTCCCATTTTCAAAATCCAAAATGACAAATTAGCTTCATGCATTGCATAGTGTGTGCATGAACTACACCCATCCTTGGACATTAGCAATAGTGTCTCACTCGGTTTGGGGAAGTTAATGCATACACAACGGGAGGTAATTTAAATTATCCTCTCCGTCATAACAAAAACCATGCATCATGTAGTATAGCTTAGTGTAGATTGCATTTAGCATAGAAATCATGCATCATCTTTGCATAATTTCCATCATTTTGGCCATTGAGGACAATGCCCATATTAGTGTGGGGATGGGAATTCTAACATTTAACTCTCATTCAAAAATCCAAAAAAATTGAAAAATTTCAAAAATCATAAAAATTTGAAAATTGAAAAACCCAAAAACATGTTTATTTCCCTTTGTAGTCTTGTGTATATATTGTTTTGTATATATTGTGTTTGTTCTATCCTTGTTCACATTGATTGACTACGCCACATCCGAGACATGAGGATAATGAAGACCGCATGGTATGATCTTTCCAATCTCCTTTTTCCTCTTTATGTTAATGACTATGTGGCTTTATTTTGATTGATGCGGTATAACAATGTGAACTTAGGACTTGCATTTAGTTTATATATCATATTAGTTGATAGAATCACTTGCATTAGGATGTTTATATTAGTTGCATCATGGCATGTAGTTGCATGTTAGAAATGTTTTGAAAAATGCCTAATTAGGACCTTTGACAAGAGCAACTAAGCCATTACAAATACTTGTTCAACTTAAGACTTTGCCTACTAGAATGGTTGTAAAACACCCTAGATAGTGTCATACTAGTGTCTTTTGACCCATGACCCAAGGCCTAGTTAAGAGTTTGCATGTGAGTCACCTATCCAACCCCGTGATGCGATGTGGACTTGGTTAACTTGTCTAGGTGACCTTGATTGACCTTGTGGTAAGGCAACCCAAAAATACTTTTCTATCAATAAGCTTGAAAGTGCTCATTTCGAAAATTTTGCCATGTGGAAGTAATTTTATGCCAAGGAAACCTTAAATGTTATGAAATGTTGAAATGTTGAGAAATTTAATTGTTTTGATGGAGGCGTACCACTTCGATGTGCTTTGGTGCGGGATCCATTGAATTGGGCCCCCACACGGTTGTGAATTCGGCCTCCCAGAGACAGAGTGACTATCACCCCGAAAAGCTATTGTCTAGAGGTTAACCGGTTGCCTAATAAGCGATTGGCGAAAGCAAATGACACTAGCCCGGAAGGGACAAACCCCATCTTAAATTTTTGAAATGTGAAAGTGAAATGAGGACAATTTTGAATGCTAGTCATATCCACCCGTTGTGAATAAAGATTTGAGCATTTCATTCCCAAAAAGCCTTTTGTCAAGCCACTTGGTCGAGCTTGGGACGATCCATGACCTTTACTTTTGTAGAGAATTCGAGACTTGTCATGTCATACGCTACTAGCATCATAGGGATCATCATTCCACCACCATCCGATCGCTCTTGACGAAAGCATTTGGAAATTGAGGACGAAAGTAGTCTAGTTTAACACCATTTGGAGGTGATTTAGTGCCATCCTCTTAGCCTCAGTAATTTGTTGAAATAGTATTTGTGAAGGATTACATGCTCTTAAATTTGTTCCTCTTTAGTGCCTCCGCCACTTGATGAGGAAGTGACTATTCCTTTTGTAGATGCATCCATTATGTGATTTTGTGTGCTTAATGTTTGGATGTGTCGCCATTTTGGCAAGACCCACCTTGCCTTGCAAGAAGATATCCTACCTCATGGTTGTCTTGTTGTGAGTTGAAGGGGCGGAGTGAGACCCGCTAATTGTCTCATATCGGCTATATTATTAGGATAGGTTAGTATTGGTCCTAGTCTTTGTCACCTCTTTACTCGGGACGAGCAAAGGTTCGGTTTGGGGATATTTGATGTGACCATAATTAGTGCATTTTTAGCCCCCGAATTAGCCTTGTTCCCATGCTTTTTAGTGCATATTTGGGTTATTTATTATCTTTAGTTCTTTGTTTTGCATATTCTTTGAGATTTTGATCCCTTGGTAGGAAAGGAGTAAGAATCTTGCATTTTCATGGCAAAACAAGACTAAATTGATCGAATTCAATGACCAAGCATCAAGGAGAGACAAGATTAGAAGGCCTTTGTACATATGATAGTAGATGAGCAATGTTGAGAAAGGATCCTTGAGTCCCCAAGGAAATCCCCAAGGAATTTCATGAAGAAAAGGGAAGAAAAGAAGAAGAATTTGTGCTGAGCTACAATCCGAGCGGATTGTCTCCAATCCGCCCGTCTCCTCACAACACAATCCGAGCAGTTTCCTCCAAAGACGCTCGGATTGCACCGCCAGAATCCGCCCGGATTCCCTCGAATCCGCTCGTCTTCCACCACCAGAATCCGCCCGTCCCGACCCCAATACGCCCGGATTCCTCTACAGCACGATTTCCTCTTCTCCAAGTTAAAAATAAAGAAGCCCTTCCTTCGGAAAATACCGGCTCCTCCCTGCTCAATCTCAAAAGTGTAATTACTAGTTTAGCCCTTAGTTAACCCTAATGCATCCTCCTTAATTTCCACTATAAATACCCCATTAGTCTAATTAGAGGGGCATGTTCTTCTTATCAATAATTAGAGTAGATAATATCAATAAAATCTCTCTTTAGTTTTGTAATCAACAATTAATCAAGTTCTAATACAAGTTTTATTTCCTTAATCTCTCTTTTGTTCATCCTTTATTTTGGGTAATTGAAGATTATTTGGGTTATTGTTGGGAGATTGACAACCTCTCAATCAAACATCAAGTACTTCTTTTATCTTTGCTTTATTATTGGAATCATTAGTAGGTATAATTTTCTTAATCCCTTTTTAATTATTGTTAATTACTTTCATTCACTAGTGAAGCTAGATCGTTCACTTTGCCTTCAAAGATTTGTCTTCTAAGCGTCCACCGGACAAATTATCTACTTCCCCTTTCTAAAGAGGCCGAGTATATTATTCAACAACAAAAGGGTGAACTTGAAATACCCTCCTCTTCCATTGTCATACCACCTTACCCCTTTGAGTATCAAGAGTTCAAGCCGGAAGGAGTTGAAGCTAGAAATGACTATGTGACTCTTCTCATGCAAGCAATGCACAAGCAAGCCTTTGAGGACCGGAAAAATGCTTACTTAGCTCAATATCCACCCCTCCTACACTTAGCTAGGCAAGGACTACTTGACCCATCATGTCCTTTGCCTAGTTGGGCGGATAGAGAAGTCCTATTTCCGGGTGCATCTAGGGTCGTTTCGGGTGACAATGAGGTTGTTGGTAATGAAGAAGTTGATGATAACATTGATGAGGAATCAAGTGAAGAAGGAGAGAAGGATGGTGAAGATGATGATGAGCAAGATGAGGAAGAAAGTGAAGAGGCAAATGAAGAGGGAAGTGGCAATGTGACCACTTCTAATGAGGAAAGTGATGGTGATAACATGATGGAAGATTAGCAAGCCTTGGAGGCTCCTACCCTCTTATGGTTTGTCTATTTCTCTCTTTGTTTTTATTATTTTTCTTGATCATTGTTGGAGTAGTCCTAGCACCATAGAGGACTCACACCTCGGTACCATTGAGGTGTTCTCATTTTATTGTTCACATTTTCAAAATCCAAAATGACAAATTAGCTTCATGCATTGCATAGTCTGTGCATGAACTACACCCATCCTTGGACATTAGAAATAGTGTCTCACTCGGTTTGGGGAAGTTAATGCATACACAACGGGAGGTAATTTAAATTATCCTCTCCGTCATAACAAAAACCATGCATCATGTAGTATAGCTTAGTGTAGATTGCATTTAGCATAGAAATCATGCATCATCTTTGCATAATTTCCATCATTTTGGCCATTGAGGACAATGCCCATATTAGTGTGGGGATGGGAATTCTAACGTTTAACTCTCATTCAAAAATCCAAAAAAATTGAAAAATTTCGAAAATCATAAAAATTTGAAAATTGAAAAACCAAAAACATGTTTATTTCCTTTGTAGTCTTGTGTATATATTGTTTTGTATATATTGTGTTTGTTCTATCCTTGTTCACATTGATTGACTACGCCACATCCGAGACATGAGGATAATGAAGACCGCATGGTATGATCTTTCCAATCTCCTTTTTCCTCTTTATGTTAATGACTATGTGGCTTTATTTTGATTGATGCGGTATAACAATGTGAACTTAGGACTTGCATTTAGTTTATATGTCATATTAGTTGATAGAATCACTTGCATTAGGATGTTTATATTAGTTGCATCATGGCATGTAGTTGCATGTTAGAAATGTTTTGAAAAATGCCTAATTAGGAACTTTGACAAGAGCAACTAAGCCATTACAAATACTTGTTCAACTTAAGACTTTGCCTACTAGAATGGTTGTAAAACACCCTAGATAGTGTCATACTAGTGTCTTTTGACCCATGACCCAAGGCCTAGTCAAGAGTTTGCATGTGAGTCACCTATACAACCCCGTGATGCGATGTGGACTTGGTTAACTTGTCTAGGTGACCTTGATTGACCTTGTGGTAAGGCAACCAAAAAATACTTTTCTATCAATAAGCTTGAAAGTGCTCATTTCGAAAATTTTGTCATGTGGAAGTAATTTAATGCCAAGGAAACCTCAAATGTTATGAAATGTTGAAATGTTGAGAAATTTAATTGTTTTGATGGAGGCGTACCACTTCGATGTGCTTTGGTGCGGGATCCATTGAATTTGGCCCCCACACGGTTGTGAATTCGGCCGCCCAGAGACAGAGTGACTATCACCCCGAAAAGCTATTGTCTAGAGGTTAACCGGTTGCCTAATAAGCGATTGGCGAAAGCAAAGGACACTAGCCCGGAAGGGACAAACCCCATCTTAAATTTTTAAAATGTGAAAGTGAAATGAGGACAATTTTGAATTCTAGTCATATCCACCCGTTGTGAATAAAGATTTGAGCATTTCATTCCCAAAAAGCCTTTTGTCAAGCCACTTGGTCGAGCTTGGGACGATCCATGACCTTTACTTTTGTAGAGAATTCGAGACTTGTCATGTCATACGCTACTAGCATCATAGGGATCATCATTCCACCACCATCCGATCGCTCTTGACGAAAGCATTTGGAAATTGAGGACGAAAGTAGTCTAGTTTAACACCATTTGGAGGTGATTTAGTGCCATCCTCTTAGCCTTAGTAATTTGTTGAACTAGTATTTGTGAAGGATTACATGCTCTTAAATTTGTTCCTCTTTAGTGCCTCCGCCACTTGATGAGGAAGTGCTATTCCTTTTGTAGATGCATCCATTATGTGATTTTGTGTGCTTAATGTTTGGATGTGTTACCATTTTGGCAAGACCCACCTTGCCTTGCAAGAAGGCATCCTACCTCATGGTTGTCTTGTTGTGATTTGAAGGGGCGGAGTAAGACCCGCTAATTGTCTCATATCGGCTATATTATTAGGATAGGTTAGTATTGGTCCTAGTCTTTGTCACCTCTTTACTCGGGACGAGCAAAGGTTCGGTTTGGGGATATTTGATGTGACCATAATTAGCGCATTTTTAGCCCCCGAATTAGCCTTGTTCCCATGCTTTTTAGTGCATATTTGGGTCATTTATTATCTTTAGTTCTTTGTTTTGCATATTCTTTGAGATTTTGATCCCTTGGTAGGAAAGGAGTAAGAATCTTGCATTTTCATGGCAAAACAAGACTAAATTGATCGAATTCAATGACCAAGCATCAAGGAGAGACAAGATTAGAAGGCCTTTGTACATATGATAGTAGATGAGCAATGTTGAGAAAGGATCCTTGAGTCCCCAAGGAAATCCCCAAGGAATTTCATGAAGAAAAGGGAAGAAAAGAAGAAGAATTTGTGCTGAGCTACAATCCGAGCGGATTGTCTCCAATCCGCCCGTCTCCTCACAGCACAATCCGAGCGGTTTCCTCCAAAGACGCTCGGATTGCACCGCCAGAATCCGCCCGGATTCCCTCGAATCCGCTCGTCTTCCACCACCAGAATCCGCCCGTCCCGACCCCAATACGCCCGGATTCCTCTACAAAGATGATTTCCTCTTCTCCAAGTTAAAAAGAAAGAAGCCCTTCCTTCGAAAAATACCGGCTCCTCCTCGCTCAATCTAAAAAGTGTAATTACTAGTTTAGCCCTTAGTTAACCCTAATGCATCCTCCCTAATTTCCACTATAAATACCCCATTAGTCTAATTAGAGGGGCATGTTCTTCTTATCAATAATTAGAGTTGTTAATATCAATAAAATCTCTCTTTAGTTTTGTAATCAACAATTAATCAAGTTCTAATACAAGTTTTATTTCCTTAATCTCTCTTTTGTTCATCCTTTATTTTGGGTAATTGAAGATTATTTGGGTTATTGTTGGGAGATTGACAACCTCTCAATCAAGCATCAAGTACTTCTTTTATCTTTGCTTTATTATTGGAATCATTAGTAGGTATAACTCTCTTAATCCCTTTTTAATTATTGTTAATTACTTTCATTTATTCATCGTGTTTCATATTGTTGGTATGATTGAGAACCTTGCTAGCATGATCAACATGATAATGAGTGAGTAGTCTCTTAGCTAGGGTTAATGGGTGATTAGGGGAAACCAACATGGGGAATGATTCATGCTTAAATTAATATGCTTTCATGTTTTATTTGCTTGCTTGTTTTGATCTCAACTCATGCACATGTTATATTTGATGAAATGCTAAGCCTATGAATCCTTGCATTTACTATCTTTTCAATGAGACTTGTAAGACATAACCCAACTCGAGTCTCATTAGACCATGCATGTTGTTGAGTAGGGAAGATTAAGTCGACTTGTAGGTGTTGTACAATCTAATCGATTCGGCTCCGGGACCCAAACTTTCCAAGGATTGTAAGATATAACCCAACTCAATCCATCACAACAATAATTGCTTGCTTATAATTTGAGAACATGTTTGTATGATCAATTCCCATGATTCTTTTATGATCCCATGACACCCTAGTGCTTTTTAATTAATTGTTTACACCCCTTTTAATTCATCTTGCTAGTTTATTTTCATTGCTATTTTAGTTAGTGACCTTCTACATCAACCCAATTTGTGACACCCCTAAGACACCACTAGTTTCAATAGAAATCTCATTTCAATACCCGTCCCTTGGGATCCGACCTTTACTTGCCTCTTTACTAATTGTAGAGTTGTTTGTGAAGCTATAAATTGTGTTTTGATTCGGACGTGACCCAACGACCACACCTTTAATTGTGAACACGAAACGGACCGATCAATAAACTTGTCAAAACTCTTGTTAAGACTTTATATTAGTCATTCTTATTCCAAAACTTTCTTTTGGTCTCCTCGTGTAGTTATCTTGAGAACATATTCTTTCGATTACTTCACTTGGTCTCTTTTGTCATGTAGATTTATTTGAGACCATAGATCTCATCTATTCGTGTATACCATATAAATAGATATACCTTTATTCAAATCATTCTTCCTTGCGTAGATCTCATTTACACAAGTACACAATTTTATCTTGGTGTTCTTTGTGTCCTCATTTTTCTCCCACTCTATCTTTAGAATGAATACACTAGAGATTCAAAGATAGCATATGAGACACAGATAATGATTTTTGAAGTATAAGGAGAACTATCTCATAGGTTGACTAATTGTTTTAGATTTTGTAAGTGTACTTGGTGATTGACATACCTTTAAGAGAGTTTATTAACTCAATATCATTTTATAAATGATCATACACAAGCCTTAAGCTTGTGGACATATAATGAATCCCATCATTATAGTTGTCTATTAGATCACTTTAAGTGAATAATCATATGTTTCCATGAGCAAGCATGTAAAGACGAATTTTAGAACAAGGATAAAAACGATAAAACTGGTGACTTGGGTTGCGAACCAAGCCACCATTATCCAAAATACAACCATTATCCAAAATACATTTCCATGTCGAACACGGAAATCAAAAGGTTCTAAAATCCGAAACATAATTAAAATAAGACAATAAAAAGCGAAGCTTCATGGAAACTATTCCTAGCTTCTCGATGGTTTCTCAAGCTTGCTTTTCTTTTCCCTTGTCCTTGCTTGGTGGAGGCCCTATTTACAATAAAAAGGGGATACATTATCACAACTTTGTATCACAATACCATAGTTGAATTAGAAACATAAAAGAAAGGATAGTCATTTACCTACTGGAGTGATCTTTCCAGCCTTAATATCACCAAGGTATTTGGAACAATTTCTTTTCCAATGTCCGACACCATTACAATAATGGCATTTATCAAGAGGACCCTTCTTGATTTTGGAAGTGCTAGCTTCATAAGTCCTAGCTTCGGTGAAAGTGGGAGCTTGCTTCTTACTCTTCTTCCCATTCTTTTTGAACTTCCCCTTGCTTTTGGTGCTTATGTTAAGCACATCCTTAGGTGGGTTAACATTTAACCCCATGTCTCTTTCGGCTTGCACAAGTAACTTGTGCAACTCTTCAAGAGACACGTCCTTGTCTTGCATGTTAAAATTCACCCGGAATTGAACATACGCTTTGACCTTGGATAAGGAGTGTAGAATCCTATCTACAATGAGTTCTTTGGGGATTTCATCCTTTTGAATCTTCAAGGTCTCGACTAGCTCCATTAATTTGAGCACATGAGGGCTAACCTTTTGGCCCTCTTTGAAGTCGAGATCAAAGAATGCCGCGGCCGCCTCATATTGGACGATCCGCGGAGTTTGTGAAAACATTGTCACAAGCTTGGAGTAGATTTCATTAGCGGTGCCCATTTTAAAGGCTCTCCATTGGAGATCCACCTCCATCGCAAAGATCAACACATTTTTCATTGCGGCGGACTCCTTATGGTAGGCCTCATATGCTTCCCTAGTGGCGGCGGTCGACCTAGTGTTAGGTTTGGGTGGAGAGGCCTCGGTGAGGTAACAAACCTTGTCGTCACCTTGGGCGGCTAATTTGAGTTGGGCATCCCAGTCGGAGAAATTTGACCGATTCTTTTCAAGTTTACATCGATCCATGAAGGATCGGAGCCATGAAGTATTAGTGAGAGGCGTGGCGTTGGTGTTTGGATTTGCCATTTGTTATGAGAAATAAGAGCGGTCTACAAAACAAAATATAGAAGGAATAAAACATATGTCGTTTTCAATATAATAATACTCGTAAAATAAATTTAAACAAGTTTTATTGCATTTATCTAGTGACCTCTACCCAACTTGATAAATGATTCCAAGACCCAAATTCATATTAACTTAGGGCACGGTGTGCCGAAATACCCTTTATTAACATAACTCGGTGGATTAACCTTTTAATCGATTCTACTTTTAGAACTCTTGGTCGATAAAATTTACATTAATAATTATCTCTAGCCCGAGACACATCCGGAAATCGTCGTGAATACTTTCGTTGAGTACAACCCAAATTTCGAATAAATGTGTCCATGATCCAAACTCATATCAACTTAGGGCACGGTGTGCCGAAATACCCCTCATTAACATAAATTCGGTGGATAGACATTTATCACTCACTTCCCCTACGTAACAAGGATTGTACCCCGGTAGGGCCGAGTGCACTCCCTCGCGAAATAGGTTTTCATGGTTTCTACTATTTGGTAAGGCTATGTCTCAATTGATTGTTTTAGCGAGAGGTCATGTCAATTTATTATCTATCACGTTTTAAGTGAACTAAAGCGGTGAACTATGATAATTCTAATTGACACGGTCGATAAACTCGAATAAAAGATAATGCATGTTTTAGTTATGGCGATTTAGCGATGCATGCAACATATAAATAACATGCAAATCATAAAATAAATCCTAGTATGGCCTTCCTAAAATAGAAAATCTAATTAACTATTACATAATCGGAAACCAACTCCATTGGTCCCTTGAACTTCGGTTATGGCACGCATCTCGAGGTAACACCGTCTTTAAGTATCTCCTTCTTGAATGACACCGTCTTCAAGGAACTCCGGAATAAATAAATTACATAACAAATTACATAATTTCCTATTATACATTTGTAATTAAAATAAAATAAATATATTAAATTACAAAACGGTGATACGAGATCACAATAAATTACAACCGAATCGATATTCCCATACATTTCGGGTAATACCAATTAAAACTAAGGCCATACTAAGTAAAATTACATAAAATAAAATTATGACAATCATAAATAAAAATGAAGCATTATAATATGTATGAACATGCCCAATTTTATGCTAAATCGCCTTTAAGGAGCCAATATCGTATATTTAACGGTTTTTACGGATTTGCGTGATTCAACCTTTTAAAATCACAATAAATTACATAAATTCATATTTATGCACAAGTTAATTACCCTAACCACTTAGGACTCAAAATTTAGTCTCCACTAACTATTTGACCATAATTAACTTATATTTCTTAAAATTGTTCATTAATGGACCCAAAATAACAATAAAAATGCTATAAACTTCAAATAAATCACAAAAATTTCAAATAAATTTGAAATTTGAAATTTAAACTTATGAACATTCTGGAAAAATACCATTACACTCATAATGTTCAATAAACTTTGGTTAAAATTTCGTAAAATTATCAGAAAAACTATGTTGCGGTTTATCGGATTTATCAATAATAATCATAAAAACATGAGAAAAATATATTCATCAACTTTTCAATTTTAGATCTGAAAAAGATAATAAAATGCAATATGTGACGTTTTTCCTTAGTCATGGAGTATGTTTTAGCAATTATTCACTAATTAAGTCACTATTTATGCTATTTTTCATCAAAAATTCATAAATCATGCATAAAGACTTCAATATAGCCTATTATTTTACACACCTCTTGTAAAATTGCATGTGACAACATACTAAATTTCTATGACCAGATTCGAAATTTATATCATATTAACCTATTTTTCTTCTAAATCCGATTTTAAACATGAAAAATCCATATTTCAAGCATAAAAACTCCAAAAATTCTGAAAATTTACAGGTCATCTAAAAATAAAACATGTGATAACATATCCAAAAATCACTGGAAAATTCGAAGTTTAGCTAATTTTAGTCCGAAAATGACATTTTAATCATAAAATCACATTTTTAATGCCATTATTATATAAGATGAACAATAAAAATCCATAAATTAACCAAAATATCCTAAAAACATTTTAGGACCAGAAACATAACATGCATAATTTTATTTCGTGATATATCATAATAACACAAATTTACAAGTTTTATATGTTAATCGTATAACTCGGAAAAACTATAACCCATTTGCATGCAAACAACCAAGGCTCTTGATACCACTTGTTAGAAATCTATATCTCTTTACTCAACATATTCATAACGTTATAATTTTAATTTAGTCATAAAATTAAAAGATGATCTTATGCATGCAAACAATAATATAATTAAAGAGGAAATCATCATCTCACATTGATATTTCGGTTTATATGGGCACAAGTGAGTTCACCTACTCACTTGTTCTTGAGCTTCCTTAAGTGGATGAACAAGGATTCAAGTAGAGAATCCCTCCCAAGGTTTTATACCCAAGATAACAACTTAATAAACTTAATATTATTATTACTAGAACAATATTAATTTAGTATAAAATTGACCAAAATTATTTTGTTCTCTCAATAATTTCGGTTGAGAGAAAGGGAGAAGAAGGAAGATTTTTTATCTCTCTAAAAACCTTATTTTTAGATGTTGAATGAATAATAATACACTAGTGTTTTGATGTAGTGTATAAGATAAATTATAGAGCAAAAGACCCTTGGCCTTGCTCTTTGAAAAACCGGGTAAGGGGGAAGGAAAGGGACCAATGCATGCACTAGGTGGTCTTCACAAGAGCAAGTAGGGTTGCATGGCTAGGTTTAGAAGGAAATGATTATGTTTACCACTAACATAATCAACACAATATATTCCTAATACTCCCCTTAATTTTAGTCATTAGAGATAAAATGGACTCCATTTTATCTTTGTCAATTTGTCAATTTGTCATATGTCACATGTCACATAAAATTGTTATGTATTTTTAACATATTAAAAATCAACGCATTAATAAAAATACGTCATATACAAAAATCGACTTAGTAATTCATAATTACCTGTACCAAAATATTTTACCAATTATAAATCACAACATCTTGTATTTATAATAATTTATTCATTCAAATGCAATTGTTTCCTTAAACAATAATTTCATCTAAGTAATAAAACAATTCGATTACTTAGACCGTATCTAATTTAATCAAATTACAATGAGACACGTAAATTTTACTTCCAAAATCGTCCGTCAATTTTAAGTAATTTAATTAACCCGTATCGTCATACGATCAATTAAATGATCAATTAAGAGTGTTACCCTTTAGGTATGACCTAAGGGGATCAACTGGTCACCACCGTCGCACAACAGTAATGTCAAACTCTAGTCAGCCAATCATTACCGATATGTGTGGACCAGTTGACAGTAAAATATTACTTCCCAATTGTATTCTTTAAAATGAGGCTTAAACATGTGATCATCATGATCAACAGTTGTGATCGCATTATTGTCGGAGGACACATATTCTAACACTTGAGACAGTTCTCATTTATCTCTTTCAGTTTTGTGTATGCCTAGGTCAAATAGGTCGGAGTTAGTTCCAGGTGATTCTGAGCCATAAAGACTATTTCGGCATAGACTCCGTCTGCAAATAGAACGTCGTAATGAAAACTTGAGTACTTTCGAGCCCGAGCTACAACACTTTTTATTTGCAGAAGACCAGTCTTTAGAAGAATATAATCTCATTTCTGCCAAAGAACCAGTAAAGATGCCGAATATTGCAAGTCACTCGGAGCCTAAAGCATCCTCTAATCCTAAAGGTTTTAACCTCCCGATTGAGGATGGCAACACCTTTGATATCCGTCCGTCCTACATAAATCTTGTGCAGAGAAACCTGTACAGGGTTGTGGCAGGTGAAGACCCAAGGAAGCACATGGAGGTCTTTACTGACTATTGTTCTACTATTCCCGCTACTAAGGGAGTAACTCAAGATAAGATAAAGGAAGTGCTCTTTCCTTTTTCTCTGACTGACTCAGCCCGAGAGTGGCTAACTGATCTTGACCGTACAACTGCTGATCTTGACCGTACAGCAGCGCACTAATCAGCTGAGGGGCAAGATTACCAGTTTTAAGCAGGCACCTGATGAGACATTTTATGAAGCTTGGTGTCGGTTTAAGAATTTGGTGAGGTCTCTTCCTCATCATGGTTTTGATCAATGGTTCTTATGCAACCAATTTTATAATGGGTTGTATGATGACCATAGAGCTATTCTGGACGCCTCATCCAACGGAAGATTTCAGAAAAACATTGATGATGATAAGGGATGGGCCATTATTGAGGAGATGGCGACCCATTGTGTTGAATATGGGAACCCATGGGACGGTATTCGAACAGTCCATTCAGTTGATAAGGCAGTAGTGGCTCATCTGGAAGCCATAAATGCCCGGTTTGATAGATTCGAGCTGCAATCTGCTGGGGAGCCACAGACAGTTCATTTGTTGACTAGACGGGAAACTGTTATTTGTGAGAGGTGTGGAAGTGATGACGGTCATATTGCTATTGACTGTCTTACTGAGAAAGAACAAGTTCTTGCCTTTCAGCAATATAGGCAAGGAGTAGGTTCTTATTACAACAACCAAGGGGCAGTCCATCCCAATTTGAGGTGGACAAGTCAAAATGTTCTTAATCCCACTCGTCCACCGCAGCAGCAGCAGCCATATGTTCCTCCTCATAAAGCTCAACAAGCCTTCCAAAAGCCTCCTTCCTTTCCTCCACCGAATCAAGGCGCATCATCTTCAAGTGGGGTAAGTGAGCTAGGTGAGCTAAAGTCAATGCTCCTGTCGTTGACAAAGCAATGGCAACTAAGTGACAAACAGAAAGAAGCATTCATCAAGTCACTTGAAACTCAAGTTGCTCAGTTAGCCGCGAACCATTCCACCAGGAAACAGGGTCATTTGCCATCTCAATCTGAGAAGAATCCACACGAGCCGGTAAATTTGATTAATTTGAGAAGTGGTCGTTCTTATGAAGGACCAAAATTATCTGTTGACAGGGATATTTCTGTTGGAATAAGTGTCCTCCGACAATAATGCGATCACAACTGTCGATCATGATGATCACATGTTTAAATCTCATTTTAAGAATACATGTGGGATGTAATATTTTACAGTCAACTGGTCCACACATATCGGTAATGATTGGCTGACTAGAGTTTGACATTACTGTCGTGCGACGGTGGTGATCAGTTGATCCCCTTAGGTCATACCTATAGGGAAATACTCTTAATTGATTATTTAATTAATCGTATGCCGATACGAGTTAATTAAATTGCTTAAAATTGACGGATGATTTTGTGAGTAAAGTTAACGTGTCTTATTGTAATTTGATTAAATGAGATACGGTCTAAGTAATCGAATTGTTTTATTACTTAGATAAAATTATTTTTTACGAAACAATTGAAATTGAATGAATAATTTTTTATAAATATAAGTTGTTGTAGTTTATAATTGTATGACCCATTTTGGTACAAGTAATTATTAATTACTTGTTATTTTTTGTATGTGACATATTTTATTAATATGATGATTTTTAATATGTTAAAAATGCATTATAATGTAACATGTCAAGTAACATGTCACATATGTCACAATTGACAAATGACAAAAATAAAATGGACCTCCATTTTATGGGTAGAAACGGCCGGTTTTAGTGGAGGGAGTATTAGAGTTGTGTTTTTATATTTTAAACAGTTAGAAACACAATGATAACCTACCCATATGTAGCCATGCAAGCCTACTCTTCTTGGGAATAAAGTTGGCCTCATGCATTGCTATCTTCCCTCCCCCAACCGGTTTATGCATAGAAAAGCTAAGGCCTTTTCTCTAATTATTCATTACTTCAACATTATTTTTCTAGTGTTAGAAAAAATTTAAATCACTCTCTACATTTTTATGAAATATTTTAGAGAAAGAAAAGCTCACAAATTCCTCTTCTCTTAACCGAAATAAGAGAGGATAAAATCACCATTTTTGTGTCATTTTAAGGAAGGATTTTATTAATACTAGTCTTATGTTAATAAAATCTATTAAGGGTATTCCTTGGGTATATGCTTTTGGGAGAGGTTCTAATTTGAACCTTGTTCATCCATTGTTGGAAAGCTCAAGAACTAACAAGAAGGAGATCTTGTTGGTGCCCAAATGGCCGAAATTAAGATGGTGAGAAATCGATTTTTCATCTCTTTTTATTATGTTTGCATGCATAAGATCTTATATTTATTTTATGACTAAATAAATTAATTCATATATGAATATGTAAATTAATAAGATTAATGATTCTAACAAGCGGTATCATGAGCGTTAGGTTGTTTGCATGCAAATTGGTTTATAGTTTTTCCGAGTTATAAGATTAACATACAGAACTAATTAATTTGGATTTATTAAGATAAACCTAAAAATAACTTTGCATGTTAAAAGTTTCTGGTCCTAAGTGATTTTTAGGACATTTTGGTTTATTTATGGATTTTATTGTTCATTTTATATAATATTGGCATTAATATGTGATTTTTATGATAAAAATATCATTTTTGGACGAAAAATAGCTAAACTTTGAATTTTTCAGTGTTTTTTGGATATGATTTCACATATATTATCTACTGATGGCCTGTAAATTTTCATGTTAAAATGAGTTGTTTTGCTAGAAATATGGATTTTTAAAGTTAAAATCGTATTTAAATGGGTAAATAGGTTAATATGAGTTATGTCTCGAATCTGGTCATAGATATTTAGTATGTTGTCACATGTAATTTTACAAGATGTGTGTAAAATATTTGGCTATAATGAAGTCTTTATGCATGATTTATGAATTTTCGGATGAAAAATCACATAAATAGTGACTAAAATTAGTAATAATGTTAAAACATACTTCATGACTAAGGGAAAAACGTCACATGTTGCATTTTATCATATATTTCAGATCTAAAAGTGAAAAGTTAATGAAAATAATTTTTCTCATATTTTTATGGTCATAATTGTTAAAACCGATAAACCGCAACATTGTTTTTCTCGATAAATTTTCGAAATTTTTAACCTAAGTTTTGAACATTATGAGTATCATGGTATTTTTCCAGAATGTTCATGAGTTTAAATTTCAAATTTCGAAATTATTTAAAAAATTTTATAATTTAATTTGAAGTTTATAGCATAATTTTGTATTTTTGGGTCCATATATGAACAATATTAAGAAATCAAGTTTAATTATTGTCAAAATATTAGTGGAGACTAATTTTTGAGTCCTAAGATGTTTAGGGTAATTAACTTGTACATAAATATGAATTTATGTAATTATTGTGATTTTAACAAGTTATAATCACGCAAATCCATGAAAACCGATAAATATACGATATTGGCTCTTAAAAGGCGATTTAGCATAAAATATAGCATGTTCATACATATTATAATGCTTCATTTTATTTATGATTGTCATATTTTAATTTTATGTAATTTTTGAATTATGTAATTTTACTTAGTATGGCCTTAGTTTTAATTGATATTACCCGAAATGTATGGGAATATCGATTCGGTTGTAATTATTGTGATCTCGTATCACCATTTTGTAGTTTAATAGATTTATTTTTAATTAAAAATGTATAATAGGAAATTATGTAATTCATTTTGTAATTTAATTGTTCCGGAGTTCCTTGAAGACAGTGCCATGGAGAAGACGGTCCATCAAGAATGTGTTACCTCGAGATGCGTGCCAAGACCAAAGATCAAGGGACCAAAGGAGTTGGTTTCCGAATTTGTAATAGTTTATTAGATTTACATTTTTAGGAAGGCCATACTAGGATTTTATTTATGCTTTGCATTTTATTTATATGTTGCATGCATTGCTAAATCGCCATAACTAAACATGCATTTTATATCGAGTTCATCGACCGTGTCAATTACAATTATCGTAGTTCACCGCTTTAGTTCACTTAAAACGTGATAGATAATAAATTGACATAACCTCTCGCTAACATAAACAATTGAGACTTAGCCTTACCAAAAAGTAGAAACCATGAAAACCTATTTCGTGAGGGAGTGCGCTCGGCCACACCGGGGTACAAACCTTGTTACGTAGGGGAAGTTGGTGATAAATGTCTATCCACCGAATTCATATTGATGAGGGATGAATCGGCTACACCGTGCCCAAGTTAATGTGGATTTGGATTATGGACACATTTATTCGAAATTTGGGTTGAACTCAACAAAAGTATTCTCGACCATAGCCGGATGTGTTTTGGGCTAAAGATAAATATTAATGTAATTTTATCGACCAAGAGTTCTAAAAGTAAAATCGATTAAAGAGTTAATCCATCGAGTTATATTGATAAGGGATGAATCGGCTACACCGTGCCCAAGTTAATATGAATTTGGATCTTGGAATCATTTATCATAGTTGGGTAGAGGTCATTTTGTAAATGCTTTACTTGTTAAATTATTTACAAGTATTATTATAACGATAAATATTTTGTTTTCATTATTCCGTTAATCATATTGTTCTAATTCTTTACCTCAAATTATATACGATATCATTTCGATTTCGATTCAAATCTCCATTAAAACATCGTAACTAAAAACAAATATGAAGTTTCTTCTAAAAAACCTCGTGTTATCCATTGGAAGGATCTCTTGTGAAGAGTATAAATTAAAGTCATTCGTGATCAAAAGGGTTTTGGATTCTTGACTAACATATCTACTTACAATGAATTATTTCTCATATGCTTAATTGAGTTAAGTACTTTGAAACGTTACATAATTTTGGTATCTAGATTTGTTGGAAATCAAAATTGACCAAAATACCGCAACCACTTCAATGAAAGTTTTCAGACTAAACAAATGAATTGAAGAGTAGTCTTCATGAAATTCAATTTTGCTTCTCTAAGCAAAGACTCATTGAAATGATTGGGAGCATTCTCTTAACCGTTAAGAAAAGGACGAGGTTCAAAGAAGTAAAATTAGAATAGAATTGATACAAGGTAATGTTAAAAGTAAAGTTATTGAGAATAACGATACTAAACCTATCAATCACGACCAATAAAGTTTCCATTGTCTGAATTGTTGGACGCTAGAAAGAAAACTACCCCAAATTATTGAAGAATCAGCAAGTTAGTTGTGGGACATCTAATGGGACCTTCTTCTTTAAATGTTTATTCGATTAACATAAATTTTGCTAGTACTACTTCGTCAATATTAGAAACCGGTGGTGGTTTTCATCATTGTATTTGATACATAGGATGATTAGAATATGACGACTAGCAACAATGATGTCGAGAGATAGAGACATTGTGTACTCAATCTAGTTTTGGGTTTATATTTATACCTTAATTATGACTATTAAGTGAATAAACTCTAAATAAGAATATAAACTTGTTAAGATACAAAAGAGGTTTCACTTTTGTGACCCTGTACACCATGATTTGATGTATAGCTAGCCCATTATTAAGGTGAATATATTCTAAACCAAACTAGAATGATACATCATGTAGATGATGCAAGACTCAAATTGGTAACCCAAGATCAAACATTAAATTCTGGAATGATGAACGCAAAGAGTTAGCAAGTAATCTTGGAACCATTAGATTGTTAATCTTATGGTATATGCGTATCTTATATTCAAAACAAGATGTCTCGTGCCTTTTGGTTGAAAAGACGATCGAGGTTGTAAATCATTGATCCAAAATAGGTTGATCATTTTCTTTTACCAACGATACGCTAATGTGTTCACTTAATAAGGTAAATAGAGAAATCTTTGAAAAAGTTCAAAGATTTTCAGGAATCACGATTTAGTCGTGATGGGATTATCAAAGTGAAGACTTTGATATAAGCCAAAGGAAATGTGATATAGTATCACAAATTAACCTCTCTTAGCACGCATTATGGGATAATGTGTGGTTGGATAAAGAAATCAAACGCTATTCGATATGGTTTGGACTTTAATCAAGTTACTTTGAGTTACTTGATCCTTTTGGGGATTTTATCATATTGTCTAAATAATTTTTTCCACTAAATCTAAAACGATTCATATGAGATATGAAATGGTAGGGTACCATGCTTGTAAGTTTTTCACAAGAAACAAATGCTCATTTTTCTTACTATAATCATGAGTACAACGGGTTTGTGGCTCGTGAAGCTGTCTTTCTAGAATACAAGTTTATTTCTAGAAGACAGAGTGGGAGAAAATATTCAAGAGCCACTCTGATTTGTGTCAAAAATTGTATGTCACAAGAAACTGGTCTTTCTTGGCTACATGAGACGTTCTGTGTAAAACGTTGTTTCTTCGAAACCTAGGAGGTTAAATTCATCACTTGTTGAAGAAAATGAATTCATGTTACTTTTAAGGAAGTAAAGAGCTTACAACTTACAAAGAAATTATTTGATTCAAGTTACTTCTGGAAAGTAATGAATATATGACTTACATGAGAGTGTTTAAGTCACAACTCAATACAAGGCTTAGAGCCATGAGAATCCGAAATAAATTCCAAGTGAAATGCTAGATATCAAAGCTTGATTTGTGGCAAAGGGTTTTGCACTAGTTGAAATGCTTAAGTCTATTTGGATCTTCTTAGGGATTGTGTTTCATTATGAGATATATAGCGAGTGAATCTAAAACCCACTTCTTCAATTAGAAGGAATGTATTCAATACATGTCTTGAGTTTTGTAGATTCTTGCCATCCTATGATAATGTGAAACATAAGAGCGGGTCTTAAGTAGGACATCAATGAGTTGGAATCAATATTTTGATCATGTTATAAAACTTTTCTCGATAGCTTGAGAAGTTGTGTTTATACATAAAGTTTAGTGGGAGTTACGATAATTTTAATTAGTCTAATATCTGGATGACATATTGATCATTGGGAATGATTTAAGACTTGGAGATATATAATACATCTATAATATCCAGATTTATGGAGAAAAATCCACATGATATTAGCGTCAAATAAGAAGTCTTATGTTGATAAGATTCATGACTAGTTCAATCAAGTTGAACATATTTGATTGATTCCATTTGCTTCCGCTGTCGGATCAATTAAATGAGTAATGATGTATAACACTTCATATACTTTGAGTATGATGAATTGTTTCAAATCGAATTTAAGTAATAGTTACCAAATAGCCATATTGATTATTCTTAAAGTGCTTGAAGAAGCATTAAAGATGCAAAGTTAAGTGTTTTTGCAATTTACAAATTTGTGTAAGGGCTTACACTGATGACTGTTGAGATTGTATAAGGTTTCGGACAAAAACCATATTCAAAACACCTAAAGATGGTTAAGGAACCATTGTGGCTATGTTATTTAAGAAATGGATTTGTTAGAATCATTCTAGGCAATAAAGAACAATGAGAGATGCTTACAATGGAAATTGAGTACATTTGCAATCATGAGATGTGCAAGAAGATGGATCCCGCACACTGTGAAAACAGTGGGAGCTATTCTAAGGCTAGAGAGCTTATGTCTAGATTGGATCTAGACACGTACTCAGAAAGTTTTGTAATGCAAATGTATACATTACAAAGGAAAACGAGTGTGTAGTAAGGTTGAGTAAGGTACAAGAAGTTGATAAAACCTACTAACCAAAGCCTTCTCATAGGCTTAACACGATGAGTCATGTCATATGTCATTTCAATTGCATTGAGATGAACAACTACATATAAGATGAAAATGGATTATAAAAATATGAAGTAGTAATCAGGTATTGACTATTCATATGTGATAATCACATTTGTCGTTCGAGTTTTTCAAAATCTAAAAACTCCTTTTATACTTTGTTACATCCAAACGGGTTGTAGAGACAATATTGAACCCCGTTAAAGTGAACCCGGATTAACATGGTATTTGCCCATAGTCACTTGTATGAGGTGACGTCTCGAAGTGACTACAGTGTGATGCGATTGATGGCAAGTTCAAGTGCCATAGAGTCATGTGAGATGACTAGTCGATCACATAGGCAGACTGTTAGGAACACTTTGTCGGGCCCTATGACCGCTTATAGAGTTCTGGCAAATTTATGTACCCTGGTCGTGGCAAGAGCTACTATAGTATTCTAATGAGTCGATTCTTTTTACTAAAGACTGTTCGCCTAAGGTGGCACGGTTTCAGATTAACTTTGATTTATGTTACTACTACCTTCGTAAATGGGGTCAAATGGGCATATTTTGGGTTATGATGGTTGTGGCTAGTCGAAGGGAATAGTGTGATAGGAATTGTCCACCCCCTTGTCAGGGTTATAACAATATCTCAGGGCCACACGAGGAGTAATGAACTGGAAATGTGTGGCCACGCTCGGAAGGTATCTATGGTAGATAGTTCCGGTCAATCAGTTATTCTCCAGATCGAGGAAACCACTCTTGATATGATCACTTGCAAGTACGGCCTGGAAGACACCTTGCATTGAGTGGGAGATAATAATAGGACAAGAGAATTGGTGACGCACACTTGTCGAGGACAAGTGGGAGATTGTTGGAATAAGTATCCTCCGACAACAATGCAATCACAACTGTCGATCATGATGATCACATGTTTAAATCTCATTTTAAGAATACATGTGGGATGTAAAATTTTACAGTCAACTGGTCCACACATATCGGTAATGATTGGCTGACTAGAGTTTGACATTACTGTCGTGCGACGGTGGTGATCAGTTGATCCCCTTAGGTCATACCTATAGGGAAATACTCTTAATTGATTATTTAATTAATCGTATGCCGATACGAGTTAATTAAATTGCTTAAAATTGACGGAAGATTTTGTGAGTAAATTTAACGTGTCTTATTGTAATTTGATTAAATGAGATACGGTCTAAGTAATCGAATTGTTTTATTACTTAGATAAAATTATTTTTTACGAAACAATTGAAATTGAATGAATAATTTATGATAAATATAAGTTGTTGTAGTTTATAATTGTATGACCCATTTTGGTACAAGTAATTATTAATTACTTGTTATTTTTTGTATGTGACATATTTTATTAATATGATGATTTTTAATATGTTAAAAATGCATTATAATGTAACATGTCACATATGTCACAATTGACAACTGACAAAAATAAAATGGACCTCCATTTTATGGGTAGAAACCGGTTTTAGTGGAGGGAGTATTAGAGTTGTGTTTTTATATTTTAAACAATTAGAAACACAATGATAACCTACCCATATATAGCCATGCAAGCCTACTCTTCTTGGGAAGAAAGATGGCCTCATGCATTGGCTATCTCCCCTCCCCCAACCGGTTTATGCATAGAAAAGCCAAGGCCTTTTCTCTAATTATTCACTACTTCAACATTATTTTTCTAGTGTATGAAAAAATTTAAATCACTCTCTACATTTTTGTGAAATATATTAGAGAAAGAAAAGCTCACAAATTCCTCTTCTCTTAACCGAAATAAGAGAGGACAAAATCACCATTTTTGTATCATTTTAAGGAAGAATTTTATTAATACTAGTCTTATGTTAATAAAATCTATTAAGGGTATTCCTTGGGTATATGCTTTTGGGAGAGGTTCTAATTTGAACCTTGTTCATCCATTGTTGGAAAGCTCAAAAACTAACAAGAAGGAGATCTTGTTGGTGCCCAAATGGCCGAAATTAAGATGGTGAGAAATCGATTTTTCATCTCTTTCTATTATATTTGCATGCATAAGATCTTATATTTATTTTATGACTAAAGAAATTAATTCATATATGAATATGTAAATTAATGAGATTAATGATTCTAACAATTTCAGACCCGAGGAAGGATGTAAATGATGATCAGCAGTCATTTGTTGCTGAAAATGAGCTGACCACGAAGAAAATACTTGATCGACTGGTTTGAGGGGGTCTATCGAGTAGAATTGACGAAGAAAGTACTCGATCGAAGGGTAATTCTACTTGATCAAGTGGACAGGAAATTAAAGGCTTCGATCGAGGGGTCCAAACCACTCGATCGAGTGAAAAGTTTGAGGAAACAGTTCAATCGAGTGAAAACTTACCTTGATCAAACACTGTGCTATTAGAGGAACTCGATTGAGAGCCTTCTATTGCTCGATCGAGTGATATATCACCTGGAAGGACTCGATCGAGAGGCAAAAAGTCTCGATCGAGTGATAAGGAGCTTGAACCAGCTCAGACGTTGGAAGAAAGAAACAAAGGGCTCGAGATTCCTATTACCGTGCCCTTCCCGAGGTGATTACAGAGCACGAAATTCAATCAACAGTTCGGTAAATTTGCCGAGCTCCTGAAAAGCTTACAAGTCACTGTTCCATTCGCCGAGTTTCTGACACAGGTACCCTCTTATTTAAAGTTTATGAAAGAACTTTTATCACGTAAGAGGCATATCAATGTTCATGAGATGGTAGCTTTGACCGAGGTAGGGACTACCCTAGTTAAAAATAAGTTGCCACCTAAACAGTCAGACCCGGGTAGTTTCTCGATTCCATGTCACATAGGTACCCATTTAATTGATAACGCGCTATGCGATCCTGGTGCTAGCGTGAGCGTCTTACCTTTGTCTCTTGCTAAGAGACTTGGTTTGTCTAAATTTAATTGGACAAACATGACTATACAGATGGCCGACCGTAGAATATCACGGCCGTTAGGAGTAATAGACGACATACCTGTTAAAATCGGGAGATTCTTTATTTCTGTTGACTTCGTAGTGCTTGACATACCCGAGGACACTCACACCCCTATTATTTTAGGGATACCATTTTTATTCACTGCTCGCGCAGTGATTGATGTCGGAGGCAAGACACTCACGTTTCAGGTTGGAGATGAGGAATTAATTTTCCATCAATCCAAGTCTCGTAGGGCTCCCATGCAAGCTCAACCTTACAATGCCCTCTCCTCTACTGACTCCCATATTGACACTCCAGATGAAAATTTGGAATTTTGTGCTGCAATTGTAATCCCTCCGCCTTAGACTGAGAGCAAAAAGGAGGAGAATTCGTCTGTGTTCCTTGCTGCAAGTACAGATGAAAAAGATGTAGGAGCTGTCAAAGGTAATTGTGTAATTAAAATCATGTAAATTGGGGATGACAACGTCAAAGCTGGTAAGAAAGATAAAGGGACGAGAAAAGTTCGTGCATACGTGGATGCTAACTATTCTCCCCCTACTGGTTCAAATTCAAGCTCGTGGAGAATAAAGAAGACGGTCAAGGATACCGAAGGGACCTCCTCCAGTCAGAAGCCCTCCGTTGGGCTACTGAATTGCTTTTGGAATTAAACGGGGAATGCCCTGTGTAACAATTTGTAAAAACTATTTTTAAATTTCCGTTGAATGTCTTTATTGCATTTTTAGGACTATTAGAATTTAGACAATTATTAGCGTAGTTAGAAAGACTATAAACTATTACTTTTTTTATTTGGTATGTCGGGATATGTTTGCGAGTGTTTTTATGCAAGTTTGGGGAAATAATGACGCATTTGGAGGACTTACACGAAGAAAAGAACTCGATCAAGTACTTTTTGTACTCGATCGAGAGGAATTTACAGGAAAGGCTTCGATCAAGCTGTTTCAGGTTACTCGATCGAAATAGCAAAAAGAGGGACCTCTCGATCGATTAGATTTTTACTCGATCGAGTGAATTGAAGCTGAGACCTCTCGATCGAGTGGAATTTCAAATCCCGCGCAGGAAGTGTTCCTTTTACTTCTTATTTTTTTCAATCTTTCTTCCTATTATTTCATTTTATCATTCATTTGCACGAAAAACCTCAAAACCTCCATTAATTCTTGCCCAACACCAAATCCGTCACCCACAATTTGTTCCTTGCTATCAATTCAGCATTTTCCTCTTATTTTTCCCTTTATTGCTGTTGAATTTGGGAATTAGGGTTTGCGGTTTTCGGTTCAAATTCCGCCATTTTTGATCGTCTCTTGTTGTTTTTGTGCTTATTCTTGTGGGTTTCTTTATCAAGTAAGTATCCCCTCCACCTTGTTGTTGATTAATTGCCTTAATTTTGTCATTTTGAGGTAATAGGGTTTAGGGTTTATGAAAGTCGAATTTTCGACTGAAATTTGGGGAACTTTGTGTTTATTTTGTTTAATTGATTATTATCCCCCTTGCTTACTAGATTAGGATGAACAATAGTACAATGCCCTCATCCAGTTCAACTGTTACTCCATCCTTGACTAAGACGGTGGTCCCTACTGCCATCACCGTCTCCACACCCGTTAGTACCACTGCCACTACTCCCGTGTTTCTTGTTACTACGGCTGGTACTGTTGTTACTACTGCTAGCACTGCTGCTAGTTCCGCTCCTACTTCCGTCTCAGCCTATGTTTTTGCTAGCTCTGCTGCTAGCTTAGCTTCTGTTTTGGTCTCTGCTACTGGCTCGGCATCTGTGTCGGTTTCTTATGCTTCTTCTGTTGCAGCCACAGCTAGTACCTCAGGTACGGTGACCACCCCTACTGCGTGGTCATCCGCAGTCACAGCTGCTTACCGGGCGGCTCTAGTACCTTGCTCCGTCAGAGGATGGGCTTCTACTTAAGGTACTAGAGGCCGGCGTCGTGCACGAGCTACACCTACTACTGGCCGTGTTACCATCCGAGGGGATGATTCGCTCGAGTCGCACCCTGACTACCCTCAAGTAATCTTCGTTAATGGTATTCATCGCACTATATTCTTTTCTTTGCTTGACTGTGACTTTCTGTCGACTAGGTTTTTGTGCCGTTTGTCACTTGATAGGCTTGGTATTTACGAGCCGGTTTGTGAGATTTAGCGGGGTACGGGGATGTCTGGACTTGTGACCATGAGTGCCTATACCTACAAGGAGCTGACTCTTGAATTTTTCAGCTCCTTTACCTTCTCTTCTGGGGCACACGACGCTGACCCCACTTGTGCTTTCGTGTCTTTCCGGTTGTTTAACCAGACTTTTTCTTTGCCTTTAGAGGAGTTTGGTACTAGGCTAGGACTTTATTTTACGGGTCCTACTGCTGCCCCTAGGAAGGTCATCCGACACTTGTGGAGGACCTTGGCACACACTACCTACGAGGAGCGAAAGCTCGCTCAGGTCCACCTTCCCCATGCCCGTTACTTCCTGCGTCTGAAGGGTAGTACTATTTTTTGCCGTAGAGAACCAAAAAATGTGAACAACATTGAGCTTTCTATTCTGGGCGGGTACCTGAACATTGACAGTGAGGGCCCCTTTGTCCTCAACATTGCTTACCTGACCGCCCAGTTTTTCACTCTGTGGGGGAGAAGACCACGGGCGCCATCGTCTGCGGTGGCATAGCCACTGTCCTTGCCCGTTCTCTCTTCCCCGTCTTCCCTCGTGACTTACAGTACGTAGGTGTCGATAGATACCTGGACCAGGCAGCTATGCTATCTATGACTAGGCTTGCTTCTGACCAGCAGACTTGGAAGATAGGCGGTTCCTTGTCTTAGACCCTTCCTTGCACCACCCTACCTCGCACGTCCCCCTGCCCACTGTTAGGCGCAGGATACCACCACCACTGCCCATGTACCACCTCACGCTTCGACCACCTCCTACTCTGTCAACTTCTAGGAAGCGGCGTAGACCTGAGACCGGAGAGGGATCCACACCTTCTACAGGTGGCCAGACTTCCACGACCATTCCTACCCCGATCCCTACTCCTACTCCTGCGCCCGACCAGACACAGGCATAGCCGGTTTTTTCGGCTAATTTTGTACCTCCTCCACCCTTTGAGGCGTCCGCGGTCATGGACCAAGGGCGCCGTGAGAGCTTATTGCTTGAGCTTGTAAAGAGACAGGCTCGTATGGAGAGGGACATAACTCTTACTTTGTTCCCTCTATACGAGTATCACATGAGGCGACACCGTCCCATTCCAGAAGGTTGGCCACACCGGTCCTTCTACCGGTACCCAGCTAAGGGGTACCTTAGTCAGCCAGTGACGAGGAGGAGAAGGAGGACCCAGCTGAGGCGGCAGCGAAAGCTCAGGCTGAGGAGAGGAGGAGGAGAGAGCAGCAGGTGGACCCGGACTACACTGTGACGGTGGAGGACGTGTTAGAGGAGGCTGACGAGTAGCTACTGGTTTACTCACTTTCCCAGTTTTGAGGCTGGTTTGGGGAAGTTCGTGTTTTGTATGTCCCGTCTCGTTCTTTTATTTCCTTTTGTCTCCTGTATATTTTTGTTTTTTATTCATTTATTGGCTGTATTTTCCCGTTCCCCTGTTTATATTTGCTGGTGTATGCTGAAGGACAACGAGGGCGTTGTCCGTTTTGGTTTGGGGAGGGTAATGCATCCTTTGAGTCAACATTTGCATTTGTTTTGCATTCACGTTTCTATTTTCAGCTTGGATTGTATTTATTTATTTCCTAAAAATCATAAAAATCCAAAAAATTAAAAAATTTCAAAAATTTATAAATTATTCACGTTTATTTTTGCATATAGGTCGAGTCGGAATGGTTGATTTTCGTGATGATACTGCACTTCAACTTGTCATTTTACTTGAGCCTTGCACTTTCATTGACGGTTATTAGCCTAGTCTTACGCATAATCTACGAGTTTTTGTTCAAATTTAGCTGACCGTGTAGACTTGACCTGATAAATTGGCAACCTAGTTTATAATTTCTGAGATTTAGAGCCATAAAACTGGTGACATTCATGACCGGTTTACATAGAAATTGAGAGTAGTACTCGTTGCATAGCATGTTTATCATTTTTGCACTTTTATGACATTCGATTTCTTGTCAAATGCATACATTCGGGTTTGTGGTCGGTGTCACACGCAGGGAGGTGCTTGTAAATTCCCCTTTTCTTACATTTTTCACCCATTTAGCTCCACTTAAGCTAATTTAGCCTTTTTGACCCATTAGCTACATCCAAAACTCAGCATGCCCAGCCAAGCTAGTTTTGTGTGTTTGTTGTGGTATGTTTATTCCGTCTGCGAGTTTGGCCTGTGGGTATTGATTGGAGTTGGTGGAAATTGAGAAAGGAGAAAAAAAAAGAAATTGATAAAAAAGGGAAAACGTGAATGAAAGAAAAAGAAAAAAATTGAAAAAGAAAGAAAATCACGTATGATCAGATGAAAGAAAAAGAAAGAAAAGTGTGAAAAATTGATTTGGATTGTTTGCTTGATTGAGACGGTATTAAAAAAGGGAAGTTTGTGACCGTCTCGCTCCTCTGTTCTTATTCATATATTTTTGAGGAGATACTGTATTTGGTTAGTGAGCTGTGTGCCAAATGAAGGGCACTTGTGTTTATTTTTAGTCCGTTGAGATTCAGACGGTCTTATATGGTCCTATTTAGGAACTAGCTTGGCGCTTTTACCTCCACATTTCCATAATTTGTTTTGCCTTTCTTACCTGAACCGCACTATTCCTATACTATTTGTAAGCCCTCGGCTGTGACGGACATTGTTGGTTGGAATGTGTGCATAATACTTGAATCACCTTTCATTTTTGTTGCATGCATGCTATGTAGGTCGCAGTTTAGGTGGGCGATTGTTTCTCTTTCTCTCTTATACACATATAATTCACCCTTTGCCTCATGAGAGAATAGTGACCACGTGAGAGTCCGATTTTGTTGGTCTTGCAAGGTCGATAGGTCAGCTTTATTTCTGGACATCTTATAGTTCGTTTACGTATTGACTGTTGTAACTGTAACTGTTGATTTCTGTTGCATTAAATTGGTTCAAGTAGACAAGTTATAGCTAGCTCTGAGTTTTCATTTCCGTTGCATTTAGTTTACTCGAGGACGAGTAAAGATTCGGTTTAGGGAGATTTGATACGTGCATTTTATATAGTCTTTTTAGTCTTATTTTGCACGTATTTCTATGCACTTTTATACTGTTTTGTATTGCAATAAGCCCCGAATTGGCTACTTTGGGTTGTTTTATCTATTTTTTAGGAATGAGTCTAAAGGTGGTGAAACCGTACTCTTTTCGTCCTGTTTTGCATGCATTTTGAGGAGACGGGAATGTTAAAGCGAGAGTACTGCATTGGGATGCATGAAGGGATGGTTAACGGAGTGGTGAACGACGAGTTTGAAGCTGTCTTTGAGGAAGAACACTCGATCGATGGGTTTGTTTAGTCGATCGAGTTGTTTTATGTGCTGAAGAGGTCGATCGAATACTTTACTTCACTCGATCGAAATGCTGTTTTAGAGGTTTCCTCGATCGAGTAACTTTTCTGCTCGATCGAGAGGATTATCTACTGAAGACCTTAATCGAGTAGTTTTATAGTGCTCGATCGAGAGGTTTAATGTTACACGAGATTAATTAACCTGTGTTGGGCTTATTTTCGAGACGACTTTAGTTTTTCTATTTAAGCATTGATAATTAGGTTAATTAGGACGTTTTTACTCATCTAAGAACGCCACTTTTACTCTCTTAATCTCTCTTAATACTCTCTACTGTAACTTTACTCTCGGATCTCTTTTGCTTGGATTTTGGTTGTTCTTTACGCCGGAACTCTTGTGATTGTAATCTCTTTTCTCCTTTCAATCTTAATCTCGTTATTTATTACTTTAATTACTTGTTCTTCTCTTAATTAATTTCTGCCCTGATTTCATTTATGCAATTTTATTGTTATTTCATCATGCTTCCAATTAGTTCATTCATTGCTATTAATATTGACAACATTAGTAATATGAGTAGCTAAATTCATTCATGTTGGGATTAGGGAATCCATGGTAGGATTCTGACGATGTAGCGAATAGACTGGATGATTTATTTGTGAGAATATGTACCCATGGCAATATAATTATAATACCGACTTAGTTGAGTGCACGCTTCTAAGTTACCTTTTAATCTGGTTAAATTTATTCCTGGATCGGAAGATTGGAAAATAGACATGTTATGAATAGTAGACTACCCTGACGAGGACGGAAGTTAAGTTTGTTGGAGCTTGTGTCCTCCACAAATTAGTGTGATAACAATTGTAAATCTCTTACAGGTTCACAAGGGTATACTTCGTATTTCAATCAGTTGATTAACGATTACCTAGTAACGGTTGGCTTGCTAGAAAGTTTGACGTTATTATCATACAGATGGCGGTGATCAACTGGTCTCTAAAGGTCACACCTATAGGATGTGTTTGAGAGATGTGGTTATAGAAATATAATCACATTGATGCCTTATATGACTAAACAGTTAGTCAATGTATTGATGAGACAATTATTTAATGAAGATTAAATAATATTAGTTGAGACGAATTAACTGTCAATTCGTAAATTGAATATAATAAGTTATATTTAATTAAATGTATGTAATGTTAGCTTGGACGAATTAATATGTTAATTCGTAATTAAATGTAATCGGTTATATTTAATATCAACAAGATGAATGTGTCATAGTGGTAATAGTGAGGGTACTCAAACCAAGAGGTCATGGGTTCGATCCTCACTAGATGACAATTTACACATTTTATACTTTTTTGTAATAACCGAAAAAAAGAGAAATTAACTCTCCTAATTTCGGTAAATGGGCCGAGAATATTAGGAAGAAAAATTCTACCCTAATCTCCTCCTCATACACGGTTAAAGGGGAGGGGAGTGAATTTTTCTTAACCTAATTTTTCTCACTCATTCTCTTGCCTCTCATCTTTACGAAAAACACAAAAAGAAACCTAAAAATTATTTAGTTAATTTTTGGATCGATTCTAGCATAATCAAAGGGCATTTCTCATATCGTCTTGGGTGCAACTGATAGGCGAATATCGATTTACTTTGATATTGTTCTTAGGCCGTATTTGCTAGGACCGAAAGTTATTTCTTAATCCTTTACAATTTTGTTTATGCAATTTAATTTTATGACTAGTTTCATCATTATAATTCGTTATAGTCCTTAAAATTAATGGGATGCATACAGATAAAATCCCACAAGTGGTATCAGAGCCAAGGCCACGAATTTTAATTTTGATGATTTTCATAAAATTGTTTGAAAACAATAATTAGGGTTTTCGAAAAAAAATATAATCGACTGGAATTTTTTTGAGCCGTGGAATTTTTTTTTTCGTTTCCGTTACTGTTCACGGATGAACAGTATTATTAAAAAAAAAAATATTTTCTGTTTTTTTCTTTCTTTCGGTTTCTCCTGAAAAACCGATTAAAGTTTTTTGCGGCTGTTTTTGTTTATGCCGATTTGAAAAGCATCCAAGAAAAAAAAAATTCCTGTTACTGTTCACAGAGGACAGATTTTAAAAAAAAAAAAAATATTTGCCTTGTTTCGGTTTTTACAGATAAAATCGTGTACAAAATAAGGAAAGTTGTTTTCTGTTTTTAGTTTAGCCGTGCTGAAATTATAAAAAAAAAAAAAAATTGTTTTTTTTACTGTTCAGCCGAGATCAAAAAGAAAAAAAAATAGGATTTTGTTTTTTTTTTTTTGTTTTGGCCAATTTTGTTTATACATTAATTTTATAATGTATGATAATTTTTGTGAAGCGGTTCACAAATTTTAAAGATACCTAATTATTTTAAAGCAGTTTAAAATATTGATGGATTAAATTCATACTACAAGTTTAATATGAATTAAGTTTGAAATTAATGTGATTAATTGAGGAATTGTCACTTAATTTGTTAATTTAAATAGGTGGTTTGGATAAAATTAATCAACATAATTAAGGAATTGTGTCATGTATGCTTAATTTATTTTTAGTTGATGCATTTTATTTTTGTTGAATGAATCGTTGAATGAATTTATTTACGTTTTTTTTTTTGCAATCGGTTGTAATTTGTAATACTTAGTGTGGCCTTAGTTAATTATGTTTTCGTAATGAAGGAAACATAATTTTTATGTAATTATGAGATCTCGAATCTCCTTTATTTTTCTTTAGTTTTGGGTTGTGAAATTAGAATGTAATAAATAGGTTTATTATGTAAATTTTATTTATTGTATTTTTCAAAAGAAGACTAAAGATGGAGATTGGAGCTCACTCCCGCTACATGGATCAAGATGGAACATCAAGACAAGCTTCTCGAGTCCAAAGATGGATTCCAAACTTGTATTTAATGTTCATTTTGATAGGATAGGCCACACTAGGACTTTTATTGTTTTACGTTTTCATTTATATTGCTTTTCATTCACATGATAGTTTATGCATCATTTTCCGCCTAAAACCAAACCACCTACTACTAAAATGCATGAAAATTGACTCATATAGGTTGTATGTTAGTTTTTATGGACATACAGATGTCACAGACTTATTAAGCCATCACCTTAGTTTATTCATTCTCGCATGCTAGATATTAGTTCACTTAAAATGAATTAAAATAAAATTGATGGGATCTTCCTCTAAAATGGAAATTGAGACTAGTATTTATAAGGGCAAACAACTATGAATCCCTTCTTCGTCGGTAGGCATAATATGACCCCTTCTACGTTGGGTAAGTAGTTGTGTTGACTTAGTTTACCTCAACATCATAGTCCGAAGAGTTTCTCGTGATTATGATGGACTAAAGATAGAATTTACAGAAATTTATCGACCAAGAATTCTAACAGTAGAATTAGCTAAAAGGTTAGCTTATCAATTTACAGAGAATTGAGTCTTGGGATCATTTATATAATTCTTGAGGGAGCTCAATTGTATAAATGTTTTGAGTCTTCGCGTTATGACAGTAGTTCATTAGACTTAAAAATATAAACGATGCACATGCTTATTATTTTTATTCTTCTTCTCGCAGTGTAGAACACGTTTATTTTGATAACACTGTTACAACAAAATGTCTGGAAATAACGCAATCCAAATGCCTAGTGCCACACTTGGACGCGAGTCCTGGCTGAAAGCTTTCATGGACCACATGAATCAGTCCACTCGACTTAAGAATGATGGGTCCAACTTTGCGGACAGGGAGGCGGCACTACGGAATGCTGCCATTGCTGACGGTAAGCTCAGGTACTTAACTGAGCCAATACCGGTAAACCCAGGCCCCAATGCAGGAGTCAACGAGTCACTCGCTTATAGTGACTTCGTTATGGAAGCTGGTGTGATAAAGAACGTACTCATCTTTGCAATGGAAACCAATTTGCAGAGACGCTTCATTGCCCAAGGTGCGAACAAGATTTCACCACGCTCACTAACGAGTTCCCAAAAGCACCGAGAATCGTTACATATGAGCATACCTGTCGCTTCTTTGATGCGAAACTCCAGAAGGGCCAACCGGTTAGCCCACACATTCTTCACATAATTGAGAATGTCGAGAAGCTGGAGGCACTTGATTGTAAAATCAGTGAGAGCATTGTCATAGACCGAATGCTTCATTCTCTTCACGATGGTTTTGCCCTTTTCAGGGCGAACTACTACATGAATGACTTGAAAAGAGTCCTCATGAGCTACACTCCCTTCTCGTACAGACCGAGAAGGATATGAAATTGAGTGGGAGCATGAAGCAGGATGTTCTCACGATTTCCAACAAGGGTAAAGGTAAGGGCAAGGCTCATGGCGACCTAGCTGTAGGTAAGCCAAAGTTTAAAAAGCCAGGAAACGGTAAGAGTGTGCCCGGTGAGACTAGTGGCTCACAGGGCAAGGCAAAGAGCAAGGGCGGTGACATTGAGTGCCACCATTGTCACAAGACTGGACATTGGAGGAGGAACTGTCCCGTCTACCGTGAGGACATCAAAGCAGGCCGCGTCGTTCCTGTTGGTATGTCATCTTATATTCATATGATTGAGATTAACCATGCAAGTTTCAGAACTTGGGTACTTGATACTTGTTGTGGTTCTCATCTGTGTAATCATTTGCAGGGCCTAAAGAACATCATACCTCTCGAAAAAGGCGATGTGGACCTGCGAGTCGGGAATGGAGCACGAGTTGCTGCTGTCTCGAAGGGAACATATGTAATCCAACTCCCTAGTGGTTTTGAGTTATTTTTAAATAACTGTTACTATGTACCCAGTTTGTCTAAGAACATTATTTTTGTTTCCGTACTTGCTAAAGACGGTTTTGCATTTTCAATAAAGGATAATAGCTGTATTTTCTCTTTCAATGAAATGATTTATGGCAAAGCAGTTTCCATGAATGGAATTTACATCTTAGATCAAACCACGGAAGAATTACACATGAATAATAAGAAATTAAAGGTTGGCGACAAAGATCAAACCTATCTATGGCATTGTCGAATGGGACACATAAATGAGAAATGCGTAAAGAAACTCGTCGATAATGGGACTATTCCCGCATTCGATTTTTCTACATATGGCACGTGTGAATCATGTCTCATTGGCAAAATGACTCGAATTTCCTTCAAAGGTGTTGGAATACGCGCTAGTGACCTATTAGGACTCAGACATACTGATGTTTGCGGACCTATGTCAATTACCGCTAGAGATGGCTATAGATATTTTATCACTTTCACGGACGATTTGAGTAGATACGGATATATCTACTTAATGAAGCATAAAAGTGAGTCCTTTGAGAAATTCAAGGAATACTAGAACAGGGTTGAGAACCAACTGGGTAGAAAGGTTAAAGCACTCCGTTCAGATCGGGGTAGCGAATATCTTTCAAATGAGTTTGATCAACACCTTAAAGACTGTGGAATCGTTCTACAGTTAACTCCACCTGGAACACCTCAATTAAATGGTGTGTCCAAACGGAGAAATCGAACCTTACTTGATATGGTTCGATCCATGATGAGTCACACGGTAGTGCCTGATTCATTATGGGGTTTTGCTCTTTTGTCAGCTGCTCTTATACTTAACCGAAGTCCGACTAAAGCTGTCGACAAGAGTCCATATGATATGTGGAAGGGAACGGTCCCTAACTTGTCCTTTATTCGGGTTTGGGGCTGCGAGGCTTATGTCAAGTGGAGACACGAGGATAAGCTCGGCCCGCGATCGGTCAAGACATACTTTATAGGTTATCCAAAAGGAACATTTGGTCATTACTTCTATTCGCCTACCGAACATCGAGTTTTTGTTGCAGCTAGTGCGACGTTCTTAGAGAGAATTTCTCGAGAACAAGACGAGTAATAGAACCTCCGAGCTGTCGGAGATTCCAGAACCAACAACCGAGGAACGGATGGAGGAAGTTGTTCCTCCAACTGATGACACAGTTAATATTCCTGAGGAACCTAGGAGGTCGGGTAGAGTCTCTCATCCTCCGGACAGATACATTGATATGGTCGAGGAGAATGACGTTTTACTCCTAGAGAGTAATGAACCCGCTACCTATAAAGGTGCTATGGCCTGTTCCGACTCAAAGCTATGGCTCGAAGCCATGCAATCCGAGATGGACTCCATCTATGAGAATGACGTATGGGATCTAGTTGATTTACCTAATTATAAGGTAAAACCTCTACAGTGCAAGTGGCTTTACAAAATAAAGCGTTCTGTAGACGCGCAACCAGATACCTATAAGGAAAGACTAGTGGCAAAAGGTTTCACTCAAGTTCACGGATTGCATTATGATGAGATTTTTGCACCTGTAGTCATGCTACGTTCCATTCGGATAATCTTAGCGATTGCCGCTTTTCATGATTATGAAATTTGGCAAATGGATGTGAAAACCGCCTTCTTAAACGGTTATTTGGAGGAAGAATTGTACATGGTGCAACCCGAAGGTTTCATAGATCCTGAACATCCTAAGAAAGTATGCAAGCTTAAGCGTTCCATTTATGAACTTAAGCAAGCTTCTCGGAGTTGGAACCATCGTTTCGACCAGGTGATAAAAGAGTATGGTTTCACTCGATCGGTCGAAGAACCATGCTTATATATCAAGTCGAGTGGGAGCAAGATCGTATTCTTGATATTGTATGTCGATGACATACTCCTGATTGGGAATGACATTCCTCTCCTATCTTCGGTTAAAGAATGGTTGAAGAACCATTTCCAGATGAAAGATCTGGGTGAGGCACAACGCATTTTGGGAATCCGTATCTACTGAGATAGATCACGACGGGCGTTATCACTTAGTCAGGAGTCTTATTTGGATAAGATTCTTGAGAGGTTCAGCATGACCAACTCCAAGAAGGGGAACCTTCCAATGACGTCTGGGATGCAGTTGAGCAAGTCTCAGTCACTCACGACGCCTGAAGGGATTGAGCGCATGAGTCGTGTTCCTTATGCATGTGCAATAGGATCAATCATGGATGCCATGATCTGCACACATCCAGACGTGGCATATGCATTGAGTATGACGAGTCGGTACCAAAAGAATCTAGGTGAAACACACTGGATAGCTGTTAAAAATATCCTCAAGTACCTACGGAGGACTAAGGATTGGGTATTGACTTATGGAGGAGATACTAAGCTATGCGTAATCGGTTACGCAGATGCTAGCTTCCAAACGGATCGAGATGATTCAAAATCTCAGTCCGGGTTCGTCTTCACTCTTAATGGTGCTGCAGTCAGCTGGAAGAGTTCTAAACAGAGTGTTGTAGCAGATTCTACTACTGAATCCGAGTACTATGCCGCTTCGGAAGTAGCTAAGGAAGCGATATGGATGCGTCAATTCTTACAAGGACTTACAATAGTTCCTAGTTCGAATGACCCGATCACCATATATTGTGACAATAGAGGTGCCATCTTCCAGGCTAAGGAGCCAAAGTCTAGCAACAAGTCTAGACATGTACATCGGAAAGCTCACCTGATCCGTGATTATGAAGAGCAAGAGGAGATAGTGATAGACAAGATTGCGACGGATAATAACATCGCGGATCCTCTCACTAAACCGTTGAATTATGATAAGCATGTAGGGCACGTCATTTCCATCGGAATTAAACGTGTTCCTGAGTTGTAGTAGTTGATTATGAATTTGATACATTATCGTTTCATATACTATTTATAACTTCATCGTTTTAATATATAATATTTTGTTTTTCATGTGGATTGTACTGACAACATTGAACGCCACAAAGTGAACTGAATTACATTATATTTTTGTTTTGGTCCGTAATCGCCTACAAGATCTGATAACTCTGGCTATTATATTGTGCGGTCGATTGATGGTGGGTTCAACGAGCCATAAGTCAAACTGTTGACTGATCGATCACAAATGCTAGATTATAATGATGCCTCGTAGGACAAATTTTTTATGACAACGTAATGGAGTCCTAAATGTTTAAGAACATTCGGTACCAGGTCGTTGATAGGACATCCATTGTGTTTCTAGAGTCGATTCTTTTGACTATCGACTGTCTCTTGAGATTAAGGCAATTTTTGGGTGACTTTGGTTTCTTTCTCACGGTCTGCCGTAACTGGAGGCTAAGTAGATTTTTTCTGGGTCATTTCATACTGTGCTTACATCGGCAGGATTCGAGTTCAGGAAAATATCCAACCTTTATCAGGTATAGTTATTGTGGGGTAATATCCGTATAAGACCCTCTAAATTTAGGACTATAACGTAAATTTAGCATGCGATTATCGTCATAAAACATAAATACAATAGAGAAACGATAAGGAACAAGAATTAACCTCAGGTCCTTTATAGTGCGGCGTAAAGAACAGAAATCAAACGAGATTCCCTCCTAATTGTTGCACCCAAGACTTGTCCGAGATATGCCCTTGTGCTAGATGGTGTTCTCCGATTGCCTTGCAATATTGGGAGAACTTGTTGTGAGGTTTTCGAGATGTGAGATCTAGGTTTCAGAGAGAAAATGTCTCCCAAACCCTAGTTTTCTGTAAAATGAATTGTCTAGGTCAAAAGGAGAGGGAGTCTCTCCTTTTGTTAACCTCGGCCAGCCGTGGGTTTGCATGGGGAAGTGGGCTTCCACTTCCTCTTAATTTTACCTCGTGGACCGGCTCATAAATTGCTAAATGTATATGACGCGGTTTATTATAAATCGTCATCGGTTATCGGCTATTAAACATCAACTAATAACACGGGTTAGTTGAAGTATTAATACATGTCCGACAAAGACGATATTGTATAATTAATTCAATATACATTAATTAAATATAAAACGCTTATATTTAATTTTACGAATTAACTGGTTTATTCGCCTTAGCCCATGATATTTAATCCGTATTAAATATAATATCTCAACATCACATTTTGACTAATTACTAGTCAAATAACTCGACTAACCGATTAGTCAAATTTGGCATCTACATGTCAGTATTTTCATACCGTCACATCTCTCGAACGTATCCTATAGGTGTGACTTTTAGGGACCAGTTGATCACCGCCATCTCGTATGACAATAACGTCAAACTTATCTAGCAAGCCAACCGTTATTGATAAACGTGGATCAACTGATAATAATACCAAAAGTATGCCCTTTGATCCTTTTAGAGATTTATAAGTCCTTGCACTAACTGTTAAGGACACCAACCCCAACAAGCTCCCACTTGTCCGTACAAGTGCATGTGCAATGACGTTATCCGCACTAACTGGAGGACACAAGCTCCAACAAACTCCCACTTGTCCGTACAAGTGTATGTGCGATAACCGATTCTCATATTCATTTAAAATTTCTCCCACTCAATGTAAAACAATTTGCGGATCTGGATCCACAAAGGTCGTATTTTACAATCGATCCGTATCTAGAGTGGTTTCCCGACTAGAGAGTAACTTACCCGATAAAACGAATCAGTATCCGAGCATGGCCATGCATTTCGATTCTGACTCCTCGAGTGGCCCTGAGAAATATCGAGTACCTGATAAAGGCTGAATATTTCCTTCAACTCGACTCCTTCCGATCTAAGCACAGCATGAAATGACCCAGAAAAAAATCTACTTGGCCCCCTGTTACGGATGACCGTGAGAAAGAAACCAAAGTCACCCAAAATCTGCCTTAGTCTCAAGAGACAGTCGATAGTCAAAAGAATCGACTCTTAGGATCACCATGGAGGTCCTATCCACGACCGGGCACCGAATGTTATAAAACATTTAGGACTCCACGTCGATGTCACAAGTGTGTCCTACGAAATATCCGTATAAATCGCCTCTGATTGGTCACAAACCGGTTGACTTATGGCTCGTTGAACCCACCATCAACCAACGTCACAAAATAATTGCCAGAGTTATCAGCTCATGTGGGCAATTAAGGACTGAAAAGATATAATGTTCGTTCAGTTCACTTTGTGGTGTTCAAAATTTGTCGTACAAATCCACATGACAAACAAAATATATATAAAATATCAAAACGATGATGTCGTATAGAGTACAAGAGAGAATGAATCTGATCCATAAAAGAGTACTACAACTTAGGAACACGTTTAATTCCCATGGAATTAACATGCCCTTCATGCTTATCTTGTCGTAATGCTTTAGTGAGAGGATCTGCTTTGTTATCATCTGTAGCAATCTTTTTTATCACTACTTCCTTTTGCTCCACGTAATCCCGGATTAGATGAGCTTTTCGTTGTACATGTCTAGACTTGTTGCTAGACTTTGGCTCCTTAGCTTGGAAGATGGCACCACTATTGTCGCAATAGATGGTGATCGGGTCATTCGAACTAGGCACTACAGAGAGCCCATGTAAGAATTGACGCATCCATATCGCTTCCTTTGTAGCTTCGTACGCGGCATAGTACTCGGACTCGGTCGTAGAATCTGCATTGTAATTTTTGTTTCGAACTCTTCCAAATGATCGCAGCGCCATTAAGAGTAAAAACGAATCCGATCGAGATTTCGAGTCATCTCGATCCGTTTGGAAGCTAGCATCTGCATAACCGGTTGCGCATAGCTTTTGATCGCCTCCATAAGTCAATGCCCAATCTTTAGTCCTCCGTAGGTACTTAAGAATGTTCTTGACAAATGTACCAATGTGGTTCACCTGGATGCTGTTGGAATCGACTTGTCATACTCAATGCATATGCCACGTCCGGACGTGTGCATATCATGGCATACATGATTGATCCTATTGCCGAGGCATAAGGAATCCGTGTCATGCGCTCTTTCTCTTCCGGTGTCTCTGGTGCCTGAGACTTGCTCAAATGCACCCCTGGAGCCATAGGAAGGAACCCCTTCTTGGAGTTAGTCATGCTGAATCTCTCTAGGACTTTGTCTATGTAAGACTCCTGACTGAGAGATAACATCCGTCGTGATCTATCTCGATAGATACGAATGCCTAGAATTCTTTGTGCCTCTCCCAGATCTTTCATCTGGAAATGGTTTTTCAACCATACTTTCACCGGTTAAGAGAGGTATGTCATTCCCAATCGTGAGTATGTCGTCGACATACAATATTAGGAAGACAATCTTGCTCCCACTCGACTTGATATATAGACATGGTTCCTCGAACGATCGAGTAAATCCATTTTCTTTAATCACTTGGTCGAAGCGATGATTCCAACTCCGAGATGCTTGCTTAAGTCCATAAATGGAACGCTTAAGTTTGCATACTTTCTTAGGATGTTGTGGATCGATGAAACCTTCGGGTTGTACCATGTACAACTCTTCCTCCAAAAAGCCGTTTAAGAAGGCGGTTTTCACGTCCATTTGCCAAATTTCATAGTCATGAAAAGCGGCGATCGCTAAGATAATCCGAATGGAACGCAGCATGACTACGGGTGCAAAAATCTCATCGTAGTGCAAACCTGGCACTTGGGTGAAACCTTTAGCAACTAGTCGTGCTTTATAGATATCTTGTTGACCTTCCACAGAATGCTTTATCTTGTAAAGCCATTTGCATTGAAGGGGACGAACATTAGCAGGTAAGTCAACAAGATCCCACACGTTGTTCTCATACATGGAGTCCATCTCGGATTGCATGGCCTCAAGCCATAGCTTTGAGTCAGAACTAGTCATGGCACCTTTATAGGTTGCGGGTTCACTACTCGTTAAGAGTAGAACGTCATCTATGTCATGTTCCTCGACCATACCAATGTATCTGTTCGGAGGAATAGAGACTCTTCCCGACCTCCTAGGTTCCTCGGAATATTAACCGCAGCGGGATTGAAGGAATTGGTTCCTCCAATGGTTGCTCGGTGTTCGGTTCGGAATCTCCGACAGTCGAAGGTTCTATCACTCTTTGCATTCTCGAGAAATTCCTTCTCTAAGAATGTCGCACTAGCCGCAACAAAAACACGTTGTTCGGTTGGCGAATAGAAGTAATGACCACGTGTTCCTTTAGGATAACCTATAAAGTAGGTCTTGACCGATCGCGGGCCGAGCTTATCCTCGTGTCTCCACTTGACATAAGCCTCGCAGCCCCAAACCCGTATAAAGGACAAGTTAGGGACCGTTCCTTCCATAGTTCATATGGAGTCTTGTCAACAGACTTTAGACGGACTTCGGTTAAGTATTAGAGCAAATGACGAAGAGCATAACCCCACAATGAGTCGGGCAACACGGTGTGACTCATCATGGATCGAACCATATCAAGTAGTGTTCGATTTCTCCGTTCGGACACACCATTCAACCGAGGTGTTCCAGTGGAGTTAATCGTAGGGCAATCCCACAGTCCTTTAGGTGTTGATCAAACTCGTGAGAAAGATACTCGCCACCACGATCCGAACGCAGTGTTTTAATCTTTCTACCTAATAGGTTCTGTACCCTATTCTGGTATTCCTTGAATTTCTCAAAGGATTCACTTTTGTGCTTCATTAAGTAGACATAGCCATATCTACTTAAATCGTCCGTGAAAGTGATGAAATACCTATAGCCTTCTCGTGCGGTGATTGACATAGGTCCACATACATCTGTGTGTATGAGTCCTAATAGGTCAGCAGCGCGCATTCCAACACCTTTGAAGGAAATACGAGTCATCTTACCGATGAGACATGATTCACACGTGCCAAATGATTGAAAATCAAAGGCCGAGATAGCTCCATGTTTGATGAGCTGTTTTACGCGTTTCTCATTAATGTGTCCCATACGGCGATTACCATAGATACGTTTGATCTTTGTCACCAACCTTTAACTTTTTATTCATTACGTGTAATATTTCCGTGGTCCGATCTAAAACATAAATTCCGTTCATGGAGATCGCCTTGTCAGAATCATATCGTGTAATGAGAAAATGCAAGTATTATTTTCTATTACAAATGAAAAACCAAGTTTATCAAGTGCGTAAACCGAAATAATGTTTTTCGAAAGACTGGGTACATAATAGCAATCATATAATGATAACTCAAATCCGTTAGGAAGCTGGATCACATATGTTCCCCTCGAGACGGCAGCCACTCTTGCTCCATTCCCGACACGCAAGTCAACCTCACCCTTTACGAGAGGCTCGAGATTTCGGAGGCCCCGCACATGATTACACAGATGAGAACCACAACCAGTATCAAGTACCCAAGTTCCGTAACTTGCGTGGTTAATCTCAATCATATGAATAAAAGTAGAAGGAGAAGACATACCAACAGGTTTAACGCGACCTGCTTTTATGTCCTCATGATAAACAGGACATGTACGCCTCCAATGCCGAGTCTTGTGGCAATGATGGCATTCCATGTTTTCGGTCTTGCTCTTTGTCGCGCCTGATGAGTTACTTGCCTCACCAGGCCCACTCTTACCTGATCCCGACTTCTTAAACTTCGGTTTGCCTACTGCTAGGCCTGGCTGAACTTTGCCCTTACCCTTGCCCTTGTTTGACACAACGGAACATCCTCGTTTCATGCTCCCACCGAACTTCATGTCCTTCTCGGCCCATGTACGAGGAGGGAGTGCAGCTCATGGGGAGTTTTCTTCAAATCATTCATATAGTAATTCGCTCTAAATTGCGAATAACCATCGTGGAGTGAGTGAAGTATGCGGTCAATAACAATGTTCTCGCTGATCTTACAATCAAAGGTCTCCAGCTTCTCGACATTCTCAATCATGCTGAGAATGTGTGGGCTAACTGGTTGGCCCTTCTGGAGTCTCGCATCAAAGAAGCGAGTGGTAAGCTCATAGGTCACGATTCTCGGTGCTTTCGAGAATTCCTTAGTGAGCGTGGTGAAAATCTTGTTCGCACCATGGGCTATGAAGCGTTTCTGCAAATTGGGTTCCATTGCAAAAATGAGTACGTTTTTAATCGCACCCGCTTCCATACAGAAATCATTAAACTTGGTGATTTCAGCAGCTCTAGCCGTGGGACCTGGGTTTTGCCGGGATGGGCTCTAATAGATATTTGAGCTTCCCGTCGGCCAGCGGCAGATTCCGTAATGCCGCCTCCCGATCCGCGAAGTTTGATCCATCATTCTTCGATCGAGTAGACCGATTCATCCGATTCATGAAGATCCGAAGCCAGGACTCACGGTCCAATGTGGCACTTGGCATTGGGTTATCGAGAACCACCATTTGTTATTTGCGCTTTAATAAAACGTGATCTACACTGAGAAAGGAAGAAAAACAAAACGAAATAAGCAACTCATCGAGGTGATTTAAGTCTATTTTAAAATTCATTTTAAACATGTAGACTCTCGCACTTGCATAATTGATCTCCCTCAAGAATGATACAAGTGATCCCAAGACTCAATTTCTGTAAATTGATAAGCAAACTGTTTAGCTAATTCTTCCGGAAGAACTCTTGGTCGATAGATTTCCGTAAATCCTATCTATAGTCCACCACAGTCACAGGATCGTACGAGTGACCATAGTGTTGAGATAAAATAGGTCAATCGGTTCCAACTTACCCGACGTAGAAGGGTTCATATTATGCCTACCGACGAAGAAGGGACTCATTGGAGTTTGACCTATAAAGACCGTTCTCAATTTTTGTTTATACGAGGAAGATCCCATCAACTAAATTATAATTCATATTAAGTGAACGAATAACTAGCGTCTGCGTGAATGAATTAATTTGGTTGATGGCTTAAAAAAAAAACGTGTGACATACGAATGTCAAAGAAAACTAACTCGTGACCTCTAAATGTGTCAGTTTTCATGCATTTATTAGGTGGTTTGGTTTTTAGGCGGAATATGATGCATACTATCGTTACGGAAAAATAAATAATTGAATGCAATACGTAAATAAAATTTCCTAGTGTGGCCTATCCAAATAAAAAGAACAAAATACAACTTTGGAATCCACCGTTGGACCCAAGAAGCTTGTCTTGTTGTTCCATCTTGATCCAGTTAGCGGGAGTGAGCATCTGGTCTCCGTCTTTGGTCTTCTCAAAAAAATACAATTAAAATTACAAAATATAAACCTAATTACATTCTAATTAAAAACTGTAATTACAAGTGAAAAATCCAAAACGGAGATACGAGATCTCAAAATACAACCAAGACCGTGTTCCATCATTACGGTAACACGTTCTACTAAGGCCACACTAAGTTACAACCGTTTGCAAAATAAATAAATACGTAATAAAAGGCATTCAAGGCATTCAACAAAAACGATAAATAAATGCATCAACCAAAAACAAATTCATTCGTGACATAATTCCGTAATTATGTTAAATTTATCCAAACCACCTTTCAATGATTAAAATTCATGTGATAAAACCGCTTCTATCATTTAATTTTAATCCAATACAGTCCGTTACTTTAAATACGCTTTAAAATAACTTAATGGTACGTGTGTGAACCGTTTCACAATCATAGCGAGTGTACAATATCAGTATAAAGTACATATTATGGCCAAAAGAAAATTTAAAACAAAAAGAATAAATTTTCAAAGCTGTCAAAACAGAAATCCCTCGATCCAGGGACATAGGTGCTCGATCGAGGAATGAAAGGGCTCGATCGACTGAACTGCAAGTCGATTGAGAGGTGTGCTAATCAGGAAGTACTCGATCGACAAAACTGGTAGTCGATCGAGGACTTATATCAAGACAATCGCTCGATCGAGTACGAGGACTTCTCGATCGAAAAGGATTTTAAAAGCAGGTCGATCGAGTACAGCAAGGACTCGATCGAGTCAAAACATGACAGAAAAACACTCGATCGATTGAAAAACTTGTTCGATCGAGAACAAAAGTTTCTGGAAAACTTAAAACCCTCGTGAAACATTTTGTCGAGACAAAATCAATTGCAATTTCGATCAAAACGCATCAAAAACAATTTAACAATTGACAAAACTTGACATGTTGCTGTAATCTCCGTATAAAACAACAATATGCATGAAAACAAATCGAAAACAAGGTGATAAAACCGTGTAAAACATGTCACGGTTTCAACAAGAACAAAAACCGAATCAGCCGTATATACATGGCACGGAATTCGAGACAAAACAATCGTTTCAAAATCGGTTTTATGAAAAACACATGGAAAAATTTATGTGGCCTCGCTCTGATACCACTTGTGGGGTAATATCCGTATAAGACCCTTTAAATTAAGGACTATAACGTAAATTTAACATGCGATTATCGTCATAAAACATAAATACAATAGAGAAACAATAAGGAACAAGAATTAACCTCGGGTCCTTTATAGTGCGGCGTAAAGAACAGAAATCAACAGAGATTTCCTCCTAATTGTTGCACCCAAGATTTGACCGAGATATGCCCTTGTGCTAGAAGTTGTTCTCTGATTGCCTTGCAATATTGAGAGAACTTGTTGTGAGGTTTTCGAGATGTGAGATCTAGGTTTCAGAGAGAAAATGTCTCCCAAACCCTAGTTTTCTGTAAAATGAATTGTCTCGGTCAAAAGGAGAGGGAGTCTCTCCTTTTGTTAACCTCGGCCAGCCGTGGGTTTGCATGGGGAAGTGGGCTTCCACTTCCTCTTAATTTTACCTCGTGGACCGGCTCATAAATTGCTAAATGTATATGACGCGGTTTATTATAAATCGTCATCGGTTATCGGCTATTAAAACATCAACTAATAACACGGGTTAGTTGAAGTATTAATACATGTCCGACAAAGACGATATTGTATAATTAATTCAATATACATTAATTAAATATAAAACGCTTATATTTAATTTTACGAATTAACTGGTTTATTCGCCTTAGCCCATGATATTTAATCCGTATTAAATATAATATCTCAACATCACATTTTGACTAATTACTAGTCAAATAACTCGGACTAACTGATTAGTCAAATTTGGCATCTACATGACTGTATTTTCATACCGTCACATCTCTCGAACGTATCCTATAGGTGTGACTTTTAGGGACCAGTTGATCACCGCCATCTGTATGACAATAACGTCAAACTTATCTAGCAAGCCAACCGTTATTGATAAACGTGGATCAACTGATAATAATACCAAAAGTATGCCCTTTGATCCTTTTAGAGATTTATAAGTCCTTGCACTAACTGTTAAGGACACCAACCCCAACAAGCTCCCACTTGTCCGTACAAGTGCATGTGCAATGACGTTATCCGCACTAACTGGAGGACACAAGCTCCAACAAACTCCCACTTGTCCGTACAAGTGTATGTGCGATAACCGATTCTCATATTCATTTAAAATTTCTCCCACTCAATGTAAAACAATTTGCAGATCCGGATCCACAAAGGTCGTATTTTACAATCGATCTGTATCTAGAGTGGTTTCCCCGACTAGAGAGTAACTTAACTGATAAAACGAATCCGTATCCGAGCATGGCCATGCATTTCGATTCTGACTCCTCGAGTGGCCCTGAGAAATATCGAGTACCTGATAAAGGCTGAATATTTCCTTCAACTCGACTCCTTCCGATCTAAGCACAACATGAAATGACCCATAAAAAATCTACTTGGCCCCTGTTACGGATGACCGTGAGAAAGAAACCAAAGTCACCCAAAATCTGCCTTAGTCTCAAGAGACAGTCGATAGTCAAAAGAATCGACTCTTAGGATCACCATGGAGGTCCTATCCACGACCGGGCACCGAATGTTATAAAACATTTAGGACTCCACGTCGATGTCACAAGTGTGTCCTACGAAATATCCGTATAAATCGCCTCTGTGATTGGTCAGTCAACCGGTTGACTTATGGCTCGTTGAACCCACCATCAACCAACGTCACAAAATAATTGCCAGAGTTATCAGCTCATGTGGGCAATTAAGGACTGAAAAGATATAATGTTCGTTCAGTTCACTTTGTGGTGTTCAAAATTTGTCGTACAAATCCACATGACAAACAAAATATATATAAAATATCAAAACGATGATGTCGTATAGAGTACAAGAGAGAATGAATCTGATCCATAAAAGAGTACTACAACTTAGGAACACGTTTAATTCCCATGGAATTAACATGCCCTTCATGCTTATCTTGTCGTAATGCTTTAGTGAGAGGATCTCTATGTTATCATCTCGTAGCAATCTTTTCTATCACTACTTCCTTTTGCTCCACGTAATCCCGGATTAGATGAGCTTTCCGTTGCACATGTCTAGACTTGTTGCTAGACTTTGGCTCCTTAGCTTGGAAGATGGCACCACTATTGTCGCAATAGATGGTGATCGGGTCATTCGAACTAGGCACTACAGAGAGCCCATGTAAGAATTGACGCATCCATATCGCTTCCTTTGTAGCTTCGGACGCGCATAGTACTCGGACTCGGTCGTAGAATCTGAACAGTTTGTTTCGAACTCTTCCACTGATCTGCAGCGCCATTAAGAGTAAAAACGAATCCAGACCGAGATTTCGAGTCATCTCGATCCGTTTGGAAGCTAGCATCTCAGAATCGGTTGCGATAGCTTTTGATCGCCTCCATAAGTCAATGCCCAATCTTTAGTCCTCCGTAGGTACTTAAGAATGTTCTTGACAGCCAGCCAATGTGGTTCACCTGGATGCTGTTGGAATCGACTTGTCATACTCAATGCATATGCCACGTCCGGACGTGTGCATATCATGGCATACATGATTGATCCTATTGCCGAGGCATAAGGAATCCGTGTCATGCGCTCTTTCTCTTCCGGTGTCTCTGGTGCCTGAGACTTGCTCAAATGCACTCCTGGAGACATAGGAAGGAACCCCTTCTTGGAGTTAGTCATGCTGAATCTCTCTAGGACTTTGTCTATGTAAGACTCCTGACTGAGAGATAACATCCGTCGTGATCTATCTCGATAGATACGGATGCCTAGAATTCTTTGTGCCTCTCCCAGATCTTTCATCTGGAAATGGTTTTTCAACCATACTTTCACCGAAGTTAAGAGAGGTATGTCATTCCCAATCAGGAGTATGTCGTCAACATACAATATTAGGAAGACAATCATGCTCCCACTCGACTTGATATATAAACATGGTTCCTCGACCGATCGAGTAAATCCATTTTCTTTAATCACTTGGTCGAAGCGATGATTCCAACTCCGAGATGCTTGCTTAAGTCCATAAATGGAACGCTTAAGTTTGCATACTTTCTTAGGATGTTGTGGATCGATGAAACCTTCGGGTTGCACCATGTACAACTCTTCCTCCAAAAAGCCGTTTAAGAAGGCGGTTTTCACGTCCATTTGCCAAATTTCATAGTCATGAAAAGCGGCGATCGCTAAGATAATCCGAATGGAACGCAGCATGACTACGGGTGCGAAAATTTCATCGTAGTGCAAACCTGGCACTTGGGTGAAACCTTTAGCAACTAGTCGTGCTTTATAGATATCTCGTTGACCTTCCACAGAATGCTTTATCTTGTAAAGCCATTTGCATTGAAGGGGACGAACCTTAGCAGGTAAGTCAACAAGATCCCACACGTTGTTCTCATACATGGAGTCCATCTCGGATTGCATGGCCTCAAGCCATAGCTTTGAGTCAGAACTAGTCATGGCACCTTTATAGGTTGCGGGTTCACTACTCGTTAAGAGTAGAACGTCATCTATGTCATGTTCCACGACCATACCAATGTATCTGTCCGGAGGAATATAGACTCTTCCCGACCTCCTAGGTTCCTCAGGAATATTTACCGCAGCCGGGATTGAAGGAATTGGTTCCTCCAATGGTTGCTCGGTGTTCGGTTCTGGAATCTCCGACAGGTCGAAGGTTCTATCACTCTTTGCATTATCGAGAAATTCCTTCTCTAAGAATGTCGCACTAGACGCAACAAAAACACGTTGTTCGGTTGGCGAATAGAAGTAATGACCACGTGTTCCTTTAGGATAACCTATAAAGTATGTCTTGACCGATCGCGGGCCGAGCTTATCTTCAGGTCTCCACTTGACATAAGCCTCGCAGCCCCAAACCCGTATAAAGGACAAGTTAGGGACCGTTCCCTTCCATAGTTCATATGGAGTCTTGTCAACAGCTTTAGACGGACTTCGGTTAAGTATTAGAGCGGCTGACAAAAGAGCATAACCCCATAATGAATCAGGTAAAACCGTGTGACTCATCATGGATCGAACCATATCAAGTAGTGTTCGATTTCTCCGTTCGGACACACCATTCAACTGAGGTGTTCCAGGTGGAGTTAACTGTAGGGCAATCCCACAGTCCTTTAGGTGTTGATCAAACTCGTGAGAAAGATACTCGCCACCACGATCTGAACGTAGTGTTTTTATCTTTCTACCAAGTAGGTTCTCAGACCCTATTTTGGTATTCTTTGAATTTCTCAAAGGATTCACTTTTGTGCTTCATTAAGTAGACATAGCCATATCTACTTAAATCATCCGTGAAAGTGATGAAATACCTATAGCCTTCTCGTGCGGTGATTGACATAGGACCACATACATCCGTGTGTATGAGCCCTAATAGGTCAGCAGCGCGCATTCCAACACCTTTGAAGGAAATACGAGTCATCTTACCGATGAGACATGATTCACACGTGCCAAATGATTGAAAATCAAAGGCCGAGATAGCTCCATGTTTAATGAGCTGTTTTACGCGTTTCTCATTTATGTGTCCCATACTTTACGGTGCCATAGATACGTTTGATCTTTGTCACCAACCTTTAACTTTTTATTCATTACGTGTAATATTTCGGTGGTCTGATCTAAAACATAAATTCCATTCATGGAGACTGCCTTGCCATAAATCATATTGTGTAAAGAGAAAATGCAAGTATTATTCTCAATTACAAATGAAAAACCAAGTTTGTCAAGTGCAGAAACTGAAATAATGTTTTTTGAAAGACTGGGTACATAATAGCAATCATATAATGATAACTCAAATCCGCTACGGTCGGGGATCACATATGTTCCCCTCGAGACGGCAGCCACTCTTGCTCCATTCCCGACACGCAAGTCAACCTCACCCTTTACGAGAGGCTCGAGATTTCGGAGGCCCTGCACATGATTACACAGATGAGAACCACAACCAGTATCAAGTACCCAAGTTCCGTAACTTGCGTGGTTAATCTCAATCATATGAATAAAAGTAGAAGAAGAGGAAGACATACCAACAGGTTTAACACGACCTGCTTTTATGTCCTCATGATAAACAAGACATGTGCGTCTCCAATGCCCAGACTTGTGGCAGTGATGGCATTCCATGTTTTCATTCTTGCTCTTTGTCGTGCCTGATGAGGTGCTCGACTCACCAGGCCCACTCTTACCTCGAACCCGACTTCTTGAACTTCGCCTTACCTACTTAGGTTTGCCTCGAGCTTTGCCCTTACCCTTTCCCTTGTTTGTCACAACGAGAACATCCTGTTTCATGCTCCCACCGAACTTCATGTCCTTCTCGGTCATACGAGGAGGGAGTGGAGTTCATGGGGAGTTTTCTTCAAATCATTCATATAGTAATTCGCTCTAAATTGCGAAAAACCATCGTGGAGTGAGTGAAGAATGCGGTCGATCACAATGTTCTCGCTGATCTTACAATCAAAGGTCTCCGACTTTTCGACATTCTCAATCATGCTGAGAATGTGTGGGCTAACCGGTTGGCCCTTCTCGAGTCTCGCATCAAAGAAGCGAGTGGTATGCTCATAGGTCACGATTCTCGGTGCTTTCGAGAATTCCTTAGTGAGCGTGGTGAAAATCTTGTTCGCACCATGGGCTATGAAGCGTTTCCGCAAATTGGGTTCCATTGCAAAAATGAGTACGTTTTTAATCGCACCCGCTTCCATACGTAAATCATTAAACTTGGTGATTTCAAAGCTCTCTAGCCGTGGGACCTGGGTTTGCCGGGATGTGTTCTAATAGATATTTGAGCTTCCGTCGGCCATGGCAAGATTCCGTAATGCCGCCTCCCGATCCGCGAAGTTTGATCCATCATTCTTGATCCGAGTAGACCGATTCATCCGATTCATGAAGATCCGAGGCCAGGACTCACGGTCCAATGTGGCACTTGGCATTGGGTTATCGTAGAACCACCATTTGTTATTTGCGCTTTAATAAAACGTGATCTACACTGAGAAAGGAAGAAAAACAAAACGAAATAAGCAACTCATCGAGGTGATTTAAGTCTATTTTAAAATTCATTTTAAACATGTAGACTCTCGCACTTGCATAATTGATCTCCCTCAAGAATGATACAAGTGATCCCAAGACTCAATTTCTGTAAATTGATAAGCCAACTGTTTAGCTAATTCTTCCGTAAGAACTCTTGGTCGATAGATTTCCGTAAATCCTATCTATAGTCCACCATAGTCACAGGATCGTACGAGTGACCATAGTGTTGAGATAAAATAGGTCAATCGGTTCCAACTTACCCGACGTAGAAGGGGTCATATTATGCCTACCGACGAAGAAGGGACTCATTGGAGTTTGACCTATAAAGACCGTTCTCAATTTTTGTTTATACGAGGAAGATCCCATCAACCTAATTATAATTCATTTTAAGTGAACGAATAACTAGCGTCTGCGTGAATGAATCAATTTGGGTGATGGCTTAAAAAACGTGTGACATGAGAATGTCAATGAAAACTAACTCGTGACCTCTATATGTGTCAGTTTTCATGCAATAATTAGGTGGTTTGGTTTTTAGGCGGAATATGATGCAATCTATCGTTACATGAAAATAAATAAAAGAATGCAATACGTAAATAAAATTTCCTAGTGTGGCCTATCCTAATAAAAAGAACAAAATACAACTTTGGAATCCACCGTTGGACCCAAGAAGCTTGTCTTGTTGTTCCATCTTGATCCAGTTAGCGGGAGTGAGCATCTGGTCTCCGTCTTTGGTCTTCTCAAAAATTACAATTAAAATTACAAAATATAAACCTAATTACATTCTAATAAAAACTGTAATTACAAGTGAAAAATCCAAAACGGAGATACGAGATCTCAAAATACAACCAAGACCGTGTTCCATCATTACGGTAACACGTTCTACTAAGGCCACACTAAGTTACAACCGTTTGCAAAAATAAATAAATACGTAATAAAAGGTATTCAAGGCATTCAACAAAAACGATAAATAAAATGCATCAACTAAAAACAAATTCATTCGTGACATAATTCCGTAATTATGTGAAATTTATACAAACCACCTTTTAATGATTAAAATTCATGTGATAAAACCGCTTCTATCAATTTAATTTTAATCTAATACAGTCCGTTACTTTAAATACGCTTTAAAATAACTTAATGGTACGTGGTGAACCGTTTCACAATCATAGGGAGTGTACAATATCCGTATAATGTACATATTAAGGCCAAACGAAAATTTAAAACAAAAGAATAAATTTTCAAAGCCGCCAGAAAAGAAATCCCTCGATCCAGGGACATAAGTGCTCGATCGAGGAAACAAAAGGGCTCTATCGACTGAACTGCAAGTCGATCGAGAGGGTTGCCAAACAGAAAGTGCTCGATCGACTAAACTGGTGGTCGATCGAGTACCTTTATCAGCAAATCTGCTCGATCGAGTACGAGGACAACTCGATCGAGCAGTAGGGTTTTGAAAAGGGGTCGATCGAGTACAACAGGGACTCGATCGAGTAAAAACATGACAGAAAAACCACTCGATCGAGTAAAAACTTGCTCGATCGAGTACAAAATTTCTGGAAAACCTAAACCCTCGTGAAAACAGTTTGTCGAGACAAAATCAATTGCAATTTTGATCAAAACGCATCAAAAACAATTTAACAATTGACAAAACTTGACATGTTGCTGTAATCTCCGTATAAAACAACAATATGCATGAAAACAAATCGAAAACAAAATGATAAAACCGTGTAAAACATGTCACGGTTTCAACAAGAACAAAAACCGAATCAGCCGTGTATACATGGCACGGAATTCGAGACAAAACAATCGTTTCAAAATCGGTTTTATGAAAAACACATGGGAAAATTTACGTGGCCTCGCTCTGATACCACTTGTGGGGTAATATCCGTATAAGACCCTCTAAATTTAGGACTATAACGTAAATTTAGCATGCGATTATCGTCATAAAACATAAATACAATAGAGAAACGATAAGGAACAAGAATTAACCTCAGGTCCTTTATAGTGCGGCGTAAAGAACAGAAATCAAACGAGATTCCCTCCTAATTGTTGCACCCAAGACTTGTCCGAGATATGCCCTTGTGCTAGATGGTGTTCTCCGATTGCCTTGCAATATTGGGAGAACTTGTTGTGAGGTTTTCGAGATGTGAGATCTAGGTTTCAGAGAGAAAATGTCTCCCAAACCCTAGTTTTCTGTAAAATGAATTGTCTAGGTCAAAAGGAGAGGGAGTCTCTCCTTTTGTTAACCTCGGCCAGCCGTGGGTTTGCATGGGGAAGTGGGCTTCCACTTCCTCTTAATTTTACCTCGTGGACCGGCTCATAAATTGCTAAATGTATATGACGCGGTTTATTATAAATCGTCATCGGTTATCGGCTATTAAAACATCAACTAATAACACGGGTTAGTTGAAGTATTAATACATGTCCGACAAAGACGATATTGTATAATTAATTCAATATACATTAATTAAATATAAAACGCTTATATTTAATTTTACGAATTAACTGGTTTATTCGCCTTAGCCCATGATATTTAATCCGTATTAAATATAATATCTCAACATCACATTTTGACTAATTACTAGTCAAATAACTCGGACTAACTGATTAGTCAAATTTGGCATCTACATGACTGTATTTTCATACCGTCACATCTCTCGAACGTATCCTATAGGTGTGACTTTTAGGGACCAGTTGATCACCGCCATCTGTATGACAATAACGTCAAACTTATCTAGCAAGCCAACCGTTATTGATAAACGTGGATCAACTGATAATAATACCAAAAGTATGCCCTTTGATCCTTTTAGAGATTTATAAGTCCTTGCACTAACTGTTAAGGACACCAACCCCAACAGTTATTTCTCAGGGCCACTCGAGGAGTAGTAACTGAAATGCATGGCCATGCTCGAATGATGATTCGTTTATCAGTTAAGTTACTCTCTCGTCGGGGAAACCACTCTTGATAATGATCGCTTGTAAAATACGACTTTTGTGAATACAGATTTGCAAATTGTTTTACATTGAGTGGGAGAAATTTTAGGATATGAGAATCGGTTATCGCACATACACTTGTGAGGACAAGTGGGAGTTTGTTGGAGCTTGTGTCCTCCACAAATTAGTGTGATAACAATTGTAAATCTCTTACAGGTTCACAAGGGTATACTTCGTATTTTAATCAGTTGATTAACGATTACCTAGTAACGGTTGGCTTACTAGAAAGTTTGACGTTATTATCATACAGATGGCGGTGATCAACTGGTCCCTAAAGGTCACACCTATAGGATGTGTTTGAGAGATGTGGTTATAGAAATATAATCACATTGATGCCTTATATGATTAAACAGTTAGTCAATGTGTTGATGAGACAATTATTTAATGAAGATTAAACAATATTAGTTGAGACGAATTAACTGTCAATTCGTAAATTGAATATAATAAGTTATATTTAATTAAATGTATGTAATGTTAGCCTGGACGAATTAATATGTTAATTCGTAATTAAATGTAATCGGTTATATTTAATATCAACAAGATGAATGTGTCATAGTGGTAATAGTGAGGGTACTCAAACCAAGAGGTCATGGGTTCGATCCTCACTAGATGACAATTTACACATTTTATACTTTTTTGGAATAACCGAAAAAAAGAGAAATTAACTCTCCTAATTTCGGTAAATGGGCCGAGAATATTAGGAAGGAAAATTCTACCCTAATCTCCTCCTCATACACGGTTAAAGGGGAGGGGAGTGAATTTTTCTTAACCTAATTTTTCTCACTCATTCTCTTGCCTCTCATCTCTACGAAAAACACAAAAAGAAACCTAAAAATTATTTAGTTAATTTTTGGATCGATTCTAGCATAATCAAAGGGCATTTCTCATATCGTCTTGGGTGCAACTGATAGGCGAATATCTACTTTGATATTGTTCTTAGGCCGTATTTGCTAGGACCGAAGGTTATTTCTTAACCTTTACAATTTTGTTTATGCAATTTAATTTTATGACTAGTTTCATCATTATAATTCGTTATAGTCCTTAAAATTAAAGGGATGCATACAGATAAAATCCCACAAGTGGTATCAGAGCCAAGGCCACGAATTTTAATTTTGATGATTTTCATAAAATTGTTTGTAAACAATAATTAGGGTTTGCGAAAAAAAATATAATCGGCTGGAATTTTTTTGAGCCGTGGAATTTTTTTATTCGTTTCCGTTACTGTTCACGGATGAACAGTATTATTACAAAAAAAATTATTTTCTGTTTTTTTTTTCTTTCTTTCGGTTTCTCCTGAAAAACCGATTAAAGTTTTTTACGGCTGTTTTTGTTTATGCCGATTTGAAAAGCATCCGAGAAAAGAAATTTTTTTTTCCTTTTACTGTTCACGTGGTTACTTTTCACAGAGGACGGATTTAAAAAAAAAAAAAAAAAATTGTCGTGTTTCGCTTTTTCCAGATAAAACCGTGTACAAAATAAGGAAAGCTGTTTTCTGTTTTTAGTTTAGCCGTGCTGAAATTATAAAAAAAAAAAAAATTTTGTTTTTTTTACTGTTCAGCCGAGACCAAAAAGAAAAAAAAAAGGATTTTGTTTTTTTTTTTTTTTTTTGGCCAATGTTGTTTATACATTAAATTTATAATGTATGATAGTTTTTGTGAAGCGGTTCACAAATTTTAAAGATACCTAATTATTTTAAAGCAGTTTAAAATATTGATGGATTAAATTCATACTACAAGTTTAATATGAATTAAGTTTGAAATTAATGTGATTAATTGAGTAATTGTCACTTAATTTGTTAATTTAAATAGGTGGTTTGGTTAAAATTAATCAACATAATTAAGGAATTATGTCATGTATGTTTAATTTATTTTTAGTTGATGCATTTTATTTTTGTTGAATGAATCGTTGAATGAATATATTTACGTTTTTTTTGCAATCAGTTGTAATTTGTAATACTTAGTGTGGCCTTAGTTAATTATGTTTTCGTAATGAAGGAAACATAATTTTTATGTAATTATGAGATCTCGAATCTCCTTTATTTTTCTTTAGTTTTGGGTTTTGAAATTAGAATGTAATAAATAGGTTTATTATGTAAATTTTATTTATTGTATTTTTTAAAAGAGGACTAAAGATGGAGATTGGAGCTCACTCCCGCTACATGGATCAAGATGGAACATTAAGACAAGCTTCTCGGGTCCAAGGATGTATTCCAAACTTGTATTTAATGTTCATTTTGATAGGATAGGCCACACTAGGACTTTTATTGTTTTACGTTTTCATTCATATTGCTTTTAATCCACATGATAGTTTATGCATCATTTTCCACCTAAAACCAAATCACCTACTACTAAAATGCATGAAAATTGACTCATATAGGTTGTATTTTAGTTTTCATGGACATACAAATGTCACAGACTTATTAAGCCATCACCTTAGTTTATTCATTCTCGCATGCTAGATATTATTTCACTTAAAATGAATTAAAGAAAAGTTGATGGGATCTTCCTCTAAAACGGAAATTGAGACTAGTATTTATAAGGGCACACAACTATGAATCCCTTCTTCGTCGGTAGGCATAATATGACCCCTTCTACGTTGGGTAAGTAGTTGTGTTGACTTAGTTTACCTCAACATCATAGTCCGAAGAGTTTCTCGTGATTATGATGGACTAAAGATAGAATTTACAGAAATTTATCGACCAAGAATTCTAACGGTAAAATTATCTAAAAGGTTAGCTTACCAATTTACAGAGAATTGAGTCTTGGGATCATTTATATAATTCTTGAGGGAGGTCAATTGTATAAATTTTTTGAGTCTTCGCGTTATGACAGTAGTTCATTAGACTTAAAAATATAAACGATGCACATGCTTATTATTTTTATTCTTCTTCTCGCAGTGTAGAACACGTTTATTTTGATAACACTGTTACAACAAAATGTCTTGAAATAACGCAATCCAAATGCCTAGTGCCACACTTGGACGCGAGTCCTGGCTGAAATCTAGGATAGAAAGTGGTCCGGAAGGACCTTTCCTATATCCGTCTCACAATAAATTATCTAGGCTATTTGCAGTTGAGTCGCTAGACTACCATGGTGAACCGAAATCCTGAAATGTTCTCTCTCATTTGATCATCTTTATTACATTTTCTGTCTTTTATTGCTCTTTCCCTACTGCTCTTTCCTTTAAGCCTTTATTAGTTTAGAAACCAAATTTAAACCCCCCATTTTGTGACCAAATAGACGGACCTTAAAAGATATCTTGCCTCCTAGTGGAGATCGACCCGACTTCCCTAGCTATATTACTTAGTGCCAGTTGGTTATTTTTGGTAGGTACACCACTAGCCTGTCAATAGTACCATTGGCGGGGAATTGGCTCCAGGGATGATGGAAAGATCCAGGTGAAAAGTTCTTGTATGACCCTCTTGATGGACATGTAGTACTTAAAGGCCCGAATGTGATTGAGCGGGTCCTCCACTCCCTTGAACTTGGGTACATCAGTCAAGGTAAAGTTTTATGGTAGTTTATCCCCAGCTGGTTGGAATCTTTGATTGTTCTCAAGGTGGATGTAGTTACCACGAGCTAGGAGTTTCTCTTCCAAGAGCTTCAGCCTTTTCTCAGTTTCGATCAAAGGCGGAGTGTTGTGTTCTCCGGTTTCCTTATTTTCCAAGGTGTCGGTAAGGGTCTCGACATGGTCCAGAGTGACCTTGAGAGCTGTGAGTAGGCTGGCTATGAGGCAGAAAATGGCTCACGTTACATCCCAATCCGACACGGTTTAATGACTAAACGCAGACAACACAAAAGACGAAAAGACACTTCGGACTCAACAAGACGAGGGCAACCGTGTGTGGTGCCTTGGTGCTTACTCGACGCAAGGGCGTGACGCCGTCCAACGAGTCTCTAGGTGAGACGACTCATAAGTAAATACCCATAAGTACATTTGCTTTGACTCGATAGACACGAGGCAGAATTGGAATCGTGGAATGAAATTTTAGAAAATAGAAATTTTCAAAAAGATGCATTTGTCGTTTTTATGGACGGCTTCCGAAGAGTAGGGATCTTCAATATGTCGACCAGTAGAAAAGTTGCCTTAAGTTTGTTTTCAAAAGACGGTTTGAGTTCGAGTTGCGGTGGCTCTTAAAACAATGTGTTGTTTCCGAAGACGGCCTTTCAAATCCAAAATCATATGTTTTGAAAATAGAGTTTTGAAAGGTTTGAAAAGGTTGTGGTCCCGGGGATGGTGTATGGTCCTCGGGATTTGAAAACCCTCGAAAAAGGGTGTGTGTCATTTTCGGGTTTTGAAAGAGCCATTATGTCGGCGCGGGACGTGTTAAAATCCGTTTCTTGACGTGACGATTATAACGGCGTAAGAAGGGGTTTTTGAAACGGACGTGAAAACCGGATTTGAAAATCGTCATTACGACGGCTTAAAAAGGCGTTTTTGAAACGGTTGTAGAAAACCAGGTTTGAAAATCATCATTACGACGATAAGAAAAGGTGTGCAACGGTCGGCGAAAGGCCGAGGTTTGAAATGGCGATTATAACGGCGCAAAAGGGGTGTTTTTAAAAGGTTGAAATGACACGGAAGGACTTTATGATCACATTGCACATAAGCACTAGTAGTTCATTATATTATTCATATTGCTGACACGGGTTTTTGCTTAAAAGGGTGGGTTACACACCAAGCGATCAAACCCCGATTTTTGAGAGGGATACCAATCCAAACAAAATGTGTAAGGAGGGTGCCCTAGCCTCGTGACGAAGGAAATTAAAGATCTTTGACGAAACAAAAATGTGTAACGTCAATGGTATGCTTGGATCAAATATGATTCAAAACGCGGGGATGAGAAAACTCACGCCGCCGGGACGAGCCAATTGGTCGATAAAGGTTAGGTTGTGGGCCCGGACAAGGAACCCAACTTATGATCGTAACATCATTTAATGCATTTCGCCCAAGACCTCATTCGAGACTCCCCATCTAGGGATCACAAAGACACAAGTGTCCTAGTTTTCCCCAGCCGAGTCGCCAATCTATGGACATAGGCCACCTGCACGCTAAGCCAATCTGTGGATGCACGACAGTCTGAAAGCCACGCTCGGTGGTGTAAAAATGATTTTGACCGGATCGCTTTAGATCGGTTGGTTTCGTCTCGGCAAGGGTCTCGAAATGATGCAAGAGATGTTTGGAGTCACCACCAAGCAATTGTGGGATGCTTGGAAACCGTTCGAATCCACTTTATAACTAGGTCAACCAACGCAAAAAACGGTGTTTGACATAGGTACTAAAGATAAGGAGTCGTCCCTCTTTAGCATCCTATCACTAGAATGACTCTCGTTCGCCCTGGATAAGGTCCTCAATTATCCAAAGTTTCTGAGTAAGAGGTGAAGGTACGTATTGGGAAGCCCTTTAATCGGACACCCAATCCCGCCCGCGGTAGCGGCCTCTACTGATCGATCTTGGTTGGTTAAATGCAAAAGTTGATAAAATGGGTAAAAGCATGAATGCGCATCCACAAGTTTAAACCTAACATGTGAGCTTTCTATGTCGGTTGTTTATCCAAATATTAACTAATTGATGTCAAGTTGGATTTAAGGTTGATTTGCATACAAGACGGAAATTAAACATCCATTTACCGAGTTAGGTTTGTGGTGCAAAATGTGATCCATTCGTCTTAGAAAGGCGTTTTTCAAATACAAAATAAAAGGGAAGGCTTGCCATCTAATTCGTCATGTATTCGGGTTAACCGAAGTCGGGATCATCCTAGACATGTGCTGAAAAGGAAGCAGACCCTGCATCAGGCAGCCTATTGAGGCGCGAGCCTTAGGGCGATGCATAGGGCCCTGTCCAGGTTTGAAAACTGGAAATCAGTAATGTAACACCCCCATACTCCAAGTGCCTTACCAGGACCACTCAGGTATGAAGACATTACCATCTCGGTTACCCGAGGCAATGATAATCAAACAACAATGAAGAAACAACGTTTAATATAAATAGTTTAGCGAATAGTTACAATCCTCAAAACCAAACCAAAAGTACGATACATGATTTCAAACTGATCGTTCTAACGATCGTTTCTAACGAAATGTAAATAAACTAAAGGCTACGCGAAGACTCCTATCATCATGTCGTGGCATCCCAGCTATCCCAGACTCATCTCAATACCGCTCAATATCTGCTCACCATCCCCGAATGGATCACCGCAGTTTACAAAACAACATCGGGGTCGACTAATCACACAATCAATATAAACAACAATGATAAGATAAACAGACAGCTTAACTGTCACACACACACACAACCCATCGATTCCAATCATCTCAATACTAACTGTCCACTGGACCAGCCCTGCCAGTGGGGGACCGCAGCCGTACCCACCAAATCCCCGCTTCACATAGTGAGCGATAAACCCTGTCCATTAATGTGCACATCCCTTCGTGGCGGGTTCCACGGATGGCAAAACTAGGGCGTGAAGTCACTCCCGCAAGTGACCCCACTCAGCCGAGGCCACGCCTCGCGAACCATCAACAACGATCACAACCACAATCACAATACAATTATTATAGCAAACAACCAAATACAATGCATCAACCAATATCCCATTATGGGACTAATACTGAGTAGGAAATCCTACCTGGTATGCACACAATCAGACGGTCTCTACTGCTGAGTCAAAAAGCCTCTTCTATGAACCCTCCTCCTATCATACAACACATAGAGACTACCACATCACATACTACACATAAAACCCCCAATCTCTAAATTAGGGTTTAACCAAATCGAAGGAGACACAATAAAAAGGGTGCATAGATCTTACCCTCGACGCAAGGAACTCAACAAAGACGAACAACGACAAGAACTGACCGTCTGAACTCCGGGAATTGCTAAGAATGCGATTAAGAAGATGAACTTGTTTGCTTTCTCTCTTAAACAGGAATTTAGGTTTTATAAAAGTGATTTAGAATAATGACGATGAAGCTTAAATACCTTAATCGCATAATTAACAAAACCCGAGAAAACTCCCCGTAAAACCGGACACTCGATCGAGTACCCAAGGTACTCGATCGAGTACCCCCTTACTCGATCGAGTGTCCCAGCTACTCGATCGAGTACCCAACAGTCGAAACTATTTTATTTCGCAACTTACCCTTACTCGACAGAGTAAGGCCTACTCGATAGAGTACCCCAAGACTTATAAATACGGAGTATTACAGTCTTCCCTCCTTAAAAGGAACTTCGTCCCCGAAGTTCAAACCACTACTAAACAAACGTACTCCCACAACATTCCCGACTCAAAAGTCAAACAAAATTCAACATAAAACATGACACTAACCCAACTCATCCCGACCAACACACCGACACAACATATAAAAGGGGTATAAAACTCTTAAAAACTGCTCGGGATCATCTCCTACCCCCCTAAAAGAAACAAGGTTATGTCCCCGTAACCATACATACCTGATCAAAAAGGAAAGGGTAACGCTCTTTCATAGCTTCCTCTGGCTCCCATGTAGCTTCCTCGGTCTCGTGGTTAGACCACAGGATCTTAAGTAAAACTGTCTCACCTCCCCTAGTCTTTCTAACCTTTCGGTCTAGAATTTGCTTAGGCACCTCAAGATATGATAAGGACTCATCTATCTCTAAGCTCTCTGCCTCCAACACATGTGACGGGTCACTCACATACTTCCGCAGCTGCGATACATGAAACACATTATGCACTCTCTCTAACGCAGCTGGTAAAGCCAGACGATAAGCAACTTCCCCAACTCGCTCTAAGATCTCATAAGGCCCTATAAACTTCTGACTTAGCTTGCCTTTCTTCCCAAATCTCATAACCCCGCGCATAGGAGAAACTTTCAAAAGAACCTTGTCCCCAACTTGAAACTCTATGTCCCGACGATGTAGATCTCGCATAACTCTTTTGTCGATCCCGGGCTGCTCTCACCCATTCCCCGATCATCTTAATCTGTTCTCCACCATCTCATGCACCATTTCTGGTCCTAAAACCATCGCCTCAAAGACTATCGTCCCAACAGATTGGACTCCTACATCTCCTCCCATACAAAGCCTCAAACGGTGCCATACCTATACTTTGGTGTGATAACCGTTATTGTAAGAAAATTCTATCAAGTCCAACCTCCGCTCCCAGCTACCACCAAAATCCATCACACAAGCTCGCAACATATCCTCAAGAGTCTTGATCGTTCTCTCGATCCGCCCGTCTGTCGCAGGGATGAAATGTCAGTACTCATCTTCAAAGTTGTTCCCAACGATTCCTGCAACTCCTTCCAAAACCTCGATATAAACCTCGCATCTCTGTCAGACACTATGTCCTTAGGGACTCCATGTAACTTAAGCACGTTCTTTCAATAGGCCATAGCCAATTGTGCCTTAGTCCATGTATCTTTCATTGGAACAAAGTGAGCTGACTTGGTCAGACGATCCACTATCACCCAAATCATGTTGTTACCTTGTTGACTCTTTGGCAAACCCACAATGAAATCCATGGAAATGGATTCCCACTTCCACTCAGGTACCTCTAAAGACTGAATCTTACCTTGTGGTCGTCTCTGTTCCCCTTTAACTCTCTGGCATGTCAAACAACGGGACACAAACTCAGCTGTCTCTTTCTTCATCCCAGGCCACCAAAACGTTTTCTTCAAATCCTTGTATAGCTTGTCTCCACCTGGATGAACTGAATACGGTGTGAAATGTGCCTCCGTCATGATAGTCTTTTTCAACTCCTCATCATTAGGAACACACCACCTACCATCAAACCTCAAACTACCATCTGTATGAATAGAAAATCGGGACACTGTCCCTTTCTCTACTCCAGCTCTCCACTCCACTATCTTAGGATCCAAAGCCTGCTTACCCCGAATATCATCATAAAACTCCAGATGTACTGTCATATCACCCATGGCATCTCTTTTCTGCATCATATGTATCCCAAAACTCGCTACCTCATCCCTCAGCCTCATCAAAGATAGAGTTGTACATAGGGAATGTACACTCTTCCTACTCAAAGCATCAGCTACAACATTGGCTTTCCCTTCATGGTAGATGATTTCCATGTCATAATCGCCAATCAGCTCCATCCACCTCCTCTGTCTCATGTTCAACTCCTTCTGCGTGAAGATGTACTTGAGACTCTTGTGATCAGAAAATACCTTAAAGATTGCTCCATAAAGGTAATGTCTCCAAATCTTGAGAGCAAACACCACCGCACCCAACTCCAGATCATGAGTAGGGTAGTTCTCCTCATAAGGCTTCAATTGCCTAGAAGCATAGGCAATCACTTTACCATTCTGCATCAACACACATCCCAACCCATTCTTCGAGGCATCTGTATAAACCTCAAAGTTCTCGCTCCCTTCAGGCAATGCTAAGACAGGAGCTGTGGTCAAACGCTCCTTTAATGTTTGGAACGCCGTCTCACAACTCTCATCCCAACGAAACCTGTTCTCTTTCCTCATCAACGCTGTCATCGGTCTAGCTATCTTGGAGAAATCCTTCACGAACCGTCTCGTAGTATCCAGCTAAACCCAAGAAACTCCTAACCTCGAACGTTCTTCGGTGCTTCCCACTTTGTCACCGCCTCAATCTTCGCCGGGTCCACAGCTACCCCATCTTTAGAGATCACATGCCCCAGAAAAGCAACTTTCTCTAACCAGAACTCACACTTGGACAGTTTAGCATACAACTCATGATCCCTCAAAGTCTGCAACACGATCCTCAGATGCTCCTCATGCTCCTCCTTAGTCTTAGAGTAGACTAAGATATCATCGATAAACACCACTACAAACTGGTCCAAGAACTGTCTAAAAATTCTGTTCATCAAATCCATAAACACTGCCGGCGCATTAGACAACCCAAACGGCATCACCACATACTCATAATGGCCATACCTCGACGTGAAAGCTGTCTTTGGTATGTCCACCTCTCTAATCTTCACCTGATGGTACCCCAACCTCAAATCAATCTTAGAAAAGACTGTTGCACCACTCAACTGATCAAACAGGTCATCTATCCTTGGCAAAGGATACTTGTTCTTTATCGTCACACGGTTCAGCTCCCTGTAATCTATGCATAACCTCAAACTCCCATCTTTCTTCTTCACGAAAAGAACTGGTGCTCCCCACGGCGATACACTTGGTCTAATGTATCCCTTCTCTATTAGATCATCCAACTGCTTCCTAAGTTCCTCCATCTCCTTAGGACCCATACGGAACGGTGCCTTAGAGATTGGCCCCGTCCCTGGCTTCAACTCAACGGTGAAATCTATCTCCCTCTTCGGTGGCAACCCCGGAATCTCCTCTGGAAAAACATCTGCAAACTCTCCCACCACTGGTATCTCATCAACTGTCGGGCTCTCTATCCGGTCATCTCTCACATGGCACAAGATCAGAGGACATCCCTTCCTCAGATAAGACTTTAAGGTAACAGCTGCAATCAACTTAACTTTGGGTTTGACTAGAAACCCACGATAAGACACACTAACGCCCTTAGGACCTCTTAAAGACACTTTCTTTTGATGACAGTCTATCTTAGCTTTATACTTTCCTAACCAATCCATCCCGACTATCATCTCAAAACCGTTAAAAGGAAACTCTAGTAAGTCTACCGGGAAATCAACTTGCCCAACTATCAAAGATACATCTCTGAACAATCTCCCACACGATACAGACTCACCCGAAGGTATGAAAACTTGCTCACTAACAGACTCATATACTCTCAAACCCAACTGTTTGACATGACTCGAAGACACAAACGACTGAGAAGCCCCCGAATCAAACAAAACAAAGGTAGGAATACCATTAACAAGGAATGTACCGGTGATAACGTGCGCATCTTCCTCACCGCTTTCTTCTCCATCATGAATAACTTGCCATCGGTCTTCCGTCCACCTCCCGGACAAGATCGCCGAGGTGGTCGGCTTAGCACCCGACCCTTGATTGTTGTTGTTGTTCGCTGGTGGTTTCTGATAAGAATTACCGCTGTTGCGGTTGCCTCCACTCTGGTAACTCGACTTCCCGTGTTTGGCCATGATCCAACCCGGTCTGTTGCTCGCGAAGCTCGCGCAGTCTCTCGGAAAGATCCCGGTGCACTTGTGCACTCATGTCTCTTGTGGCCTACACCACCACAAATATAGCAGTCACTCCCCAACTATTACTCACACTTCCACGGCCACGCCCAAAGGAAGCCCCAAAGATCGAACCCAGGACCCGGAAGAAAATCCCTTAGACTGATTGTGGTTGCCTTTCTCGTGATTCGATTGGCCACCACCCTCGCTCTCGGACTTCCTCTTCTCACCACCTAACCTCTCCTGAGCCATCTCCACCAACCTCTCAGCTCTCCCGGCTCTCTCATAAGCTTCCTTAACATCTGTAAGGATTCCCACGGGTAACTTATCCATAATCTTAGGGGTCAACCCCTCTCAAACCTCAATGCCGATTCTCCTCACTCAAACCCATATCCTCAAAGATACCTAGACTTCTCATTGAACAACTGTAGTACTCAGCCATAGACATCTCAAAAAGTCATCTTAAAACCATCAAACTCTTCTCTCATCTTACTCCTCACATGTTCCGGTACAAACTCCTTCCTCACAAAAATTTCCCTACGAAACTCCTCCCAAGGTATAGCAGGTAAGCCTTGGTTTGTATATATTTCCTTAGCACTCACTTTCACCGAATCCCACCACTTGCCTTTGCCTCCCCTCGGATAGAACGCACTTGTTCCACCTCATCTCATCGGGACGGAACCAAATCTAATATGTTCTCCATCTCTCTCATCCAACTATCAAGAAGGTTAGGTTCCCCAACTCCCTTGTACTCTTTCGGGTTAAACCTCGCTATGTAAAGGCTGATTTTTGAATGGTCAACCTCCTTCTCCTTATCCTTATTCTTATCCTCATTCACTTTCTTTAGGGTCTCAGTAAGAGCATCCTGGTGCTCTAACATCTTAACGATGTCATCCACGGTCATAAGCTCAGCTCTCGCGCACAAAGCAGTTCTCTTGGGCGGCATCTTGAAACTATACATATATAAGAAAGGGTAGATATGAACATACGTACTAAACTTCAAAACACGAAGACACGACACCCAGAACCTACTCGATCGAGTTCCCAAACCCACTCGATCGAGTAACTGGCTACTCGATCGAGTGCCCAACATACTCGATCGAGTACCCAAACATCGGACCCTTAACGACCTTCGATCTCTTACCTACTCGATCGAGTATCTAGGCTACTCGATCGAGTGACCCCCTACTCGATCGAGTACCCTAGTTACTCGATCGAGTGCCCAAAAACACGATTCTGGACTCAAAATCGTCAAAAACCCACCCGATCGAGTCAGTCCCACTCGATCGAGTCACGCTAATACATAAAAGCTACCCGCATGTTACGTCATATGCTAACATGCTAAACTTATAAACCAAATTATATCATAATACACATGCTACGCATCTTTTCTACCATCTACGAGATCATTTCATCATGTTATTAAATGCCACATTGTAAATCATCCAACATGTTATCATCTCATCAACAAATTCCCACATATCACCATTTTCTTTCACATGCTCAACTTTCTACTCCAACACCCAACAATTAACACATTTCACCACATTCTTACACAAGTTAACCAACCGCACATACGACTCGACAAACACTTCCCCCATGTGACCGGTTCAAAGTTGTAGGGCGACCCCTGCGACTTCAGGACGTCTCCCAAGCCTTTGCACTAGCTCCTACAACTTTTACCCCGGGTTCATTTTAATTGACTCCCTAAGTTCATTAGGTTCATTGGTTACTGATTTTTCGGATCGTCGCTCGATACCATTTGTAACACCCCATACTCCAAGTGCCTTACCAGACCACTCGTATGAAGACATTACCATCTCGGTTACCCGAGGCAATGATAATCAAACAACAATGAAGAAACAACGTTTAATATAAATAGTTTAGCGAATAGTTACAATCCTCAAAACCAAACCAAAAGTACGATACATGATTTCAAACTGACTGTTCTAACTGAAATGTAAATAAACTAAAGGCTACAGCGGAAGACTCCTATCATCATGTCGTGGCATCCCAGCTATCCCAGTACTCATCTCAATACCTGCTCAATATCTGCTCACCATCCCCGAATGGATCACCGCAGGTTTACAAAACAACACCGGGTCGATACTAATCACACAATCAATATAAACAACAATGATAAGATAAACAGACATGACTTAACCACACACACACACACAACCCATCGATTCCAATCATCTCAATACTGGTTGTCCACTGGACCAGCCCTGCCAGTGGGGGACCGCAGCCGTACCCACCAAATCCCCGCTCCACATAGTGAGCGATAAACCCTGTCCATTAATATGCACATCCCTTCTGTGGCGGGTTCCACAAAAGGCGAAACTAGGGCGTGAAGTCACTCCCGCAAGTGACCCCACTCAGCCGAGGCCACGCCTCGCGAACCATCAACAACGATCACAACCACAATCACAATACAATTATTATAGCAAACAACCAAATACAATGCATCAACCAATATCCCATTATGGGACTAATACTGAGTAGGAAATCCTACCTGGTTGCACACAATCGACGGTCTCTCTTCTTTGAGTCAAAAGCCTCTTCTATGAACCCTCCTCCTATCATACAACACATAGAGACTACCACATCACATACTACACATAAAACCCCCAATCTCTAAATTAGGGTTTAACCAAATCGAAGGAGACACAATAAAAAGGGTGCATAGATCTTACCCTCGACGCAAGGAACTCAACGGTACGAACAACGACAAGAACTGACCGTCCAACTCCGGAATTGCTAAGAATGCGATTAGGAAGATGAACTTGTTTGCTTTCTCTCTTAAACAAGAATTTAGGTTTTGTAAAAGTGATTTAGAATAATGACGATGAAGCTTAAATACCTTAATCGCATAATTAACAAAACCCGAGAAACTCCCCGTAAAACCGGACACTCGATCGAGTACCCAAGGTACTCGATCGAGTACCCCTTACTCGATCGAGTACCCCCTTACTCGATCGAGTGCCCCACTACTCGATCGAGTACCCAACAGTCGAAACTATTTTATTTCGCAACTTACCCTTACTCGACAGAGTAAGGCCTACTCGATAGAGTACCCCAAGACTTATAAATACGGAGTATTACAGTCTTCCCTCCTTAAAAGGAACTTCGTCCCCGAAGTTCAAACCACTACTAAACAAAAGTACTCCCACAACATTCCCGACTCAAAAGTCAAACAAAATTCAACATAAAACATGACACTAACCCAACTCATCCCGACCAACACACCGACACAACATATAAAAGGGGTATAAAACTCTTAAAAACTCGCTCGCGATCATCTCCTATTTGTAACACCCCATACTCCAATTGCCTTACCAGGACCACTCGTATGAAGACATTACCATCTCGGTTTTTAGGCAATGATAATCAAACAACAATGAAGAAACAACGTTTAATATAAATAGTTTAGCGAATAGTTACAATCCTGAAAACCAAACCAAAAGTACGATACATGATTTCAAACTGACTGTTCTAACTGAAATGTAAATAAACTAAAGGCTACAGCGGAAGACTCATATCATCATGTCGTGGCATCCCAAATGCTATCCCGCACTCATCTCAATACCGCTCAATATCTGCTCACCATCCCCGAATGGATCACCGTAGGTTTACAAAACAACACCGGGTCGCGATTAATCACACAATCAATATAAACAACAATGATAAGATAAACAGATGCCACTTTAACTGTCACACACACACACAACCCATCGATTCCAATCATCTCAATCTTGACCGTCCACTTTGGACCACCACGCCATGGGGGACCGCAGCCGTACCCACCAAATCCGCGCTCCACATAGTGAGCGATAAACCCTGTCCATTAATGTGCACATCCCTTCGTGGCGGGTTCCACAGAAGGCGAAACTAGGGCGTGAAGTCACTCCCGCAAGTGACCCCACTCAGCCGAGGCCACGCCTCGCGAACCATCAACAACGATCACAACCACAATCACAATACAATTATTATAGCAAACAACCAAATACAATGCATCAACCAATATCCCATTATGGGACTAATACTGAGTAAGAAATCCTACCTGGTATGCACACAATCAGACGGTCTCTACTGCTGAGTCAAAAAGCCTCTTCTGTGAACCCTCCTCCTATCATACAACACATAGAGACTACCACATCACATACTACACATAAAACCCCCAATCTCTAAATTAGGGTTTAACCAAATCGAAGGAGACACAATAAAAAGGGTGCATAGATCTTACCCTCGACGCAAGGAACTCAACGGTACGAACAACGACAAGAACTGACCGTCTAAACTCCGGGAATTGCTAAGAATGCGATTAAGAAGATGAACTTGTTTGCTTTCTCTCTTAAACAGAAATTTAGGTTTTGTAAAAGTGATTTAGAATAATGACGATGAAGCTTAAATACCTTAATCGCATAATTAACAAAACCCGAGAAAACTCCCCGTAAAACCGGACACTCGATCGAGTACCCAAGGTACTCGATCGAGTACCCTTACTCGATCGAGTGTCCCTACTCGATCGAGTACCCAACAGTCGAAACTATTTTATTTCGCAACTTACCCTTACTCGACAGAGTAAGGCCTACTCGATAGAGTACCCCAAGACTTATAAATACGGAGTATTACAGTCTTCCCTCCTTAAAAGGAACTTCATCCCCGAAGTTCAAACCACTACTAAACAAAGGTACTCCCACAACATTCCCGACCCAAAAGTCAAACAAAATTCAACATAAAACATGACACTAACCCAACTCATCCCGACCAACACACCGACACAACATATAAAAGGGGTATAAAACTCTTAAAAACTGCTCGCGATCATCTCCTATTTGTAACACCCCCATACTCCAAGTGCCTTACCAGGACCACTCAGGTATGAAGACATTACCATCTCGGTTACCCGAGGCAATGATAATCAAACAACAATGAAGAAACAACGTTTAATATAAATAGTTTAGCGAATAGTTACAATCCTCAAAACCAAACCAAAAGTACGATACATGATTTCAAACTGACTGTTCTAACTGAAATGTAAATAAACTAAAGGCTACAGCGGAAGACTCCTATCATCATGTCGTGGCATCCCAGCTATCCCAGTACTCATCTCAATACCTGCTCAATATCTGCTCACCATCCCCGAATGGATCACCGTAGGTTTACAAAACAACACCGGGGTCAGTACTAATCACACAATCAATATAAACAACAATGATAAGATAAACAGACAGCTTAACTGTCACACACACACACAACCCATCGATTCCAATCATCTCAATACTGACTGTCCACTTTGGACCCCCAAAATGGGGACCGCAGCCGTACCCACCAAATCCCCGCTCCACATAGTGAGCGATAAACCCCGTCCATTAATGTGCACATCCCTTCTGTGGCGGGTTCCACAGAAGGCGAAACTAGGGCGTGAAGTCACTCCCGCAAGTGACCCCACTCGGTAGCCACGCCTCGCGAACCATCAACAACGATCACAACCACAATCACAATACAATTATTATAGCAAACAACCAAATACAATGCATCAACCAATATCCCATTATGGGACTAATACTTTAATAGTAAGAAATCCTACCTGGTATGCACACAATCGACGGTCTCTCTTCACCGCCGAGTCAAAAAGCCTCTTCTATGAACCCTCCTCCTATCATACAACACATAGAGACTACCACATCACATACTACACATAAAACCCCCAATCTCTAAATTAGGGTTTAACCAAATCGAAGGAGACACAATAAAAAGGGTGCATAGATCTTACCCTCGACGCAAGGAACTCAACGTTTAACAACGACAAGAACTGACCGTCTAAACTCCGGGAATTGCTAAGAATGCGATTAAGAAGATGAACTTGTTTGCTTTCTCTCTTAAACAGAAATTTAGGTTTTGTAAAAGTGATTTAGAATAATGACGATGAAGCTTAAATACCTTAATCGCATAATTAACAAAACCCGAGAAAACTCCCCGTAAAACCGGACACTCGATCGAGTACCCAAGGTACTCGATCGAGTACCCCCTTACTCGATCGAGTGTCCCAGCTACTCGATCGAGTACCCAACAGGTCAGAAACTATTTTATTTCGCAACTTACCCTTACTCGACAGAGTAAGGCCTACTCGATAGAGTACCCCAAGACTTATAAATACGGAGTATTACAGTCTTCCCTCCTTAAAAGGAACTTCGTCCCCGAAGTTCAAACCACTACTAAACAAAGGTACTCCCACAACATTCCCGACTCAAAAGTCAAACAAAATTTAACATAAAACATGACACTAACCCAACTCATCCCGACCAACACACCGACACAACATATAAAAGGGGTATAAAACTCTTAAAAACTGCTCGCGATCATCTCCTATTTGTAACACCCCCATACTCCAAGTGCCTTACCAGGACCACTCAGGTATGAAGACATTACCATCTCGGTTACCCGAGGCAATGATAATCAAACAACAATGAAGAAACAACGTTTAATATAAATAGTTTAGCGAATAGTTACAATCCTCAAAACCAAACCAAAAGTACGATACATGATTTCAAACTGACTGTTCTAACTGAAATGTAAATAAACTAAAGGCTACAAATGAAGACTCCTATCATCATGTCGTGGCATCCCACTATCCCAAGTACTCATCTCAATACCGCTCAATATCTCGCTCACCATCCCCGAATGGATCACCGCAGGTTTACAAAACAACACCGGGGTCAGTACTAATCACACAATCAATATAAACAACAATGATAAGATAAACAGACAGCTTAACTGTCACACACACACAACCCATCGATTCCAATCATCTCAATACTGACTGTCCACTGGACCAGCCCTGCCAGTGGGGGACCGCAGCCGTACCCACCAAATCCCCGCTCTACATAGTGAGCGATAAACCCTGTCCATTAATGTGCACATCTCTTTTGTGGCGGGTTCCACAGAAGGCGAAACTAGGGCGTGAAGTCACTCCCGCAAGTGACCCCACTCAGCCGAGGCCATGCCTCGCGAACCATCAACAACGATCACAACCACAATCACAATACAATTATTATAGCAAACAACCAAATACAATGCATCAACCAATATCCCATTATGGGACTAATACTGAGTAAGAAATCCTACCTGGTATGCACACAATCAGACGGTCTCTACTGCTGAGTCAAAAAGCCTCTTCTATGAACCCTCCTCCTATCATACAACACATAGAGACTACCACATCACATACTACACATAAAACCCCCAATCTCTAAATTAGGGTTTAACCAAATCGAAGGAGACACAAAAAAAAGGGTGCATAGATCTTACCCTCGACGCAAGGAACTCAACGGTACGAACAACGACAAGAACTGACCGTCTGAACTCCGGGAATTGCTAAGAATGCGATTAAGAAGATGAACTTGTTTGCTTTCTCTCTTAAACAGGAATTTAGGTTTTGTAAAAGTGATTTAGAATAATGACGATGAAGCTTAAATACCTTAATCGCATAATTAACAAAACCCGAGAAAACTCCCCGTAAAACCGGACACTCGATCGAGTACCCAAGGTACTCGATCGAGTACCCCCTTACTCGATCGAGTGCCCCAGCTACTCGATCGAGTACCCAACAGTCGAAACTATTTTATTTCGCAACTTACCCTTACTCGACAGAGTAAGGCCTACTCGATAGAGTACCCCAAGACTTATAAAAACGGAGTATTACAGTCTTCCCTCCTTAAAAGGAACTTCGTCCCCGAAGTTCAAACCACTACTAAACAAAGGTACTCCCACAACATTTCCGACTCAAAAGTCAAACAAAATTCAACATTAAACATGACACTAACCCAACTCATCCCGACCAACACACCGACACAACATATAAAAGGGGTATAAAACTCTTAAAAACTGCTCGCGATCATCTCCTATTTGTAACACCCCCATACTCCAAGTGCCTTACCAGGACCACTCAGGTATGAAGACATTACCATCTCGGTTACCCGAGGCAATGATAATCAAACAACAATGAAGAAACAACGTTTAATATAAATAGTTTAGCGAATAGTTACAATCCTCAAAACCAAACCAAAAGTACGATACATGATTTCAAACCGACTGTTCTAATCGAAATGTAAATAAACTAAAGGCTACAATGGAAGACTCCTATCATCATGTCGTGGCATCCCGGCTATCCCAGTACTCATCTCAATACTCGCTCAATATCTGCTCACCATCCTCGAATGGATCACCGTAGGTTTACAAAACAACACCGGGTCGATAATCAATCACAATCAATATAAACAACAATGATAAGATAAACAGATAAATTAACTCACACACACACAACCCATCGATTCCAATCATCTCAATACCGACCGTCCACACGGACCACCGCCACGCGATGGGGGACCGCACGCCCACCAAATCCCCGCTCTACATAGTGAGCGATAAACCCTGTCCATTAATGTGCACATCGCTTTTGTGGCGGGTTCCACAAAAGGCGAAACTAGGGCGTGAAGTCACTCCCGCAAGTGACCCCACTCAGCCGAGGCCACGCCTCGCGAACCATCAACAACGATCACAACCACAATCACAATACAATTATTATAGCAAACAACCAAATACAATGCATCAACCAATATCCCATTATGGGACTAATACTGAGTAAGAAATCCTACCTGGTATGCACACAATCGACCTGGTCTCTCTTCCGCCGAGTCAAAAAGCCTCTTCTATGAACCCTCCTCCTATCATACAACACATAGAGACTACCACATCACATACTACACATAAAACCCCCAATCTCTAAATTAGGGTTTAACCAAATCGAAGGAGACACAATAAAAAGGGTGCATAGATCTTACCCTCAACGCAAGGAACTCAACGGTACGAACAACGACAAGAACTGACCGTCTGAACTACGGGAATTGCTAAGAATGCGATTAAGAAGATGAACTTGTTTGCTTTCTCTCTTAAACAGGAATTTAGGTTTTGTAAAAGTGATTTAGAATAATGACGATGAAGCTTAAATACCTTTATCGCATAATTAACAAAACCCGAGAAAACTCCCCGTAAAACCGGACACTCGATCGAGTACCCAAGGTACTCGATCGAGTACCCCCTTACTCGATCGAGTGCCCCAGCTACTCGATCGAGTACCCAACAGTCGAAACTATTTTATTTCGCAACTTACCCTTACTCGACAGAGTAAGGCCTACTCGATAGAGTACCCCAAGACTTATAAATACGGAGTATTACAGTCTTCCCTCCTTAAAAGGAACTTCGTCCCCGAAGTTCAAACCACTACTAAACAAAGGTACTCCCACAACATTCCCGACTCAAAATTCAAACAAAATTCAACATAAAACATGACACTAACCCAACTCATCCCGACCAACACACCGACACAACATATAAAAGGGGTATAAAACTCTTAAAAACTCGCCGCGATCATCTCCTATTTGTAACACCCCCATACTCCAAGTGCCTTACCTAGACCACTCAGGTATGAAGACATTACCATCTCGGTTACCCGAGGCAATGATAATCAAACAACAATGAAGAAACAACGTTTAATATAAATAGTTTAGCGAATAGTTACAATCCTCAAAACCAAACCAAAAGTACGATACATGATTTCAAACTGACTGTTCTAACGAAATGTAAATAAACTAAAGGGTACAAATAAGACTCCTATCATCATGTCGTGGCATCCCAAATATCTCGCATCTCATCTCAATACCGCTCAATATCTGCTCACCATCCCCGAATGGATCACCGTAGGTTTACAAAACAACACCGGGTCGATTAATCACACAATCAATATAAACAACAATGATAAGATAAACGATGACTTAACTCACACACACACACACAACCCATCGATTCCAATCATCTCAATACTCGACCGTCCACCGGACCACCCCAGCTGGGGGACCGCAGCCGTACCCACCAAATCCCCGCTCCACATAGTGAGCGATAAACCTGTCCATTAATGTGCACATCCCTTCCGTGGCGGGTTCCACAGAAGGCGAAACTAGGGCGTGAAGTCACTCCCGCAAGTGACCCCACTCAGCCGAGGCCACGCCTCGCGAACCATCAACAACGATCACAACCACAATCACAATACAATTATTATAGCAAACAACCAAATAAAATGCATCAACCTATATCCCATTATGGGACTAATACGAGTAGAAATCCTACCGGTATGCACACAATCGAGACGGTCTCTATCCGCCGAGTCAAAAAGCCTCTTCTATGAACCCTCCTCCTATCATACAACACATAGAGACTACCACATCACATACTACACATAAAACCCCCAATCTCTAAATTAGGGTTTAACCAAATCGAAGGAGACACAATAAAAAGGGTGCATAGATCTTACCCTCGACGCAAGGAACTCAACGGTAAGAACAACGACAAGAACCGACCGTCCGAACTCCGGAATTGCTCAAAAATGCGATTAAGAAGATGAACTTGTTTGCTTTCTCTCTTAAACAAGAATTTAGGTTTTGTAAAAGTGATTTAGAATAATGACGATGAAGCTTAAATACCTTAATCGCATAATTAACAAAACCCGAGAAAACTCCCCGTAAAACCCGGACACTCGATCGAGTACCCAAGGTACTCGATCGAGTACCCCTTACTCGATCGAGTGCCCCTACTCTCGATCGAGTACCCAACAGTCAGAAACTATTTTATTTCGCAACTTACCCTTACTCGACACAGTAAGGCCTACTCGATAGAGTACCCCAAGACTTATAAATACGGAGTATTACGCCTTCCCTCCTAAAAGGAACTTCGTCCCCGAAGTTCAAACCACTACTAAACAAAGGTACTCCCACAACATTCTCGACTCAAAAGTCAAACAAAATTCAACATAAAACATGACACTAACCCAACTCATCCCGACCAACACACCGACACAACATATAAAAGGGGTATAAAACTCTTAAAAACTCGCCGCGATCATCTCCTATTTGTAACACCCCCATACTCCAAGTGCCTTACCAGGACCACTCAGGTATGAAGACATTACCATCTCGGTTACCCGAGGCAATGATAATCAAACAACAATGAAGAAACAACGTTTAATATAAATAGTTTAGCGAATAGTTACAATCCTCAAAACCAAACCAAAAGTACGATACATGATTTCAAATTGACTGTTCTAACTTAAATGTAAATAAACTAAAGGCTACAGCGGAAGACTCCTATCATCATGTCGTGGCATCCCAGCTATCCCAGTACTCATCTCAATACCTGCTCAATATCTGCTCACCATCCCCGAATGGATCACCGTAGGTTTACAAAACAACACCGGGGTCAGTACTAATCACACAATCAATATAAACAACAATGATAAGATAAACAGACACTTAACTCACACACACACACAACCCATCGATTCCAATCATCTCAATACTCGACCCACCGGACCACCACCGCGGGGGACCGCACTGTACCCACCAAATCCCCGCTCCACATAGTGAGCGATAAACCCTGTCCATTAATGTGCACATCCCTTCTGTGGCGGGTTCCACAGAAGGCGAAACTAGGGCGTGAAGTCACTCCCGCAAGTGACCCCACTCAGCCGAGGCCACGCCTCGCGAACCATCAACAACGATCACAACCACAATCACAATACAATTATTATAGCAAACAACCAAATACAATGCATCAACCAATATCCCATTATGGGACTAATACTGAGTAAGAAGTCCTACCGGTATGCACACAATCGACGGTCTCTCACTCACCGAGTCAAAAAGCCTCTTCTATGAACCCTCCTCCTATCATACAACACATAGAGACTACCACATCACATACTACACATAAAACCCCCAATCTCTAAATTAGGGTTTAACCAAATCGAAGGAGACACAATAAAAAGGGTGCATAGATCTTACCCTCGACGCAAGGAACTCAACGGTACGAACAACGACAAGAACTGACCGTCTGAACTCCGGGAATTGCTAAGAATGCGATTAAGAAGATGAACTTGTTTGCTTTCTCTCTTAAACAAGAATTTAGGTTTTGTAAAAGTGATTTAGAATAATGACGATGAAGCTTAAATACCTTAATCACATAATTAACAAAACCCGAGAAAACTCCCCGTAAAACAGGACACTCGATCGAGTACCCAAGGTACTCGATCGAGTACCCCTTACTCGATCGAGTGCCCCACTACTCGATCGAGTACCCAACAGGTCAGAAACTATTTTATTTCGCAACTTACCCTTACTCGACAGAGTAAGGCCTACTCGATAGAGTACCCCAAGACTTATAAATACGGAGTATTACAAGTAAGCCTGCATAGGCGCGAGACAGCAGACAATCCAAAGGGACGTCTCCTGACTGTTGAAAATGTTTGTGAAATGGTTTGTAAAAGGGTGTTTGAACCCGTTTCCGTTTGAAAAGGTCGTTTAGACCGATTTTGTATTAATATGAAGAACAGGACTTGAATAATCATCATTGTATTGACGATATTCGATGTCAGGTTCGGTTTTGCAAGCTTGACATGACTAGTTTTGGAAAATGTTGATCATGAACTAATTGTATTAAGTTCCTTGTCTTGTAATTAGTCAATGTTCATCATCGCACTCGGATTTAAACCGACATGGTATATAGAACCAAGGACGATTATACATGTATGACTAATATGGTTGTTTTTAAAATGAAAAGAAATGAATAAAAGGTTTTAAAATTCCTTTCAAAATTCCTTTTAAAATGTAATTAACCAAATGTTACCACCGAAACATGGATTGAACCGTCATGGTATGAGGAACTAAGGGTGAACATGATTTATGGTTAAAAGGGTTTATCATAAAAATGATTTAAAATTTTAAAAACAGGTTGTAAAATGAAGTGAAAATGGAAAGAATTAACTCAAACACGTTTGAGTACTGACCTGGATAGCCCATTGAGGCGCGAGCCACCTAGTTCTGACTAGGGGCTTCTGTTTCCAGTCAAAACTCGATTTTGGCTCATCTGATCTGTATTTTGGACCATGTTATACATGCTTTAACATGTTAAGGTCATATAAATAGATAAAAAGACATGAAAGAAGAGGATTAATTACACCCTCATACTTACATGCTAGGTTGAAGACGAGAAATCGACGGAAGTGTAAAAACTTGTTAGGTCGGAAAACTTGGTTGAAAACCGTTTTAGTAATCTACAGAGTGTTTGTTTAGTTTAGGAATTGTGTAGTTGGTCGAAGTGGTCGGTTAAGTGATTTAATGCACGATGACGGTACCAAACATTGTGTATGGCTTGTATTTTCGATCGATAGGTCGAAAATATGTGTCGGTTTGTGACTTGGGAAGTCGAGTCTAGAATTTTAAGGGAGAAATGAGGGGGCGGACACTCGCGTAGGATTGAGTGGTTGTGTGCATTTTGAGCGACGTGGCCGCATGGGCTACTCAAAGAGGCGCGAGCCATTTTGCAGGTCTTCGAGCTGTCTTATCACTATCACGCAATTGAAATCATGATTTGTTCTATCCTAGGTTTTGGATGGCATGATTGTTGTACTCGACCATTCAAGTATACTGTGTATACTTAACATGGAAGCCTTGTGATGTTTGTTTTTTGTGTTTGACTCGGTTTGACTCGTTGATGGAGTCGGGATTTGAATTTTTGAGTCGGTTTTTGGTCAGGTGTCAGTTTTGACTCTATTTAGTTTCATTGCGACCCCGTCGTCGTGCATAAAACACTCCAGGTACTTTTGAAAAGCTTTTAAAATGTTCTGTTTTCGAAATCGTTTTGAGTTTTTAAACGTATAGTTATACAAAACTGTCGATTAAACGTAGCGATTCTTAAGCATGTTGTAGTCCAATAATCATCGGGTGTTTGTTGGAGATTCAACAGATAAAGGGTATCTACAATTATCGTTTAAAGTTGACCCTTGTTATAATCGAGTTATAAACTAGATGTTTTGAATTGGAGTTTTGCTTTTTTAATACCTGACCATTATGGGACCCGTACCTATACCTAAGGACGTGTGAGAGGACCTTTAGACCGATAGGAGATCACTCGGAAGGGAAGGAAAGCCTTACACTAGACCTGGACTTGACCGTGTGGCGTTGCAGTGGATCGAGTGGGTCCACTCGGTCGAGTGAAGGGTACACTCGACCGAGTGAGTCCACTCGACCGAGTGGAGTGCTACTCGGCCGAGTTAGTCCACTCGACCGAATGGAATCGGCACTCGGTCGAGTGCCGCTATTTTCAGAACACGGGATTTAATCCCTTTCACCCCTAACCCTAAATCATTTCCGGCCACCTTCCTCCTTATCTCTCCAAACTCCCTCCGCTCTCTCTAAAACCCTCACAAACACCTTCTACTTTGGATTCAAGCTTGGATTAGAAGATCTACCGCCTTCCTCTTCATCTCCTTCACTTAGTAAGTAAAGATCTCTCCTTTTCTAGTCTTTAAACCCTAACTTTTGGGGGATTTCGTCATGGGTAATTAGTTAGTGTTTAATAGGTGTATTTGGGGTAATTAAGAGGTGATGATAAGGGGCTTTGTTGTGTATATTAGAATAGGATGCATTGTGATAGTGATTATGTGATTTGTATAGGATGAGACGGTTCCTTGAGACGGTTTCGGTCCGGATTCGAGTAGCTTGAGGAGATTGCTAAAAGGTAGGTTAATCCTACTCCGTTTCAATAATGTGGTGTTGTCTATATTGTTGTTGTAGTTAGTTTTGCATAATTAGGGCATTTGCATTATAACATGTTTAGTGTTAATTACATTATTAAGAGGATGATTATGATATGTTGGTTGTGGTTCATGCATTGGTCATTATCATATATATTCGAGTTGTTGTTGTTGGTGTTGTTATTGTTGTAGTTGTAGTTGTTGTTGTAGTTGTTGTTGTTGTTGTTTTTGTTTTGGAGACGTAAGACGGTTGGGAGACCGTCTTACGCTTGAGTCGCCTCTTGGAGCTTCCCACTCCAAGAGGAATGTGCACATTAATGGCTTGAGTTTGGAGGGAAGCGTGTGGTTAATACACGACGTCTGGTAGGGGATCCGGTTGGCTTCCGGACCCGGTACGTCTGGGCGTGTCCCGGTACCTCTTTGTGGTTGTTAGTATGTCTGGGCGTGTCCCGGTACCATTGTGGTTGTCGCTATGTCTGGGCGTGTCCCGGTACCGTAGTGGTGGCGGTTGCGTGTTGGCGTCTCATTCACATTAGTAGTCATATTGCATGTTCACACATGAGTCGTGTCATCTTTTATTTGTTTATTGAAACTGACGTTTGTTGTGTCTGTGTGTTTGTCACCTGTCTCTTTTGGGTTGGCCTGTGTTGATCTATATGATGTCCTTTGGTCATATGGGGAGCAGGTTAGGTACAGATTGTTTGGATAGTACGCGGGAGACGGGACGAGCTTGATGAGTCACGAGACGTGTGTAGTTAGTTAGAAGAGTATAGTAGCCATGAGTTGTATTTTTATTCATTAGTTATGGTTTGTAATCACTAAACAGGTTATTTATAATAAATGTTCCTTTATTTTATCTCCGATTCACCGCCTCGGGAAACCGAGATGGTACCATCTCTTGATTATCTTAGCCGGGTAAGAAGGGCGTGTTACAAAGTGGTATCAGAGCGGCGATTTTGGAACCTAAAACCAATGAACCAAAAATGAATCTAGGAGATTCTAAATAAACTGAACCCGACATGAGTACAATAGGAGATCAGTTTTGGATAAGTGGGCGCCCTCATATCAAAACTAGTGCCTATTGTCTCTGTTGGTCACTACGTGGGTGGTTAAAAGTATGGGTGAACGCTATGTGGGAGTTGTATAGTTGTATGCTTGTATGAATGTGTGATTTACGTTAAGTTCTCGTATGATACAGTGCTTACTATGATACCTGAAAGTGTGGAAGTTGAATGCTAGGATGTTAGGAGTACTATGCTTAGAAGCAGTCGAATATGTTGGTATACAAATGATGGCTTTGCTTTTGAATCTTTACATCGTGTGCTAAATGAATACATGTTAGTGTATTTGTCGTATATGATTGGTGAATTATGCTGGCAGAGTAGTCATTAGTACTACGATTTTATACAAAAGACGGTAAAATGGAATGTCGTATAAGCTAACTCGGGTGAATCACCGAAAGCCGGTGGACTCCCGAACCTTCTCTTTGTGTTGCAGGGATTACATCGTCCTCTTTCAACTCGAAATTTCCAGCCGTAAGCAACCATTCTACCGAGTACGAGTCTACACTCGACCGAATGACGGTGCACTCGACCGAGTGGGCCGGGCACTCGACCGAGTGGACCATTTTCCATAAGGTAGAAACTTTTTGGAAAATATGCCACTAGACCGAGTAAACTCCCACTCGACTGAGTGAACTCGCCACTCGACCGAGTGGAACTGGGCTGAGGATTTCACGGGTTTGATTCCCTTTTCTCTTCATTCTTTATCTTCTTTATACCTCATTTTCACCTTATTCCAACAACACCAAATTTCCTATAAAAATGATTCGAAAACTCCATTTTTGGTTATTTGCTACTTGGCTAAGTTTTCCACTCACACTTTCCGTCTCAAATCTCTCCTAATTAGCAATGTAAGTAAACCATTCGTCTTCTTACTCCTTCATCTTGAATTTGCTAGATCTACACTAGCGTGCTTGAGGTGTGTCCATCACTTTCATGTTTTTACTTAATTCATGGTAACAAATAGCCCTCTACATTATTATTGTTGCAAAAAAAAAAATCAATTTTTTATGTCAATTCTACCACATAAATTGAAGAACACGGAAATGGATACATGAGCTTGTATTTGGACTTTTGGTGTTTGTTGGTGAGTCTAATTGAACAACAAAGGCTTAACCTTTGTTGTTATGGATGAATTTTTGTTTAATATGTGAAATTTCACCTTAAAACTTCGTCTTAAATTTTCTAATTTTAGACAAGTCATGCCCAAATTTTTAATTTCTTGAGTAAAAGTTGGTTTAATTGTCTTACAAGACTACCCTCTTTAATTGGTAATGCGGTATGTGATCTCAAAATGAAAAATTTTCCACCTTGAAATTTGGGTGAAACTCTTGAAAATGTCTACGTATCCATTCACAACTTTGATTTTCTCTTGAAGATGGTTTGAGAAGTGTTGGTAAATTAAGAATTTGATGGCTATTATTATTACACTAGGTGGTAAATCAAGAAAGTTTCATCTTAAAAATGTAAATGAATTTCTCAAAATTTAACACTCACTATGTCGAAAACTTCGTTTTGATGCTCACTACTTGGTCAAGTAGCAAGTTTAGTGTTTGGGGAAGAATTTCATCCACTTTCAAAGTTAGTCACAAGTCTCATCCTTCCTTCTATGTCTTCTGTGTGATTTCTCTCATAGCATGTCAAGAAACATGAGGAGCAACCGAGGGAGAAACAACCGCCAACCCCAACTCGAACCAAAGGCACCACCCGCCTTTACCCATCCAGAATACCCGGGGTTAGAATTCGAAAGTGAACCCCATAGGAATACCTTCTTAGCCCTCCCCAAGAGACGTATGAATTCCACTAGGTGTGTCTCGGAGAATGCCTTAGAAGCCTTGGGGATAGAGGTTTGCAGGTGCACGACATCTTTAGCGTACTTGGAATGGAGGGATTGTATAACTTAGCGGAAATAAGCTACCGCATCCTTACCCTAGAATTTTTGAGCTCCTTCCTCTACAATTCAAAAGACCACACCGTGAGCTTTCGACTCAAGAACACCTCCTTTCACCTATCTAGTGATGTATTTGCGGAGCGGCTAGGTGTAGGAAAAAGGACCATCCATACTCTTGACAAGGCGAGGAAGGAAATGAAAGCCACAAAATACATCGACCTTTACACGGGCAACCGTAATGCCGACGTTAGTGCCATGAAAATAAATGATGTGGAACACCCCGTTTTGAAAGTTTTCCTTCGCCTATTGACCAACCTCCTTTACGGGAGAAAGGACCATAGTAAACTCAATTCCTCGAAAGTACTACTTTTAAGTTCCTACCTCAATCCATACTATGAGAGGCGTTTTTACTTTAGCCCAGTGTCTATGGTTTGCTTAGCATTTGAAAGAAAAACCAAGTCCGACAAGTTCTCCTTTTATTGTGGTGCCCTAATGACTAGACTAGCCAAGAACCTCTTGGGTTATGAACCGGGGGCAATTGATAGACCCATGAGTACGGAGGTGCCATACTTCGACATTGCCTACATGAAAGGCATGTTTTGGGTTGTGGATAGGAAAGACAAAAAGGGCTACTCATGGAAAGTGAACACGGTATGTCTAGGCGTGTCCGGGTACCAGTGTGGTTGTCGGTATGTCTGGTCGTGTCCCGATACCGTAGTGGTGGTGGTGGCGTGTTGGCGTCTCATTCACATTAGTAGTTATATTGCATGTTCACACATGAGTCGTGTCATCTTTTATTTGTTTATTGAAACTGACGTTTGTTGTGTCTGGGTGTTTGTCACCTGTCTCTTTTGGGGTGGCCTATGATGATCCATATGATATCCTTTGGTCACATAGGGAGCATGTTAGGTACAGATTGTTTGGATAGTATGCGGGAGACGGGACGAGCTTAATGAGTCACGAGACATGTGTAGTTTGTTAGATGAGTATAGTAGCCATGAGTTGTATTTTTATTCATTAGTTATGGTTTGTAATCACTAAACAGGTTATTTATAATAAATGTTCCTTTATTGTATCTCTGATTCACCGCCTCGGGAAACCGAGATGGTAACATCTCCAGATTATCTTGGCCGGGTAAGAAGGGGGTGTTACAGCTTTCTTGATGGGTATTCTGTTCTGGCAATTTGGCTACTCGATTTCCGTTCTGTCATCGAGTCTTGGACACGGGTTGTTCTGATGTATGTCGAATCGGAAAATATTTATTCCGATAGCCTGGACAGGTTTAAAATAGGACCGTATTATTATCGTAGTCCTACCCGGGGAAAATTTAGTCTAAGAGTAGTGAATGTCTTGCATTTTTGGTTAGTTGCATATGTCACATATCATTGGAATTCGTGCTTGTGATGAACTAACCGTATCTATGTTCTTTCCTTTACTTTACTTATTTAAATATGCCTATGACATACTCATTTGCTATTCTATCTTGCTTTCTCGTATTATTCTAAAATGAATAATCACTTGCTTTTTTGTTCATGTGAATTGTATCCCGTATTTATTATGCCTTGCCTTATTTGAGTTCTTTGTTATGTTCATTTTGATATAAGGTGGCTGGGAGAACCTTGAGTTACTCCCCAGTGGCAGTGGCATTCATGTTTACATGAATGACAGGTGATAGTGTTACTTCATAGGGGTGAAGAAGTGTGAGCTAGCGAGTGTTGTACTTATAACGATTGACCTTCCTTATTATAGTTTAGAATTGTACATAATTTTTATCATTGAGTTTTATTTACGGATTAAGATCCTGCTCATCATGCTACGTTCTATTTTGTATAAAAGTTTTATTTAAACTCAATTTCTGGTTTATATAGTGACTCCGAGGTTTTTAATATAATAGTTTTTAAAACATCGCATTTTCTGCCGAGTACGCGGTCGAGTAAAGACATACTCGGCCGAGGACGCCCCACTCGGTAGAGTACCTCAACTACTCGGCCGAGTGGCCTCTGCCGGGTCAAGTATCGAGTTACATTGGTCAACTAATCTCTCCCGTTTCCCTTGCTATGGCTCTCCCTTAGTCAATAGGTCACTCAACGGAACATGGCGGGTATTACAGAATCCCCCCCTTAAAAAGAACTTCGTCCTCGAAATTAGTCCCACACCTCCCAACGCAACTTAACAAAGCGACATAAGGGATCACACAAGGAAATCAACGTAAACTTATGCAACACCAACTAACGCCAACGTATAAACAACAGGATTATTATCATTACATGTCTAACACCACTAGTTATCGTGACACGATTATGACTACCATGAACTTACTATGTTATTACTATGTGCAGGCCACTACCCATTTAGAAAATGACTGGTGTCAAGCAGTTTAGAAAACAAAATATATGTCATACAATAGTTTAAATAGCAACAATTAAAAGTTATGAAAATGATAGTTTTAGAATAGAAGTAGCTATACTAAAGAAGTTTCACGAGTTTTGCAATACTTTTGTCACCATGTTATCTACCCCTCTTAAAAGAAACTTTGTCCCCGAAGTTCATGATGTGACTCATAATTGGCACATTTAGTCCACGAATTAACCTCGTTCCTATGCTTTTTAGCACATATTTATTTCATTTATTATCTTTAGTTTCCCATTTTGCATTTTCTTTGAGGTTTTGTGTCCTTGGTAGGAGAGGATTTCAAACCTTGCGTTTATGGAGCGAAATGGAGCTAAATGGATCGCATCCAATGACCGAGCATCAAAGAGAAGATCGACACTAGAGGCCTAAGTAGAAAAATAGAGTGAAATGGGCAATGATGAAAAGATCCTTGCATCCCCAACACGATCCTCGTGGATTGTTAAGGAGCCAAACAAGAGAACAACTCTGTCCAACGATCCGAGCGGCCCGAGCTTTATCCGAGCGTACCAAAGTGCCAGGATCCGAGCGGCTTGATCCCAGGACGAGCGGATTGAAGAGCTATGATCCGAGCATCTCCCTAGTGATCCGAGCGGATCCTCTTACAGGAGAGGCTGTGCTTCAGCACAGGACGAGCGGGTCGTGGCAGGACTAGCAGCTTAATCCGCGCATGTCTCTCGGGAGTAGTATTTCCTCAAGTTTCTCTTAGGGTCTTAATAGTCATTTAAGCCCTTAGTAACCCTAATCCTTGTACTTAATTTTAGTATAAATACCCCATTGTACTACCTAGATTATCATGTTCTCTTAATCAAGCTAATCTTAGAATAATCAACTCTTAATCCTCTCTTACTTTAGTTGCAATACACTTTCCAATATTAATCACATCTTAATCTTTCATTAATCTCTCAAGTGTTACTCCTTTTATTTGGGTAATTAGAAGATTATTTGGGTTTATTTGGAGGATTGGCAACCTTCCATCAATCATCAAGTACTTCTATTAATTCTTTGCTTTATTTATTTGGATCACCTCCATAGGTATAATTCCCCTTTACCCTTGTTTAATTATTTTTAATCACTTTACTTTATTCATCATGTTTTGCTTTGTTAGTATGATTTACAACCTTATTAGCATGCTAAATTTGATCATTAGTGAGTAGTTTCTCTAGCTAGGGTTAATGGGGAATTAGGGGAAACAAACATGGGGATTGATCTATGCTTAATCTAATATGTTTTCATAATTAATTTTCTTGCTTGTTGTGGTTTAAACGTATGCACATGTTATGTTTGATGAAATACGAGCCTATGTATCCTTGAATTTTTTGACCATCCCTTATATTTTCAATGAGGCTTGTAAGACATAAACCAACTCGAGCCTCATTAGACCATGCAAGAGTTTAATAGGAAGAATTAAGTCGACTTGTAGGTGTTGTACAGTCTAGACGACTCGGCTCCGGGACGCAAATCTTCCTAGGGATTGTAAGACATACACTAACTCGATCCCATAAGAACAATAAGTGCTTGCTTCTAATTGAGAACATATTTATATGATCTACTCCCATGAATCCCATATGAACACATGACACCCTAGTGCCTTTAATCATTTGTTTAAAAACCACTTTAATTGCTTTACATTGTTTTCAATAGTTTACATTTGTGGACATGGACCACAAGCCGGCCTGCGGGCGCGATGCCGCCTGCCGGTCCGTAGTCACGGGTCACTTGGACGCCAAGCCAATCTGTGGACATGCAGCGGTCTTTTGAAAGCCACGCTCGGTGGCGTAAAAATGCTTTCAAACGGATCGTTTTAGATCGGTCATTTTCATCTCGGTAAAGGTCTCGAAACGATTAGAGATGTTCGGAGTCGCCACCAAGCATTTATGGGATGTCTGGAACCCGTTCGGAATCCACTTTATACCAAGGTCAACCAAGGCAAAAAGCGGTGATTGACATAGGTACTAAAGATATGGACTCGTCCCCCTTTTAGCATTCTATGCCTAAAACGACTCTCGTATGCCCTGGATAAGGCCATCCACTATCCAAAGTTTTTGAGTAAGGGGTGAGGGTATGTATTGGGAAGCCCTTTAATCGGACACCCAATCCCGCCCGCGTTAGCGGCCTCTACTGATCGATCGTGGTTGTTAAGTGCAAGAGTTGATAAAACGGTAAATGCATGAATGCACATCCAAAAGTTTAACCTAACATGTGAGAGCTTTTTATGTCGGTGGATTTAATCCAAGTATTAAGTGTAAGATGTCAAGTTAGATTTAGATTGATTTGCATGTGAGAACGGAAATTAAACATCCATTTACCAAATTCGGGTTATGATGCTTAACACGATCCATTATTTGAAAAAGGGTGTCAAATGACAACGTGTAAAAACGTAAGCTTGTCAATCTGATCCGTCATGTATTCGGATTAACCGTAATCGGGATCGTCCTAGACAAGTATCAAAATGAGACAGAACAGTGCCACACAGCCCCATTGGGGCGCGAGCCTATTGGGGAGAGAATGGGGCCTGTCCAGGTTTTGAAATATGAAACAAACGACCTCTTGGGGCGCGAGCCAGAAGTCGACCCAAGGGGCATCTTCTGGTTGTTAAAAAGGTTATGAAAAACCGTATTTTGTAATGAATGATTTGCAAGTATGGTTTTCACGACTCGGGATAATTACTATTATGTTAGCAATATTCGTTGTCGTATTTGCAAGTTTGAAAAGCATATTAAAATGTGTAAAAGGAAAATGTTTGATTTGAACTAATTATGTTAAGTTCAATTATTTTTTATTATTCAAGTTTGTCATCGTACTCGGATTAAACCGACACGTTATAAAGAACCAAGGTTGATTATAAATTATGACTAATATGTTTGCAAATGTAAATAAATGAGAAAAATGGTAAATAAAAGAAAGGGGTCTTAAAATACCCATTAAAATGTAATTAACCAATGTGGACATGGCCCACCTGCACGCCCAGCCGATCCGTGGACATACAGCGGCCTTTTGAAAGCTACGCTCGGCGGCGTAAAAATGCTTTCGACCAGATCGTTTTAGATCGGTCGGTTTTGTCTCGGTAAGGGTCTCGAAACGATTAGAGATGTTCGGAGTCGCCACCAAGCATTTGTGGAATGCCTGGAACCCGTTCGAAATCCACTTTATACCTCGGTCAAATCGAAGAATAAAGCAGCGTTTGACATAGGTACTAAAGATAAGGAAATCGTCCCTCTTTAGCATCCTATCTCTAGAATGACTCTCGTACGCCCTGGATAAGGTCGTCCACTATCCAAAGTTTCTGAGTAAGAGGTGAAGGTACGTATTGATTAGCCCTTTAATCAGACACCCAATCCCGCCCGCGTTAGCGGCCTCTACTGATCGATCTTGGTTGGTTGAATGCAAAAGTTGATAAAACGGTTTAAATGCATGAATACGCATCCAATAATTTAAACCTAACATATGAGAGCTTTCTAAGTCGATTAATTTAATCCAAGTATCAAGTATAAGATGTCGAGTTGGATTAATGATTGATTTGCATGCAAGTCAGAAATTAAACATCCATTTACCGTATTAGGTTTAGGGTGCATAACATGATCCATTTGTCTTAGTAAAGTGCTTTGCAAATACGATTTCGAATAGTTATCTGATCCGTCCTATATCCGGGCTAACCGGAGTCGGGATCGTCCTAGACTAATGTTGGAAGGGAACATACCCTGTACCGGACGGCTATATGAGGCGCGAGCCAGCCGACAGTGTAAGGGGCCTCTTCCTGGTTTTGAAGACGAGAAATGGAGGGCCACTTTAGGCGCGGGTTAGCCCATGGTTTATGTGCCGTATTCTGACTTTTTAGAAAACGTTATAAAACGTGTTGAAAATGGGTATTTGAACCCGGTTTGATTTGAAGGGGTCGTTTAGACCGCATTTGTTAATTTGAAGAACTAGACTCGAATAATCATCATTATTTTGATAATATTCAGTGTTGGGTTCGATTTGACAAACTTGACATGAATAGTTTTGAGAGTAATTATGGACTAATTGTTTTAAGTCCATTTGAATGTAATTAGTCGATACTCATCATCGTACCCGGGTTAAAATCCGGCATGGTATGTAGAACCAAGGATGACTTTGTGTTGGTGACTAATATGTTTGTTTTTAGAAATATAAAGAAATGAAATAAATGGTTTTAAAATACCTTTTAAATGTCATTAACCATATATTATCACCGAAACACGGATTTAACCGTCATGGTATGAGGAACCAAGGGTGAAAAATGTTTTATGGTTAAAACAAACAAAATAAAATAAAAAGGGTTCGAAAATATTTAGATTGGTAAAAACCGATTACAAATGTGAAAATGGATTAAAGGGAAATGACGAGAACAAACACGGTTGATCTCTGACCTGGACACCCCATTTAGGCGCGGGCAAGCTGGCGACCTAAGGGGCTTCTGTCTCAGGCCAAAAATCAGTTTTGGCTCGTTTATTCCATGTTTTGGTTCATGTTATGCACGTTTTAGCATGTTATAGTCATAAAACAAATGAAAACATAATAAAAGAGGATTTTTACACCCTCATACTTATATGTTTGGTTATGCCGAGTGACCGACGTAAGTGTAACAACTCGTTTGATCGATAAAAACTCGGTTTAAAACCGTTTTTGTAAGTAATAAGAGTGTTTTAATGTTAGTGACGGTGTATTGGTCGAAGTGGTCGGTCAAGTGATTTAATGCACGATGACGGTACAAAACAATGTGTAAGGCTTGTATTTACGATCGGTAGGTCGTAAATACGCGTCGGGTTGTGACTTAAGAAGTCGAGTCGAGAATTTTAAGGGAGAAAAGAGGGGGCGGACACTCACGCGTAAGTCTCAAATGGGGGGCATTTGAGGGGCATTTATAGGGAAATGAGTGGTTGTGTGAGTTTTGAGCGACGTGGCCACTTGGGCTGCTCAAAGAGGTGCGAGCCACGTCGCGGTTCTTCGAGGTGAGTTGTCGCTTTCACAACAAACGCAATCATGATTTGTTCTATCCTAGGTTTTGTAGTCACATGTTTGGTACTTGACCAACATGAATCCGGGAAAACTTAAGGTAGAAGATTTCAAATGTTTTGTTTTTGGTGGTTGACTCGGTTTGACTCGTTGTTGGAGTCAGGATTTGAATTTTTGAGTCGGTTTTTTGTCCGGTGTCGGTTTTGACTCTAGTTAGTGTCATTGCGACCCCGTCGTCGTGCATTAAACACTCCAGGTATTTTTGAAATGTTTTAAAATGTTTTATTTTCGAAATCGTTTTAAGTTTTCTGACGTAAAGTTGTACACAAATTGTCGATCAAACGCCGCGATTCCAAAGCATGTTGTAGTCCGATAATCATCGGGTGTTTGTTGGAGTCTCAGCAGATATTGGGTATCTACAACCAATAATATCATCGGGTCACGGAATAAACCGTCATGGCACAAAGAACCAAGGATGATTTTTGTAATGGTCAAAATATGTTTATCATAAAAATGAATTAAAATGGTAAATAAAAGAAAAGAATTTCCTTTAAAATGTAATTAACCAATTACTATCACCGAGTCACGGATTAAACCGTTATGGTATATGGAACCAAGGGTGATTATAATTTATGGCTAAAAAGTTTGTCATAAAAATTATTTGAAACATTTGAAATGGTAAAAACCGTATAAGGAAAGAAGTAAACATAAAAGAAAGTGTTGAAGGAAAGACGGACTTAAACACGTTTGAGTCTGACCTGGACACCCCATTGAGGCGCGAGCCTCTTTGCATAGCAAGGGGCTTCTGTCTAAGGCTAAAACTCGATTTTGGCTCGTCTAACCTATGTTTGAATCGTAACCTGCATTGTTCATCCTCGTAAACTCATAAAAACAGTAGATACCTGAAATAAAGGAGTTATTTACTCCCTCAAACTTACGTGTATTGATGTTTGCGACGTAGACGACTTTAGACACGGTTTTCTCGTAGCGACTACGCACGATCAAAAAAGTTTAAAAGAGTGCCTTAAAAAAGGATTTTGTTTTGAAAATGAGTTGAAAATATGTTAATTAAAACATGTCGATTAATGAGTTAAGTTGGTCAAATGGGTCGGTCCAATACACGGCGACGGTACCAAACAAAATGTGTAAGGCTTGTGTTTACGTTCGGTAGGTGATAAACACGTGTTGATTTGTTGACTTGGGAAGTCGAGTATAGAAGTTTAAGGGAGAAGGAGGGGGCGGACTTTCGCGTGAGTATTATGGTGTGTGATGGTGGGTATTTATAGAGAAATGTGAGGACGTAGGTCGGTTGAGTTCGTATAGAGGCTAAGTAGACACCTCATTGAGGCGCGAGCTACCTTGTGATACAAATGGGTGTATTGGCCTTTTCGCAAATTTGGATTTTCCATTTGTTCTAACCAATATTTTGTTGATTGTGATTTATGGTCTTTGATGGTTGCTTAGCCGTTTAAGCTTCCTCTTGGGTGATATTTGGGGTAGGTATTTTGTGTCTTTGACTCGGGTTTGACCCGTGTGTGTCGAGATTTGAATTTCGAGTCGGTTTTTGGCTCGCTGTTGGTTTTGACTCTAATTAGGGTCATTTTAATGGAAATGACATGATAAAGACATTCATGGCATTATTTTCGATATTCGAGATTTTGTTTGACTCGGTTTGACTCAGGTTAACTCGAGTTGCGGGTTTCTGAGTCGGTTTTTGGCCCGTTGTTGGTTTTGACTCTAGTTAGGGTCATTTTAATGGAAATGACATGAAAAAGGCATTAATGGCATCATTTTTGACATTCGGGATTTGGGTTGACTTGGGTTGACTCAGGTTGACTCGAGTTGCGGGTTTCTGAGTCGGTTTTGGGTCCTAAGACGGTTTTGACTCTAATTAGGGTCATTTTAATGCAAATGAAATTAAAAAACTTTTGAAATCATTTTTCATATTCGAGTATTGCATTAAACCGTCTCATGTATAGCCAATCCACGCACGCATATCAAAAACACGTTAAAGTCCGATCATCATCGGGTGGTTTTTGAAAGGTGCAGATACTGGGTATCTATAGAGCCCCCACTTTGACTGAGGCTTGGACAGGGCAAAAGTCAAAGTATGATCTCCAGGTCAATCGAAGATTACAACCTGAAGACCATTGCGACGTCAAGGCGACTCAAAAGGGTTTGAGCCAAGGACCTGCCGTCGGGAAGGGCGACGTCGAGGCAACTCGGGGATTCGAGTGAAGGACCTGCCGTCGGGAACATTTTAGAGTCTGTCAACTTCCGGTTAAGGTCATTTAAAGTCCATTAGACTACGTATAAAGGCTCGCCAGCCATAAGAAGGAGTCATACCCGAGGCATCTTCGGGATACGTCCTCGAATCTTTTGCGCGCAAAGGCTCGGCAGGCGGTGTTGAAGGTGGTGCGTTTTGAGGCTCGGCAGCCATAAGAAGGAGTCATACTTGAGGCATCTTCGGGATATGTCCTTGAGGTTCTTCTTGTGCGCGTGCAAAGGCTCGCCAACAATGATAAGGAGTCGTACCCGAGGCATCTTCGGGATACGTCCTTGAGTTGTACCTTGTTTGCGGACAAAGGCTCGCCATCTTGTGAAAAGGAGTCGTACCCGAGGCATCTTCGGGATACGTCCTTGAGTTTTATCTTGTTTGCAGACAAAGGCTCGCTAGCCATATGCGTTGTAAGGCTCGCCAGCCATCTATGGTCGAATGATCAACTGCGGAAAATAGCATGTGTGACATCCATTTAAAAAATCGGCACTCGCTGGGGAGTTAGAAACTTCTCAGGACTCGCTAGGGATATGATTTGCTGCTCGCTGGGAGGTAGCGTAAGCCATGTAATCGGCGGGGGTAAAGCTCTTGAACTTGATGGGCCGTCGTTTGTTGAGAAGAACCCAGTACCCAGTTGGAGTGAGTTTGCCTTCTCAAGATTACCTGCATGGTTAGTGGCCACACAAATCCACAGTCGCATAGATAAGCACGTTGAATGCAAGCATATAAATATGTAAGTGCATAAGCATGTGAGCAGTTAGCATGTAAGCGACTAGCATGTAATATCTCACGCGAAGGGAGATAGAAGTTTTGAATGTTGTGAAGCTTGAAGACGAGTCTTGTTACTCGTAGATCTATGATTTGATAGATTGGAGACACGTGACTATTGTGACATTGACTCACACAGACGTACAATGACAGACTGACAAACAGACGGTCGTTAACGTGATACAAACTTGGTATCGACACGACATGGGGGTGACTCTGACAGACTTTACACATGTGTGTGCAACTCCTAGCCAAGAAAGGGTGACAATGCGTATCAAATCCCTGGAGTAGAAGGTCCGCTTGGCTGGGGAACACGAATTGATTATCTACTCCAGACATCTTTGCCCCTGTTCGGTTGTTTGAGATCCCTTCTCGAGGTAGGATGATTCGGAGAGCGGAACCAAGACTTTGTCATCGTCCGAACCAAGCACTAGGCTATGGGCGGTTTTATTTTGAACCGTAGTTGAGACTCAAAAGATTTTTGAGGATAAAGGACGGGTGGCGTCTTGAAAGAGAAGCCCCCAGAGTGAAAAGGTGGGAATTTGACAAAACAGGGAATGGACGACGTCTTAAGGAAAAAGCCCCCAGTAAAGAGGTATAAGATTAATTTTGCAGCTGGGTGGGCTTCTTTTTTGGATTAATGTTGATGGTTGAGATTGAAATGGGCGTGCCGTTGTGTCCTTGTTGGGGGACTGCCTACGTATTCGCGTGTTTGCGAAATCAAACCAGACCGTAGTTCTGAGCTAGTTTTTTTTAGGATTGAAAATTGGAATCGTTTTGAAAGGTATGTGCGGTTACGTCCTTGTTGGAGGACTGCCTACGTATTCGCGTGTTTGCCAAATCAAACCAGATCGTAGTTCTGAGTGTGTGTGCAATGGGTTGCAAATTGAAAGTGTGAAAATTGAATGTGTTTGGGGATGTGGTTGTGCCCTTGTAATAGGACTGCCTACGTATTCGCTTGTTTGTGAAATCAAACCGGATCGTAGTTCGGAATGTGTGTGCCTAAGCGAGTTGTTAGGACCTTAAAGTGATTTTGAGGGGTATGGTTGTGTCCTTGAAGGACTGCCTACGTATTCACGTGAAGTGAAATCAAACCAGATCGTAGTTCTGAACATGTGCCTAAGCGAGTCGTTAGGACCTTAAAGTGTGAGGGTCACGACGGTAAATTTCGTTTGGTGACTCGCCTGAATGTGCGCTTAAGCGAGTTATTATGACCTTCAAGTGTGAGGGTCACGCCAGTAAATTCCGTTTGGTGACTCGTCTTAATGTGTGCCTAAGCGAGTTGTTAGGACCTTAAAGTGTGAGGGTCACGTCGGTAAATTCCGTTTGGTGACTTGAAATATCGATTTGAGAGAATTCCTCTTTGATCATGAATCGAAGAGGTGTAATTTGTGAAAATGTTCCTTATCATGTGAGCACACTAAAAAGTGGATCCTAAGGGTAGATTGGGTATATCCTGTTCTCGGTAGAAAAGCTTTCGAGGACTCCGTATCTGGGTCAGGGTAAAAATGGCTTCGACATTAGGGAATGTGGAGCTTGGTAATGATAGGTTTGTTTGACAAATAAAAATATGGAGTTGAGGGTCACGACGGAAAATTCTGTTTGGTGACTCGAAGGTTGATTGGGAAGAATTCCCTCTTGATCACGAATCGAAGAGGTACAGTTTGTGGAAATATTTCTTGTTATGTGAGCACACTAAAAAGTGGACTCTAAGAATGAAATGGGCATGTCCCGTTCCAGGGAGAAATGTTTTTTAAAGACTCCGTATCTGGGTTAGGGTGAAATTGGCTTCGACATTATGGAATGTGGAGCCTAGTAATAAGAGGTTTATTTGCTAGATAAAGATCTGGAGCTTGTATTTGTAGTGATTAGGCCGATGGGTTACGGATCGTAATGTGGTGTAGAATGGGGTCTCAGGCTTGATGTGGCCCGAGCACGAAATGGTTGGTAAATAATGTGGGATCAGATTCCCATGTGTCGACCTTAAAGGTTACGGTGTGATATGACGAGGTTGAGGGGAATCCTCAGAAGCCTAGATAGTTCTCCCTATAATAGTCTCTAGAAGGACTTAGGGGTGAAGCAGTTTTGATTATGATCTTGAGGGGAATCCCCAGGATCCTAGATAGGTTTCCCTGTAGCAGTCTCCGGAAAGACTTAGGGGTGAAGCGGTTTTGGTTATGATCTTGAGGGGAATCCCTAGGATCCTTGATAGGTCTCCTTGTAACAATCTCTAGAAGGACTTAAGGGTGAAGCAGTGTTGGGTTTGTTGTTAGTTGACGAGTCTTAAGCTATTATTTTAGCTTTTTAACATCAGGTTTTGGTGTTTTTGCGTTTTGTACTTGTTGATCCCGGAGTTTAAAGGGAAGAAATGTTGGTCATGGGCTTTGGAGTTGTTGGTCATAGACTTGGTGTTTTGGACTGACTTGTTTGGCGTTTTGGACTTGTCGGTCCGGGATTTTGTGTGTTGGACTCGTTCTTTGGATTTTGGCCTTTTTGAGAAAAGGGTTTTAATCTTGTTTTGTTTTGATTTTGGCTTAGGTCTTGGCCTTGACGTTGGGTGAGTAGCCCTTGGCTTTGGCTTTTGCTTTAAGTGAATTGACTTTGGTTTTTTGCTTTGACCTTGACTTTGGCTTTGGCCTTGAGTGAATTGGCGATTGGCTTGGGCCTTTGATTTTGGCCTTTCGCTTTGGCTTCGGGTGAATGGCTATTGGCTTAGGCCTTTGATTTTGGCCTTTTGCTTTGGCCCCAGGTGAATGGCTATTGGCTTGGGCCTTTGATTTTGGCCTTTCGCTTTGGCTTTGAAAGAAAGGATATTAGCGTGGGCCTTTTATTTTGGCCTTTTGCTTTGGCTTTGGGTGAATGGCTATTGGCTTGGGCCTTTGATTTTGGCCTTGGCTCTGGTTTTGCTTTGGCTTTGGTTTTTGATTTATTGCTTCTTTGTCGTCCTTCGTTAGAGGCAGGAAAGGTGCAGACGGGGATGTACATGTTGGTGAGAGGTTGATATTTGGTGATGGGATGTTTTTGTGGGGAATGGGTTTGCCTCCCGTCATTGACCATGAACAAGGAGAGGTTCTGGTTTGTTATCTAGGTTCGTCGTAGGATCCCTTTGATTGAGAGCTCGTTCTAGATTGGGTGCTATTGAAAGGTTTCTATTGCCAGACATGGAATAGGTAAAGAGAATGGACACGGAGTTTCGAGCCCTCCGCTTACTCGGTACGGAACGTCATTCGAGTATACTCTTATTGAATTGGAACATATTTTTTGTTTTATATCAATTCTCATTGTCAACGGGAAATGGTAAAGGGGAGAATATATGATAGTTGAAAATCGTGCTTTTATTTAGATAAATAAGAGGTTAGCACAGACTTGATGAATACGTGTGACTCATGGGGACAGCTCTCAGTTTGTAACTTAGGAATAAAAGGATAGACACAAGGATAGATATGAGAAAGCCTAAGACTCGGACTCGGACTCGGACTCAATCATATATACAAACTCCTAATCATCACTTTCCCCCTCGAAGGTCTCTTTCGCAGCATCCAGCAGCTTGAATGTCTGGTTTTGAGCATTGACCGACTTGAGCATTTAACTCTCTTTGTTTGGGATGATATGAGGACAATTGTCCATGAGGCTTTCATCTCCTTACAGAAAGAGATGTTCATTAGGGTTGTTTTCATCAACTGGTTGGCATTCGGATGAAGCTACCAATTTATGGTTATCGATCATATTTTGAATAACATGTTTCAGTTTGAAGCATGTTTCAGTGTCATGACCTTTTCCCTTATGATATTGGCAATAGGCACTGCCGTCCCAAACACGGGGTTTTCCTGCATTCAGACGGGTCCGAAGTGGGCCTGATTGGTTGTAGCTTCCCTTCAGTCATGAGCTTTTGAAGGGCTGCGGCATAGGTTGTGTTGAGTTTAGTGAATGTCCTTTGAGAACGTCCAACCTTGTTGTTTGACTTGAGACATCCAGAAGGATTGTCTTGACTAAGAGGTGCAATTATGATTTTGCCAGCTTCAATCATATCTTGAACGACATGCTTGAGTTTGAAACAGGTTTCGGTGTCATGGCCCATCCCTTGATGGTATTGGCAATAGGCACTACCATCCCAGGATCGGGCTCTTTTGTGTTCAGGTTTGTCCGGAGTCGGACCAATGGGTTGGAGCATTCCTTTTGAAGCAAGTATCTCCAGAGCGGTGCCATATGTTATTCCCAGATCTGTGAATAGCCTTTGATGTTTTCCCAAGGTTCCAACATTGGTATTTTTTGGGATGTTTTTGTGAGTTTTGTTTTTGTCAATCCTGGGCGGAAAAAGGATTTGGTTGTTGTCAATGGGAAGTTTTTGGGATGTTGCTTGGCATTTTGAAAGGGTATTTGGCCAGGCCATTTCATGTTCTTTGTTGGTAGGTTCGTGGATATGGGAACCATCGGATGACTCCTCATTTTCAACAGCTATAGGTTGGTGAACGGAGGGTTGGCTTTCTCCTTGATGGTCAGGTTCATTTTCGGTATTACCAAACCTTTTCTCCAAATTAGCTACCCGGGTGTTCAAATCATTGATAGCCACTTGCAGCTTTGAGAATATGTTGTTGATGGAGACGGGGAGCATCATTATAGCGCTTTGTAGGCCATCCTCGTCAATTGCATGAATTTTCTCATCGTCAGGAGAGATGAGATGAGAGCAGTCTGGGGAAGATTCTTGACTGTGTCCAATAGGGTTTTCTAGAGGGTTGTTTTTGTTGTTTGCTGAGGGAGGTAATGGTAACTCGCCCTTTTCAATCATATCAAGAATGGCACCTTTTAGAGGGAGGCACATTTCAGTGTCATGTCCGCGACCTTGGTGATATTGACAAAACAGTTTTCCGTCCCATCTACGTCCTCGCTTGTTTGGTAGAGGGTCTGGAGTTGGACCAATCGGTTTGAGTTTTCCATTGGAGATTAGCCTTTCCAAAGTTGTGGCATAAGGCATACCCAAATTAGGGAAGGACCAATGAGGTCGTCTGGTGTTGGTTGGTGGAGCACCTAGGGAATTGGCTTCAGTGGTTTTGGTAGCCCTCCAACTAGGGTTGGTTTTGTCACTGGCAAGTAGTCGTCTTTCAAGGAGCTTAACCCTTTGCTCAATATCAGAAGAGGTAAAATTCCCGGTTATCATTTTGTCCTTAACTTGGGAGAGACGAGTGTTCAAGTCTTCCACGGTAGCTAGGAGTCGAAGGACCACGTTGTTGGCTTCAGCGGAAGTTATGGTGGATGAAGGTTGATCAGCTTCTTGAGTTTCTGCTTGGCGATTAATGGCTCCCAGGGGATTCCTATTTGACATAACGATAGGCGTTGTAACTTGTCTTGGAAAGGGATTGCACAAACAAAGGCAAGTACGACACATATGTACAAAAGGCAGTTTTGTCGTGAAAACGCGACGGTGTGACTAGGTTATGAGTTCATTAAAGATCGTGAACGACCTCTTGTGTTTAAACTCTTGGTGCATGACTTTGAACATAAACTCGATATCGACTTTGGCATAGTGATGCCTAGAAAGACGACTTCTGACGAGATTTGGAAGTTTGTCGATGACGTGACGCCGCTGGAAAAGACATGGACACAAACTTGACCTTTGACCCGTAATGTAGGGGAATGACGGGTTTAATACCCGAGAGGTTTTGACTCTACTAATGCCATTGAAGATGTCTCGACAATTAGGCGACACGACCTGGACCAGAAGATAGGTACTAACTTCGGCAGAGACTCGACTTTATCTAGACGACTTGACTTGAAATCGACTGGACTATAATCGACTCGAGGCTAAATTAGAAAGGTGGACTGAAATTTCGAAAATAGAAATTTTCAAAAAGATTCATTTGTCGTTTTATGCACTGCTTCCGAATAGTAGGGATCTTTAGAAGGTCGGCCAGTTGAAAGGGTTGTCTTAGATTTGTTTTCAAAAGACGATTTGAGTTGAAATTGTGGCGGCTCTGAAAACAATGTGTTGTTTTCGAAGACGGTTTTTGTAATTCCGAATCACGGATTTGAAAATCGAGAACTAAAGAATTTGGAATCGTCATCACAATGGCCATGAAAACGGTTAAATTTGTTTTCAAAGAATTTAAAATTCGATTGAAAATTTGAAAACGGTTTAATTTGTTTTCAAATGATTTTAAACTGGATTTGAAATTTGAAAACAACTAAATTTGTTTTCGAATGATTTGATTTTGAATTTAAAATTTGAAAACGGTTAAATTTGTTTTCAAATGATTTGATTTTGAATTTGAAATTTGAAAACGGTTAAATTCGTTTTCTAAGATTTGATTTTGAATTGAAATTTGAAAACGGTTAAATTTGTTTTCAAATGATTTGAAATCTGAAAACGGTTAAATTTGTTTTCAAAGATTTGATTTTAAATTGAAATTTGAAAACGGTTAAATCTGTTTTCAAATGATTTGAAATTGGGTTTGAAATCTATAAACGGTTAAATTTGTTTTCGAAGATTCGATTTTGAATTGAAATTTGAAAACGGTTAAATTTGTTTTCAAATGATTTGAAACTTGGTTTGAAATTTGAAAACGGTTAAATTTGTTTTCAAATGATTTGAAATTGGATTTGAAATTTAAAAACGGTTAAATTTGTTATCAAATGATTTGAAATCGGAAATTATGAGGATTGAATTCGTCATTCTTGGAAGACGGTATGCAAATCAAAAATTGTGAGAATTGAAATCGTCATTACGACGGCTTAGAAAACCCAAATTTGATTTCGAAAACGAGATTTAAAATTTGGAAAGTTACACGGGTTGAAATTGCCATTTCGACGGTTTGAAAAACGTTTTTGTTTAAAAGTTGATTTCGAATTTTGAAAATTCGAGGGTAGAATTTGTCATTACGACGGCGTAAAAAGGGCGCTTTGAGAATGCAACGGTCGGCGAGAGTCCGAGGTTTAAAATGGCCATTATGACGACGTAAAAGGGTATTTTGAAATGGTTTTTGAAAACCAAGGTTTGAAATCGTCATTACGACGGTATGAAAATGTGCATTTGAAATGGTTATAAAAACCGGGTTTTGAAATGGCCATTATAACGGCATAAAAAGGTGTATTTGAAACGGTTGTAAAAAACCGATTTTGAAAGTCGTCATTACGACAGCATAAAAAAGGCGTGTTGTTTGAAATGGTTGTAGAAAACCGAGTTTGAAAATCGTCATTACGACGGCCTAGAAAGGCGTGTTGAAATGCAACGGTCGGCGAAAAACCGAGGTTTGAAACGGCCATTATAACGGCGCAAAAGGGTGTTTTTGAAACTTTGAAATGACACGGAAGGACTTATGATCACAAAACACATAAGCAGGGTGCCCTAGCCTCGTGCTCGAAGGTGATGAAAGCACTTTGACAAAACAGAAATGTGTAATGTCAATGGTATGCTTGACTCAATCGGGATTCAAAACGCGGGGATGAGAAAAACTCACGCCGACGGGACGAGCCGATTGGTCGAAAAAGGGTTAGGTTGTGGGCCCGGACAAGGAACCCAACTTATGACCGCAATATCAATTAATGCACTTTAACCACGACCTCGTTCGAGTTTCACCTCTAAGGATCACAAAGACACAAGTGTCCTAGTTATCCCCAGCGGAGTCGCCAATCTGTGGACATGGGCCACAAGCCGGCCTGTAGGCGCGATGCCGCCTGCCGGTCTGTAGTCACGGGCCACCTGCACGCCAAATCAATCTGTGGACATGCAGCGGTCTTTTGAAAGCCATGCTCGGCGGCGTAAAAATGCTTTCGACCGGATCATTTTAGATCGGTCGATTTCGTCTCGGTAAAGGTCTCGAAACGACTAGAGATGTTCGGAGTCGCCACCAAGCATTTATGGGATGCCTGGAACCCGTTCTAAATCCACTTTATACCAAGGTCAACCAAGGCAAAAAGCGGTGTTTGACATAGGTAATAAAGATAAGGACTCGTCCCTCTTTTAGCATTTTATGCCTAAAACGACTCGTATGCCTTGGATAAGGCCATCCACTATCCAAATGTTTTGAGTAAGGGGTGAGGGTACGTATCGGGAAGCCCTTTAATCGGACACCCAATCCCGCTCGCATTAGCGGCCTCTAGTGATCGATCGTGGTTGTTTAAGTGAAAGAGTTGATAAAACGGTAAATGCATGAATGCACATCCAAAAGTTTAACCTAACATGTGAGAGCTTTCTATGTCGGTTGATTTAATCCAAGTATCAAGTATAAGATGTCAAGTTAGATTTAGATTGATTTGCATGTGAGAACGGAAATTAAAAATCCATTTACCAAATTCGGGTTATGATGCTTAACACGATCCAATATTTGAAAAAGGGTGTCAAATGACAAAGTGTAAAAACGTAAGCTTGTCAATCTGATCCGTCATGTATTCGGATTAACCGTAATCGGGATCGTCCTAGATAAGTATCAAAATGAGACAGAATAGTGCCAGGCAGCCCCATTGGGGCACGAGCCTATTGGCGAGAGATGGGGCCTGTCCAGGTTTTGAAATATGAAAACAGACGACCTCTTGGGGCGCGAGCAAGGAGTCGACCCAAGGGGCGTCTTCTGGTTGTTAAAAAGTTTATGAAAAACCGTATTTTGTAATGAATGATTTGTAAGTATGGTTTGTATGACTCGGAATAATTACTATTATGTTAGTAATATTCGTTGTCGTATTTGCAAGTTTGAAAAGCATAGTAAAATGTGTAAAAGGAAAATGTTTGATTTGAACTAATTATGTTAAGTTCAATTATTTGTAATTAGTCAAGTTTGTCATCATACTCGTATTAAACCGACATGGTGTAAAGAACCAAGGATGATTATGACTTATGACTAATATGTTTGAAAATGTAAATAAATGAGAAAAATGGTAAATAAAAGAAAAGGGTGTAAAAATACCCATTAAATTGTAATTAACCAATAATATCATAAAAATTAATATGTTTATCATAAAAATGAATTAAAATGGTAAATAAAAGAAAAGAATTTCCTTTAAAATGTAATTAAACAATTACTATCACCGAGTCACGGATTAAACCGTCATGGTATATGGAACCAAGGGTGATTATAATTTATGGCTAAAAAGTTTGTCATAAAAATGATTTGAAACATTTGAAATGGTAAAAACCGTAAAAGGAAAGAAGTAAAAATAAAAGAAAGTGTTGAAGGAAAGGCGGACTCAAACACGTTTGAGTCTGACCTGGACACCCCATTGAGGCGGGAGCCTCTTTGCATAGCAAGGGGCTTCTGTCTCAGGCCAAAACTCGGTTTTGGCTCGTCTAACCTATGTTTGAATCGTGTCATGCATTGTTCATGCTCGTAAACTCATAAAACCAGTAGATACATGAAATAAATGAGTTATTTACACCCTCAAACTTACGTGTATTGATGTTTGCAACGTAGACGACTTTAGAGACGGTTTTCTCGTAGCGACTACTCACGATCAAAGAAGTTTAAAAGAGTGCCTTAAAAAAGGATTTTGTTTTGAAAATGAGTTGAAAATATGTTAATTGAAACATCTTGATTAATGAGTTGAGTTGGTCGAATGGGTCGGTCGAATGCACGGCGACCGTACAAAACAAAGTGTGTAAGGCTTGTGTTTACGATCGGTAGGTCGTAAACACGTGTCGATTTGTTGACTTAGGAAGTCGAGTATAGAAGTTTAAGGGAGAAGGAGGGGGCGGAGACTCGCGTGAGTATTGTGGTGTCTGATGCTGTGTATTTATAGAGAAATGTGGGGAGGTAGGTCGGTTGAGTTCACGTGGAGGCTAAGCAGACACCCCATTGAGGCGCGAGCTACCTTGTGATACAAATGGGTGTATTGTCCTTTTCGCAAATTTGGATTTTCCATTTGTTCTAACAAATGTTTTGTTGGTTGTGATTTATGGTCTATGATGGTTTCTTAGCCGTGTAAGCTTCCTCTTGGGTGATATTTGGGGTAGGTATTTTGTGTCTTTGACTCGGGTTTGACCCGTGTGAGTCGGGATTTCAATTTCGAGTCGGTTTTTGGCTCGGTGTAGGTTTTGACTCTAATTAGGGTCATTTTAATTGAAATGACATGATAAAGACATTCATGTCATTATTTTCGACAATCGAGATTTGGTTTGACTAGGTTTGACTCAGGTTGACTCGAGTTGCGGGTTTCTGAGTCGGTGTTTGGCCCGGTGTCGGTTTTGACTCTAATTAGGGTCATTTTAATGGAAATGACATGATAAAGGCATTCATGGCATTATTTTTGACATTCGGGATTTGGGTTGACTTGGGTTAACTCAGGTTGACTCGAGTTGCGGGTTTCTGAGTCGGTTTTGGGTCCGAAGACGGTTTTGACTCTAATTAGGGTCATTTTAATGCAAATGAAGTTAGAAAACTTTTGAAATCATTTTTCATATTCGAGTAGTGCATTAAACCATCTCATGTATAGCCAATCCACGCACGCATATCAAAAACACGTTACAGTCCGATCATCATCGGGTGGTTTTTGGAAGGTGCAGATACTGGGTATCTACAACATTCATTTTGTTGATTAGTTTAGAGTACATCTCATCTCAACCCAATTTGTGACACCCTTAGATATAGCTACTTACAATTGAAAATCCTACATCAATACCCGTCCCTTGGGATCCGACCTTTACTTTCCTCTTTGCTAAGAGTAGTTTGTGAAGTTATAAATATAGTTTTGGTTGGTAGCTTTTGATGACGAGTTTATAGCCGGACCAAAAATGGCGCCGTTGCCGGGGACGGTGTTCAATTGATTTGATTTTCATTACTAGTTTTTAGTTGTGTCTTTCTTTGCCTTGAGGGAGAGAACTTCCTCAAGGTACTTCTCACCATTTTCTCTTAGTTTACTTTGCAAGATGGATATTATAGATTATTGTGTAGAGGACCATGTGGGTACTACTCTCATCAAAGACCCTTTGCAAACATTGGAAGTCCTAGAAGCAAGTGAGGCCAAAAATAAGCATTGGGAATTGGAAGTAGACCTCCTTGAAGCCGCTCTAGCATACAAAGAGCTCACCTATGAGGAATCCATATTGATAAATAACATTCTCGAGGAAGCATCACAATCCACTAAAATAGAACAAGCAACCAAATATTATACCATGCAAAACGAAGAGCTAGATGAATATGTTATGGAGTTTGAGTTCGATGGGTATGAGGAGCTTGAGGAACAAGTTGAATATGCCATGAGGATGGAATGTGTAATGGAGATAGTAAATGCCCCTAGTGAACCTTCAATGGTAGAAAGTGAGGTACAAACTCCAACTCTAAAACCCCTTCCCCCAAATTTGAAGTATGCTTACCCTGATGAATCTAAAACCAAACCCGTAATTGTTAATGACAAACTTGATGAGAACCAATTGGAAAGTTTGATTGATGTGTTAAAAGAACATGAAAAAGCTATAGGTTATAGTCTAGATGATCTTAAGGGAATAAGCCCCAATTTTTGCCTGCATAGAATTCATCTAGAAGAAGACCATATGCCTACCATTCAAGGCCAAAGGAGACTAAACCCCCACATGCAAGAAGTTATAAAAACGGAGTTTATGAAATTACTTGATACGGGAATCATCTATCCTATATCGGATTCTTTGTGGGTTAGCCCCGTTGAAGTGGTACCTAAGAAAGGAGGTACCACGGTGGTAACAAATGATAAGAACGAGCTAATACCCACAAGGAAGATCACCGGTTGGCGTATGTGTATCGATTATCGTAAATTGAATTCCGCAACAAGAAAAGATCATTTCCCCCTACCATTTATTGACGAAATGCTTGAGAGGTTAGCCTCTAACAAATTCTTTTGCTACCTTAACGGGTACTCGGGATTCTTCCAAATCCCGATACATCCGGATGACCAACACAAGACCACATTCACATGTCCCTACGGTACTTTTGCATATAGGAGAATGCCTTTCGAGCTATGTAATGCCCCCGCTACCTTTCAAAGATGCATGATGAGTGTCTTTTTCGACTATTTAGAAACCATAATAGAAGTGTTTATGGATGATTTTAGCGTCTATGGAAAAGACTTTGACTCTTGTTTGCATAACCTTTCTCTTGTATTGTAAAAGTGTGAAGATGTTAGCCTTGTCTTGAATTGGGAAAAGTGTCATTTTAGGGTCAATGAAGGAATTGTCTTGGGTCATTTAATCTCGGGAAAGGGCATCGAAGTTGACAAGGCCAAAGTTAAGGTGATAGAGAAACTCCCACCTCCCTTGAATGCTAGAGGGGTGAGGAGCTTTCTCGGTCACGCGGGTTTCTATCGCCGTTTTATAAAGGATTTTTCCAAAATTGTGAAACCCCTCACTCAACTTTTGCTTATGGATGCCCAATTCCAATTCACTAATGAGTGTGTTGAAGCTTTTGATAGAATCAAAGAGGCACTAATCTCAGCACCGATCATCCAACCACCAAATTGGGAACTACCATTAGAGATCATGTGCGATGCGAGTAACTACGTCGTTGGAGCGACTCTTGGCCAACGGGTGGGAAAGGCTTTGCATGCTATCTATTACAAAAGCAAGACTCTTGATGCCGCCCAAGTAAACTATGACACCACCGAAAAGGAACTTCTTGCCATTATCTATGCATTAGACAAGTTCTGTTCCTATTTGCTTGGATCAAAAGTGATTGTTTTCTCGGACCATCGTGCTCTTAGACATCTCTTGATAAAGAAAGAAGCAAAACCAAGATTGTTGAGATGGATTTTGATACACCAAGAATTTGATTTGTAGATAAGAGATAAGAAGGGAACCAATAATGTGGTAGCGGATCACTTGTTAAGAATTCGATTACATGATGATGAGGGAGAGACACCAATCAATGACTCTCTCCCCGATGATATCTTGATGGCCATCCATTCACAACTCGAGAAGCACACAACACCATGGTTCGCCGACTATGCTAATTACATTGTTGGAGGAGTTCTTCCCCCAAACTTGAACTACAATCAAAGAAAGAGATTCTTGTTTGAAGTGAAGAGATACTTTTGGGACGATCCCAATCTTTACAAGGAATGTAGTGGTGGAATTTACCGAAGATGCATACCGCAATGGGAAGTTCAAGGTGTTTTATAGGGATGCCATTCATCACCATATAAAGAACATCATGGAGCAGGAAGAACAATTGCTAAAGTCCTTTAATCGGACTTCTTTTGGCCTACCATGTTTGAAGATGCTAGAGAATTTATTCTCCGTTGTGATCCTTGCCAAAGAACCGGGAACATTTCTTAGAGAAATGAGATGCCACAACGAGGAATATTCGAGGTAGAAATTTTCGATGTATGGGGAATTGACTACCAAGGACCATTTGTATCATCTCAAGGAAACAAGTACATTCTTGTAGCCTTCGATTATGTATCAAAATGGATAGAAGCAATTGCTACTCCAACCGATGACACCAAGACTGTAACTAAACTCCTCAAGAAAGTAGTCTTTCCAAGATTCGGAGTCCCTAGAGCAATTATTAGTGATGGAGGGACACACTTCCATGAGAAGAAGCTCACATGTCTTTTGACAAAATATGGCATTCAACATAGAACTGGTTTGGGATACCATCCTCAAACAAGCGGTCAACTTGAAGTTTCGAATAGAGAGATCAAGAAAATTCTTGAGAAGGTTGTTAACAAGACTCGTAAGGATTGGAGCATGAAGCTTCGGGTATTTGTCACAATGCGAAGGCTACTCAAGAATTCAAGGGTGAGACTAAGGTAAATCTCCTCATGGGCATGGAAAAGTTTCCCAATGCCAAGACCATTAAAGAACATCTCGGTAGGGTACCTTATCTTAAGGATTTCCAACACCCTAGTATCTACGAATTGAGTAGGTTCGTAGTTCTTACCTAGTAATTTGACAAAGTTCATGCGGTGATCATCGGATCCAAATAGCACCTCTTGGAAGTAGTCGAGTTGTTCAATTCCTCCCCTCATTAGGGATTGGGTGCTCCTTGGTAGTACTACCTCCCGTGGCATTGAAGAGGTTGATCCCTTGTGCTTCTTTCCGGTGGATTCAACAAATTTCTTGGCCTTTCCCTTGGTGTTCATCAATGGTGCCATTTTGATGTGGGTGATGGGGGTGTTTTTGAGAAGGGGTGTGATTTTGAGGATGGGGATGAGTGTTTTAGGGTTTGATAAGGTGAGGAAATGAGGGAGAAAGGGGGTGATTATATAGAAGAAAAGGGAATCCGAGCGGATAAGGGTGGGTCAAATCCGGTTTATCCGAAAGAACAGGGCAATCCGAGCGGATTTCCTTCGGGACGGGCGGATTTTTAGAAAAGAAGACGGGCGTCTTTGCTTGAATCCGCACGGATTCTAATACAACGATTTTTCTCGGTTGAAAGCAGGAAAAAGACGGGCGTCTTGGGACTGGGACGTGCGGCTTGGTCGGGACGGGCGTCTTGGATGAAATCCGCCCGTTTTCTGGTGCAGCGCAAAATCTCGTTCTTTGGTGACATACGGGACGGGCGTCCCGTGAAGAAAACGGACGTATTGTCCAAGGACGGGCGTTTTCTCTTGAATCCGCACGTCTTCTTCTTCAGCGTCAATTATTCCTGCGCCGTGGGCCCTAGACGAGCGTCTTCCTCTAAATCCGGGCGTCTTCTGCTCCTTTCCTTCTTTTTCTTTCTTCTTCGGGCAATAACATACCCTTTCACTAATTTTCTCTTTTTCCTTATCTTTTTCTGAAATTTGCTCATTAAACATGTAAGATGACTCTCTCTCTCTCTCTCTCTCACCACTCTCATGCAAGAAATTGAATGCAAATGCAATAATGTACAATATTATACAAAGTGAAGGTCCAAGAAATATCTTACAAGTGGTGGTTTGAGATAGGACCCCACCAAACTAGTTCAAATTGTAGAAATTCTTATCCATAGAGCTCAAGGCTCTTAGTAAGAGATCAAAAGCTTGTGAACAAGCTCCAAATAGGCACAAGTATGGGTTGCTCAATTTGAATATGAAATTTGGCCAAGGAAGCTTGTAGAATGTTCTTTCCCTTGCTTTGTCCTTAGCGTTAGAGCCTTCCCGATGCTTCGAATAAACAAGCCCATGATTCTTGTCAATGTTAAGCATGAAGTGTGGTTCATTTTCATCCGTAGACTTCCAGTTACCAACTTCTTCTTCAATCTCGGTGACGATGATAGCATTTTGATTATTCAATCCTTCCAAGGTAGAAGGAGAATTTTCATGGCATTGATGATTGGATATCTTAGGAGGTATCACCGTGGGTGCCAAATCTTCACAAGTAGCCTCACGAGCAATTTTCTCTTTGAGCTTTTTCACCAAGTAGCTCTTGTACGAAACTTTGGCCTTTTGAAGAAGATCCACCATATCCTCTTCAATGATCATTGGCTCCACGATAGGTGTAAAGTGGTCTTCATGAGGAATAAAGGAAGGACGTTCTTCTTCGTGATAGGGTATCTCAAATGTCTCAAGGATAGGCTCCTCAAGCAAGGTGATATTACGAGTCCATCCATTAGGTTCATCATCATTGTTGCTATCTTCATGCGAATCATAAATGGGAGCTTCATTTAACTCTTTTTCCAACATCTCAACATTCACTTCAAAGGACACACCCTCATACTCACAAAGGTTAAGAGTACTTAGCTTACTCAACCTCATATCTTCCTCATCGAACACAACACTTTCATAGTTACTAGAGCTCAAAGAGATTGGCTCTTCCCATTTCTCACTTTCCATATCAAACGTTACTACTTCAAATTCGCATTCATGCTCAATGTTCAAAGAACGGTGGGGAGTGATTGCTTGGGATTCTTTTAATTGGGCAATTTGAATCTCCAATTCCTCTCTTTGGGCAACAATGCCTTGAAGAACATTATCCCTTCTTTGGTTCTCTTCTAGGATTTGTTTGAAGAAGTTTTGTTGATCTCCCATCATTTGGAGAATCACATTTTGAATGGGTTCATCTTCTTGTTGTGGGTAAGTGTGAAAGTGGTTGTATTGTGGCGTTTAGAATTCATTTTGAAGTGGGTATTGGGTGGGTGGTTGGTGTGGATATTGGATGTGGTGATTTTGGTGGGGAAAGTTGGGGTAGTGGTTAGGATTTTCATTGTATGAGGTGTAAGGTAGGCTTGTATTGACTTGCTCCTCAAACTCCTCATACCCATAGTCATACTCAAAGAATCTACCACATACTCCATACGTCAAGTCTTGAGTCATCATAACTAAGACAAGGAAACAACTACAAGCATGGAAAGTACACAAAAATGGTAAGAACAGTCCTTGAGGAACAAATTCCTCAAGGTGAAAGCAAAATCAAAATAGATAAACAAGTAAGAACTTAATCACATAGCACCGTCCCCGGCAACGGCGCCATTTTGATGAGTTGTGATCGTCGGGTCACATCCAATCAAACACATTTATAATACTCAACATACAACTAGTTAGCGGTAAGTCGAGGTCGATCCATGGGACGGTGTGCTTTGGGTTCTAAGTCTGTCTATCTCAATTTATGCTAGTGTCACAATTTGTTTGGGTTTGTAGTTGTGTCTAGACTAATGCAAGCAATAAAGTATAACAAGCAATAAAAGGAAAGATGTAAACAAATGGTTAAAAGTGCTAGGATATCATGGGGTCATAGGGGATTCATGGTGTTGATCATACAAACATGTTTACAAGGTTGCAAGCAATTAATGTTGTTTAGAAACCGAGTTGGTTTATATCTTACGGTTCTTAGGAAGAGTTGGGTCCCGGAGCCAAATCGATTAGATTGTACAACACCTACAAGTCGACTTACTTTCCTCCTAATCAACTTCTATGCATGGCCTAACAAGACTCGAGTTGGTTTATATCTTACAAGTCAAGTTGAGTAGATAAGAGATGGTTCTAAATACAAGGATTCATAGGCTTAGCATTTCATCAAACATAACATGTGCATAAAGTTGACATCACAACAAGCAAGCAATTTAATCATGAAAACATATTAGATTAAGCATGAATCAATCCCATGTTGGTTTCCCTTAATTACCCACTAATCCTAGCTAAGAGACTACTCACTTATTATCAAGTTTAGCATGTTAACAAGGTTGTCAATCATATTAACAAGGTAAAACATGATGAATAAGTAAGAAAGATTAACAGGAATTAAAACAAGGATTAAGAGGATTATACCTATGGAGATTCCAAAACAATAATGCAAAGAATAATAGAAGAAACTTGATGATTGATGGAGGGTTGTCAATCTCCCAATAATAACCCAATAATCTTGAATTACCCAATAATAAACTTGAACAATAATTAAGGAGAGATTAATGTGAGATTTGTGGAAAGATTAAAGAGTAATCTATTCTAGTCTACTCCTAATCTAGTCTAAAGAAGGATTTTCTACTCTAAAAACTTGTGTAAAAAAAGGGATCCTTTGATTAGTTACAAATGGGGTATTTATAGTAGAAATTAGGTGGATGCATTAGGGTTAACTAAGGGCTAAACTAGTAATTACACTTTTGAGATTTGAGCAAGGAGAAGCCGGTATTTCTCGAAGGAAGGGCTTCTTTTCTTTGAAGCTTGAAGAAGACGAAAATGTGCTGGGCTGGAATCCGGGCGGATTGATGTCAGGACGGGCGGATTGGTGAAGGGGAAGACGAGCGGATTGGGGTGAAGACGCACGGATTCTGTACATTGGGGACGGCCGGATTCCAGAGAATCCGCACGGGTTGGACTGCAGTTCTCGTTTTCTCTTCTATTCTTCCCTTCCCTTCACTTCCATTTTATTCTTGAGGGATTGGTCTTTAGTTCTCATTTCGTCTTCATACTAGCCCATCAAATATCGTCAAATAGCTTCCGAATACGCACGAAAGACGGGAATTTCCGCCTTATTATCTCCTTTCCTACAAAACATATAAAATGCGATAGAAAAGCAAATAGGAAGGTTTTGACGGATAAAATGGCCAAAGAATGTTATAATAGTATGCAAAATAGACTCAATTAGGGGACTAAATGTGCGCAAATAATGGTCACATCAAAGCATTTAAATACGAATTTTAGAACAAAGGATAAAATGATAAAACGGGTGACTTAGGTTGCAAACCAAGCCACCATTATCCAAAATACAACCAATTATCCAAAATACCTTTCCATGTCGAACACGGAAACTTAAAGGTTCTAAAAATCCAAAACATGATTAAAATAAGACAATAAAAAGCAAAGCTCCATGAAAGCTATTCCTAGCTTCTTGATGGTTTCTCAAGCTTGCTTTTCTTTTCCCTTGTTTTTGCTTGGTGGAGGCCCTATTTACAATAAAAAGGGAGATACATTATCACAACTTTGTATCACAATACCATAGTTGAATTAGAAACATAAAAAAAGGATAGTCATTTACCTACTGGAGTGATCTTTCCAGCCTTAATATCACCAAGGTATTTGGAACAATTTCTTTTCCAATGTCCAACACCATTACAATAATGGCATTTATCAAGAGGACCCTTCTTGATTTTTGAAGTGCTAGCTTCATAAGTCCTAGCTTTGGTGAAAGTGGGAGCTTGTTTCTTACCCTTCCTCCCATTCTTCTTGAACTTCCCCTTGCTCTTAGTGCTTATGAAGCACATCCTTAGGTGGGTTAACATTTAACCCCATGTCTCTTTCCGCTTGCACAAGTAACTTGTGCAATTCTTCAAGAGACACATCCTTGTCTTGCATGTTAAAATTCACCCGGAATTGAACATACGCTTTGACTTTTGACAAGGAGTGTAGAATCCTATCTACAATGAGTTCTTTGGGGATTTCAACCTTTTGAATTTTCAAGGTCTCGACAAGCTCCATAAGTTTGAGCACATGAGAGCTAACCTCTTGGCCCTCTTTGAAGTCGAGATCAAAGAATGCCGCGGCCGCCTCATATTGGACGATCCGCGGAGTTTGTGAAAACATTGTCACAAGCTTGGAGTAAATCTCATTAGCGGTGCCCATCTTAAAGGCTCTCCTTTGGAGATCCGCCTCCATCGCAAAGATCAACACGTTTTTCATTGCGGCGGACTCCTTATGGTAAGCCTCATATGCTTCCCTAGTGGCGGCGGTCGACCTAGTAGTAGGTTCGGGTGGAGAGGCCTCGGTGAGGTAACGAAGCTTGTCGTCACCTTGGGCGGCTAATTTGAGTTGGGCATCCCAATCGGAGAAATTTGACCCATTCTTTTCAAGTTTACATCGATCCATGAAGGATCGGAGCCATGATGAATTAGCAAGAGGCGTGGCGTTAGGAGTTGGTGTAGCCATTTGTTATGAGAAAAAGAAGTGGTCTACAAAACAAAATAGAAGGAGTAAAACAAATGTCGTTTTAATAATAATGATACTCGTAAAAATTTATTTAAACAAGTTTTATTGCATTTATCTAGTGACCTCTACCCAACTTGATAAATGATTCCAAGACCCAAATTCATATTAACGTAGGCATCGGTAAAGCCGAAAAACAACCCTTATCAATATAACTCAGTGGATTAACCTTTTAATCGATTCTACTTTTTAGAACTCCTGGTCGATAAATTTACATTAAAATTTATCTATAGCCCGAAACACATCCGGCAACCGTCGAGAATACTTTCGTTGACTTCAACCCAAATTTCGAATAAATGTGTCCATGATCCAAACTTACATCAACTTTGGCATCGATAAAGCCGAAAACAACCCTCATCTTTATAAATTCGGTGGGTAGACATTTATCACTCCACTTCACCAACGTAACAAGGTTTGTCTTACGGTAAAGCCGGCTCAACTCCCTTGCGAAACTGGTACTTCATGGGTTTCTAATTTTTGGTAAGGCTATATCTCAATTGTTTATTTTAGCGAGAGGTCATGCCAATTTATTATCTATCACGTTTTAAGTGAGCTAAAGCGGTGAACTACGATAATTGTGATTGACACGGTCGAAGAACTCGATTGAATGATAATGCATGTTTTAGTTATGGCGATTTAGCGATGCATGTGACATATAAATAAAATGCAAAGCATAAAAATAAATCCTAGTATGGCCTTCCTAGAATAGAAAATCAAATTAACTATTACATATTCAGAAACAAACTCCATTGGTCCCTTGAACTTCGGTTATGGTACGCATCTCGAGGTAACACCGTCTTTATGTTTCGCCATCTTGAAGAAATCCGTCATTGGGAACTCCGAAATAAATAAATTACATAATAAATTACATAATTTCCTATTATACATATCTAACTAAAATAAAATAAATCTATTAAATTACAAAACGGTGATACGAGATCACAATAAATTACAACCGAATCGATATTCCCATACATTTCGGGTAATATCAATTAAAAAACTAAGGCCATACTAAGTAAAATTAATTCAAAAATTACATAAAATAAAATTATGACAATCATAAAGAAAATGCAGCATTATAATATGTATGAACATGCCCAATTTTATGCTAAATCGTGTTTAAGTAGCCAATATCGTATATTACACGGTTTTTACGGATTTCTGTGATTCAACGTTTTATAATCACAAAAATTACATAAATTCATATTTATGCATAAGTTAATTACCATAACCTCTTAGGACTCAAACTTTAGTCTTCACTAATTATTTGACCATAATTAACTCATATTTCTAAAATTGTTCATTAATGGACCTAAAATTACAATAAAAACTATGAACTTCAAATAAATCACAAAATTTCAAATAAATTTGAAATTTGAAATTTAAACTCATGAACATTCTGGAAAAATACCATGACACTCATAATGTTCAAAAACTTAGGTTAAAAATTTCGAAATTTATCCGGAAAAACAATGTTGTGGTTTATTGGTTTTAACAAAATAATCATAAAAACATAAGAAAAATTATATTCATCAACTTTTCAATTTTAGATCTGAAAAAGTTAATAAAATGCAACGTGTGATATTTTTCCTTAGTCATAGAGTATGTTTTATTAATATTTCACTAATTAAGTCACTATTTGTGCTATTTTTCTTCAAAAAATCATAAATCATGTATAAAGACTTCAAAATAGCCTATTATTTTACACACATCTTGTAAAATTGCATGTGACAACATACTAAATTTTTATGACCAGATTCGAAATTTATCCCATATTAACCTATTTTTCATCTAAATCCGATTTTAATAATGAAAAAACCATTTTTCGAGCATAAGAAGTCCAAAAATTATGAAAATTTACAGGCCATCTCAGAATAATATATGTGACAACATATCCAAAAATCACTGGAAAATTCGAAGTTTAGCTAATTTTAGTCCGAAAATGACATTTTATTCATAAAATCATATTTTTAATGCCATTATTGTATAATATGAACAAAAAAAATCCATAAATTAACCAAAATATCCTAATAACATTTTAGGACCAGAAACTTTAACATGCATAATGATTTTCGTGATATATCATAATAACACAAAATTAAACAAGTTTTATATGTTAATCGTATAACTCGGAAAAACTTTTAACCGATTTGCATGCAAACAACCAAGGCTCTTGATACCGATTGTTGGAAAAGTAGATCTATATACTCAACATATTCATATATTATTTAGGTTAATTTAATCATAAAGTTAATTGGTGATCTTATGCATGCAAACAATAATTAATATAAAGAAGAAATCTTTATCTTACATTGGAATTTTGGTTTATTTGGGCACAAGAGAGATCTCCTTCTCTCTTGTTCTCGTGCTTTCCTCAATGGAAGAACTAAGATCCAAGTATAGGATCTCTCCCAAAGTATAATACCCAAGGCACACTCTTAATAAAATAATATTATGTATACTAGAACAATATTAATTTAGTGATAAATTTGACCCAAAAAATATTTTGTTTTGGGCTCTTAAAACCGGTTAAGAGAAAGGAGAAGAAGAAGAAAATATTTTATCTCTCTAAAATATTTTATGATGAATGAATGAATATCACACAACAACAATTATGTTATGTATTGTATATGAAAAATATATGGCAAAAACCCTTTGTTTTTCCTAGTGAAAAACCGGGTAAGAGGAAGGGAGGGGAGCCAATGCATGCTTGAGTTTGTCTTTACAATGACAACTAGTTTGCATGGCTAGTTTTGTAAGGGAATGATTATGTTCACCACTCACATAATCAACACAATAAAACTCCCTAATACTCCATTAATTTCAGTTTACATAGATAATATGGACCCCAAATTATCTTTGTCAAAATATTAATTTGTCTTATGTTACATGTCATATGTAACATAAATTTGTTATGTATTTTTAACATATTAAAAATCAACGTATTAATAAAAATACATCATATACAAAAATCGACTTAGCAATTTATAATTACTTGTACCAAAATGTTTTACCAATTTATAAATCACAATAACTTGTATTTATAATAATTCATTCAATTTCAATTGTTTCCTTAAACAATAATTTCATCTGAGTAATGAAACAATTCGATTACTCAGACCGTATCTCATTTATTCAGATTATAATGAAATACGTAAATTTTACTTCCAAAATCGTCCGTCAATTTTAAATAATTTAATTGACTCGTAACGTTATACGATCAATTAATTGGTCAATTAAGAGTGTTTCCCTTTAGGTATGACCTAGGGGATCAACTGATCACCACCGTCGCACGACAGTAATGTCAAACTCTAGTCAGCCAATCATTACCGATATGTGTGGACCAGTTGATAGTAAAAATATTACTTCCCAATTGTATTCTTTATAATGAGACTTAAACATGTGATCATGATGATCAACAGTTGTGATCGCATTATTGTCGGAGGACACATATTCCAACACCACCTTGCCTTGCAAGAAGGCATCCTACCTCATGGTTGTCTTGTTGTGAGTTAAAGGGACGGAGTGATACCCGCTAATTGTCTCATGTCGGCTATATTAGTAGGATAGTTTAAATAAGGGTCCTAGTTTTGTCACCTCTTTACTCGGGACGAGCAAAGGTTCGGTTTGGGGATATTTGATGTGACCATTATTTGAGCACATTTATCCCCGAAATAACCTCGTTCCTATGCTTTTTAGTGCATATTTGGGTCATTTACTATCTTTAGTCCTTTGTTTTGCATATTCTTTGAGGTTTTTTTTCCTTGGTAGGAGAGGAGTGAAAACCTTGCATTTTCATGGCAAAATAGAGCTAAATTGATCGAATCTAATGACCAAGCATCAAACAGAAGACAAGACTAGAAGGCCTTTGTACATATTATAGTAAATGGGCAATGATGAAGAAATCCTTGCATCCCAGGCTAAATCCCGGAGGATTATTGGAAGAAGAGAGGAAGAAAAGAAAAAAAGAAGGCTGGAACACAATCCGCCCGTCCAACCTGGCAAGACGCCCATCCAACACTTCAGGAATCCGAGCGTCTTTGCCAGAGGGACGCCCGTCCAACCTCGCCCCAATCCGCTCGTCCAGCGTACCAATCCGCCCGTCCAACCACCACGAAATCCGCTCGTCCCGACCCCTTGGACCCTCGGATTCTCTTACAGGCCCACACGTCTTCTTCTTCCCTCCATGAAAGATGCGCATATTTATGAAAGACCGGCAAAAAGGAGACTCGCATCTTTTCTGAGAGGAGCGATTCCTCAAGGACTTAATCGTCATTTAAGCCCCTAGTAAACCCTAATGTGTGTACCTAATCCCCACTATAAATACCCCATTAGTCAAATTAGATTAAGCATGTTCTTCTTATCAATCTTTAGTGTAGTTTATATCATTCTAATCTCTTCTTAATCTTGTAATCAACTTCTAATCAAGTCTTAATACAAATCTCATTTCCTTAATTTCTCTTTTGTTCATCTTTTATTTTGGGTAATTGAAGATTATTTGGGTTAGTATTGGGAGATTGACAACCTTCCAATCACTCATCAAGTACTTCTATTATTCTTTGCTTTATTTTGGAATCATTAGTAGGTATAATTCTCTTAATCCCTTTTTAATTATTGTTAATCATCTTCATTTATTCATCATGTTTTGCTTTGTTAATATGATTGACAACCTTGTTAACATGTTAAACTTGATAATGAGTGAGTAGTTTCCTTAACTAGGGTTAATGGGTAATTAGAGGAAACCAACATGAGGGATGATTCAAGCTTAAATAATATGTTTTCATAGTTTATTTGCTTGATTGTTGTGATCTCAACTTATGCACATGTTATGTTTGATGAAATGCGAGCCTATGAATCCTTGCATTTTTTTTACCCATCACTTACCTTTTCAATGAGACTTGTAAGACATAAACCAACTCGAGTCTCATTAGACCATGCATAGAGTTGAGTAGGGAGGATTAAGCCGACTTGTAGGTGTTGTACAATCTAATCGATTCGGCTCCGGGACCCAAACCTTCCTAGGATTGTAAGATATAAACCAACTCGATCCATCACAACAATAATTGCTTGCTTATAATTTGAGAATATGTTTGTATGATCAATTCCCATGAATCCCCTATGACCCCATGACACCCTAGTGCTTTTTATCAATTGTTTACATCTCATTTTAATCATCTTGCTTGTTTACTTTTATTGCTATTTAGTTTAGTGATCTTCTTATCTCAACCCAAATCGTGACACCCCTAGACACCTCTACTTGCAATCGAAAATCCTACATCAATACCCGTCCCTTCGGGTCCGACCTTTACTTGCCTCTTTATTAATAGTAGAGTTGTTTGTGAAGTTATAAATATTGTTTTGGTCTAGGTGCCCCTAACGACAAGTAACCGAAAATTAAGCTCCAAGTGAGTTACGACCAAAAACTCTTGTTGTTTCTTTTGCATTTGGAGGACCGCTTTTTGAACATCAAAACCTTGGTCATTTGTTTTATTGTATGGAGTTTGATTTTGGTAACCTTGGTTTTGGTTGTAAAAGGGTCTTTGAGCTTGGTTTCTCATTGGAGGTGGGGTGTATGTTGGTTGAGGGTTTTGAACATTTTGGCTTTTGTATGAGAGGTTGGGATGGAATTTGGTGTTTTCATTGTAATAGTTGGAATAAGGGGTACCACTCTTGTATGCTTGGAAAGACTCCACTTTTTCACTTGTTCCCATACATTCACTTTGGTCATGTCCCAAAGTTCTACAACTCTCACATACTCCACTTGGAATTGATGAAGATGCCACCATGGCATTCAAATGTTGCTTAGGTGATTTTTAGGCTTCTTCAAGTTTAGCCATAGCCTTCTCAAACTTCAAGTTGATGGTACCAATATGAGCACTAAGTTGAGCACCCAATTGAGTAATAGAGTCCACTTCTTGCTTTCCTCCTCTAGAAGCCTTCCGATGCCTACTATATTGTGAGTTATGGATCGTCATTTCCTCAATCTTGTTCCATGTTTGATTATCGTCAACTTCGGTGAACATACCATTTGATCCCATGTTGATAATGTTTCGGGAGTCTTCATAAACACCATTCCAAAATTGTTGTACCAAGAACCACTCGCTAAGTCCGTGATGAGGACATGAGCGGCGAGTTCCTTTGAATCGCTCCCAAGCTTCATACAAATATTCTTCGTCCCTTTGTTTGAATCTCGTGATTTGGGCTCTTAGAATGTTAGTCTTTTCCGGAGGGTAGAACTTTTTGTAGAAAGCAAGTGCTAATTTCTTCCAAGAGTCAATACCAAGAGTAGCCTTATCAAGGCTCTTTAACCATTGTTTCGCAGTACCAATCAAAGCAAAAGGAAATAAGACCCATCAAATTTGGTCTTGAGTCACTCTGGTTTGAGAAATCGCATCACAATAGTCACAAAAAGTCTCCATATGAGAATGAGGGTATTAACTAGGAATCCCCCCAAATTGGCTTCTTTCGACTAATTGGATAAATGCGGATTTTGCAATGAAATTACCGGTCAAATGTTGTGATGTGGGAGTACCATTTGGTAGGTTCTACTCGGTTGGTACGAAATGTCATGAAAATTTAGGCATTGTGGGTTGATTTTGTGGTTGGTTTTGTGTTGGGTTATCCTCTCATTCTCTTGCAAAAGGGGTGATGAACTCAATATTATTTGGTTGAATATCCACAATCTCACCAATACCTCTCAAAGTATTTCTAGCAAGTCTTCTATTGTTGGTCAAAGTTCTTTCAATTTCAAGATCAATGGGTAACAAGTTACCTTATGATCTCCGAGACATGCAAAATATCAAACAAATAAAAAAAAATTAGAACAAACCTTGAGGAGTTTTACTTCCCCAAGGTAGAGAAAGACACAACTAAAAATAATCAAAGAAAATCAAATCAAGTTAACACCGTCCCCGGCAACAGCGCCATTTTTGGTTCGTCAGTTTTGTTACTCGTCGTCAAAAGTTACCTAGACCAAAACAATATTTATAACTTCACAAACTACTCTACTATTAGTAAAGAGGTAAGTAAAGGTCGGATCCCAAGGGACGGGTATTAATGTATGATTTTCGATTGCAAATGGTCGTGTCTAAGGGTGTCACAATTTGGGTTGAGATAGGAGATCACTAAACTAAATAAAAATGTAAATAAACAAGCAAGATGATTAAAATGAGATGTAAACAATTGATTAGAAGCACTAGGGTGTCATGGGTTCATAGGGGATTCATGGAAATTGATCATACAAACATATTCTCAAGTTATAAGCAAGCAATTATTGTTGTGATAGGATCGAGTTGGTTTATATCTTACAATCCTAGGAAGGTTTGGGTCCCGGAGCCGAATCGATTAGATTGTACAACACCTACAAGTCGACTTAATCCTCCCTACTCAACTATATGCATGGTCTAATGAGACTCGAGTTGGTTTATATCTTACAAGTCTCATTGAATAGGTAAGTGATGGGTAAAAAATGCAAGGATTCATAGGCTCGCATTTGTATCAAACATAACATGTGCATAAGTTGAGATCACAACAAGCAAGCAAATAAATTATGTGAACATATTAGATTAAGCATGAATCATCCCCCATATTGGTTTCCCCTAATTCCCCATTAACCCTAGTTAAGATGACTACTCACTCATCATCAAGTTTAACATGCTAACAAGGTTGTCAATCATACTAGGAAGACAAAACATGATAAATAAATGAAAATGATTAACAATAATTAAAAAGGGATTAAGAGAATTATACCTAATGATGATTCCAAAATAATAAGCAAAGAATAATAGTAGTACTTGATGATTGATGGAAGGTTGTCAATCCTCCAAATAAACCCCAAATAATCTTCAATTACCCAAAATAAATGATGAACAATAGAGAAATTAAGGAAATGAGATTTGTATTAATGCTTAATTAAGAGTTGATTACAAGATTAAGATTAGATTAGAATAACATAAAAAGAGTATAAGAAGGACATGATAATCAAAAGGTTGAAGGATGGTGAGGGAGAATGTGTGTCGCCAATTAGGTTTAGGGAGAAATGAAAAAGAAACTGATTTGGGTTTACGATTCGCGATTTATAACTTAACGCTGAACCCGCCATGCTCTATCTTGTATGGAACTTACTCGATCGAGTGGCCTCTACTCGATCGAGTCACTGGACTACTCGATCGAGTAGCCTACACTAGATCCAGTTCCTACATCCCAAAGGTTACTATGATGCAAGGCCGAAAGAGTAAAGCTTCCAAGAGGTCTACCATATATCTAAGGTCAGTCAGCAGGACCCTAACAGGCGGGTATTACAATCTCTCTTCCCCCCCCCCTAAAAAGAACATCGTCCTCGAAGTTCAACTCATCGCCTCCCACAAACTGAAAGTGTATCCTAAGCCAATATGACCAACAACAACCCATCCCAACAAGAACCACTGTAACCATACCCCGAACATACCACCCAACCTCCCATGCCGACTAATCATCATCATCCTTGCTCGCGAATATAACTACCAAAACATAACTCCACCACGAGTCATCATCCAAATGTTAACAATCGAAAAGGTACATAGATATAAACTATTACTTCCATTTTACCAAGCGAATTCATCACCATACAACACCATACGAATTCAATATAATTAAATTACTCAACATAATTTATAACTTCATGACAATGCAACAACTAAATTACCCCACAAATGATTAAATCATTTAGACAACATTTTGATTACTTAAAAGAAATAATAAATATATTAGTAATAAATTACATAAAAGAAGACGTTTTTGACATTTTTACGCGCGACAGTACTGTTCCCCTCTTAAAAAGAATTTCATTCCTTAAGTTCACCTTTAAGATTAGCTATATCAAGACTAAACGAAACCCACAACCTATCCTTTGACATTATAAAACTAACATGTATCTATGTTAACATATAAGATGAAAAATAACAACACAACAATGAATCTGCCATGCACAACAAGTACTATTCGGTTTACATATATATTGTAAAATAACTTGTCTGTTTGACATCATGATATCATTGCGGCCAACTTAGTACCAACATAGCCCATATAACGAAAACTAACAAAAAGTAGTAACCACATAGAACTACAATTACTGCATACCGTCTTGATGCCACTCATACACAAATCGAAAGCATAGAGGTGACTCTTAATGATCTTAATAACAACATATGAGTTAACCAAATTACCTCATGGTCCCAAGTGAAATAATAAAAACAGTCTCTATAAACATGCAGGGGCACTCGATAGAGTTAGGCGTATTCGATCGAGTTAGACATACTCGATCGTGTATGTGCAGGTCAGAATGCTCCTTAAAATGCAACATATATGATACTCGATCGATTTGAAGGTACTCGATCGATATGTCAAAATTAGAATGCTCCCTAATGCCATATCAAGCAAAGATATATCCAAAGTTTCGGGATTTTATTCCCGCCATCATTGTACCTACACAACAGTTCTAGAAAATCCAGTCACGAAATATGGCCTTATGGCCGATTACATACCAAATAAAAATCCAATACCGCAAAAATAAAGATAACAATCCGACACAAGTCCACTAATCACAAGTATAAAAACAATGAAACGGTCAATCAAGGACACCGCCACGAACCTCCTCCATCTCCTCATCACCTCAAGTCCTGAAGTGCCAACTCCTGATGTGCCTCCTCCAAACCGTCCTCCGGTAGAAGCTCTCGTTCATGGGTCTCCTTCACTTCTACATGGTGCTAGGCATCCATAAGGGTAGCACGTAGGGGCTCCCCATGTAGCCGGATTCGTCCCGTAGGAGTGAAACACACCACTATCGTTCCTTACGCCGCGTCACCAAACCGGTTGAGCCAAGTTAGTCCCCACACCCTGAACATAAGCCATCTCATGAAGGTTCCGGAGCACCAAGGAGTTCGACACCCTCTAAGTGAGCTCACTCACCTGCATCTTGGGGCTAAAGGATGTTGGGTAACCGGGGTACTTGTTGATGGGTCGTGTCGTTGAACGCCCTCAAACAATATTTATATTCTCCACAAACTACCCTTAGTAGAGAGGTAAGTAAAGGTCGGATCCCAAGGGACGAGTATTGAATTAAGCTATCAAATGCTAGTAGTTATGCGTTAGAGTCACAATTTAGTTTGGATTGAGATGATTATCTAAACTACTAGGCAAGGTAAATGTAAACAAATAAAAAGTAAAGCAAGTATAATAAATGGGAATGTAAATAATTGATAAAAGACACTTAGGGTGTCATGGGTTCTTAAGGGACTCATGGTGAGATGACATAAACAAGTTTCATAGATGCAAGCAAATTATTGTTGTAGTGGAATCGAGTTAGTTTATATCTTACAATTTCTAGGAAGGTTTGGGTCTCGAAGCCGAGTCGATCAAGACTTTACAACACCTACAAGTCGACTTAATTTCGTTCTATTCAACCATATGCATGGTCTAACAAGCCTTCAGTTTGTTTATGTCTTACAAGTCTTGTTGAATGGATAAGAGATTTATGCTAGGTTGTCAATCAAGCATTTCATCAATCATAACATTAAGTAAACATCTACCCCATGATTAACTCCCCTAATCCCCCATTAACCCTAGTTAGGAGACTACTCACTCATGATCATGGAAAGCATGTTAAAAAGGGTGTCAATCACATTAACAAGTCTAAACGTGATTGATGAGTAAAACAATAAACAATAATTAAGCAAAGAGTAAAGAAATTGTACCTAACTTATGATGAACAAATGGAAAGGAAAGAATAATAGAAGAGAACTTGATTGATGAATGAAGAGTTGTCAATTCTTCAATAAACCCCAAATAATCATTCAATTACCCAACTAGATCTAAAAATTCTTCAACAATAATTAAGGAAGGATTAATATGTAATTAAGCTAATTGATTTCTAATCTACTCTTAATGACTTGATGCTAATCCTCTATTACAAGAGAGTATTTATATTAAGTATAAGTAGTAGGTTAACTAAGGGCTTAAATGATGATTAAGTCCCTAAAATGAAGATTAACGCCTTGAAAGTCCATCATAGAGACGCTCGACCTGCCCCTGTTGGACGCCCATGATGTAAAGGAATACGCTCGTCCTGGTTGTGGGACACTCGGGCTGAGTCTTGGGACGCCCGTCTTGCTCATCAGGACACTCGGGCCGTGCTTGGGACGCCCGTCTCATAGGTCAATTTGGCTTCTTCTTCAATTTGTTGCCTCAAGATCCATGGGGATCATTGGGGGGAGCCTTGGGGGTCCTTCATCACTGCCCATTTATTTGTTCTATCTACTTAGGCCTTTAGTATCAGTCTTATCATTGATGCTTGGTCGTTATATGCGATCAATTTAGCTCCGTTTTTGCTCCATGCACGCAAGGCTAGCGCTCCTTCCCTACCAAGGGCACAAAACCTCATAGAATATGCAAATTAGGAAGCTTAAGATAGAAACGACCCTAATACATGCAAGAAAGCGTAGGAACGAGGCTAGTTCGGGGACTAAATGTGTGTAAATATGAGTCACATCAAATATCCCCAAACCGAACCTTTGCTCGTGCCGAGTAAAGAGGTGACTAAAACTATGACCTTTATTAATACTACAAGACGATGTGAGACAATTAGCGTGTCTCATTCCATCGCTTCAACTCACAACAAGACACATATGAGGTAAGATGCCTTCTTGAAAGGCAAGGTGAGGCTTGCCAAATTGGCGATGCATCCTAACATTTAAGCACATAAAAACAATTAAGGGATGCATCTACAAAAAGAATAGTCACTTTTCTCATCTAAGTGGTGGAAATTACCTACAAGGAAAACAATTCAAGGGCACACACTCCATCATAGATATTAGTTCTCCTAATTACTAAGTCCAAGAGGATACAAACAAGTCACCTCCAAGTTGTGTTAAACTAGGTTACCTTTGTCCACAATTGTTCAATACTTTTGTGAAGGGCGATCGGATGAGGGTGGAATGATGATCCTTATGAAGTTAGTGGCATGTGGCGTGTGGCATGTGACATGATAAATCTCGGATTCTCGACAAGTGTAAAGGCCAAGGATCATTCCAAGCTCAACAAGGTGGCATAACAAAAATGATTTTTGGGAATGGAGTGCTTAAGTCAATCAAAACAAAACTAGTGGATTTGACTAACTTTCAAAACTCGACCTCAATTCAACTTCTGCATTTCCCAATTCAAAACTTTGAAATAGGATTTGTCCCTCATTTGCTAGTGTCCTTTGCTTTCGCCAATTGCTTATTAGGCAACCGGTTAACCTCTAAACAATAGCTCTTGGGGTGATAGTCACTTTGTCTTTGGGCGGCCGAATACACAACCATGTGGGGGCCCAATTCAATGAATCCCACACCAAAGCACATTGAAGTGGTACTCCTCCATCAATTTTCTCGTCAATATCAACAATTCAAAACATTTTGTGGTCTCTTTGGCAATTAAAAATGATTTCACGTTCACAGAACTTTTGAAATAGGCACTTCAAACTTATTAATGAAAAGTATTTTTGGGTTGCCAAACCACCATGTCAATCAAGGTCCCCTAGATAAGTGGATCAAGTCCATATGACATCATAAGGTTGGATAGGTGACACAGATGCAAACCCTTGACTAGGCCTTAGTCCATGGGCAAAGGATACTAGTATGACACATCATAGGGTGTCTTGAGACTATTCTAGCAAACAAAGTCTCCAGGAGAAAAATTATCTACAAGGGCCATATATAAACTTGCCAAGCTTCCCAAATAGGAATTTTCGTAAATATTTTCTAAAATACAACTACATGCCATGATGCAACTATCAAATATACAACTCTAATGCATATGCTACTATCAACTAATATGCCAAGTAAACGAAATGGAAACTCTTAACAACACATAGGTTTGTACCGCATCAATCAAAATATAGCCACATTGTCATTAACATATAGAAGGAGAAAGGATATTTGGAAAGATCATACCATGCGGTCTTCTATTTTCATCATGCTTCAAATGTGGCGTAGTCGCTCCAATGTGATAAGAGTGACAAATAAACAAACAAGTATATACAATATATACATTTCTATACTACAAAGAAAAGGAACATGTTTTTGGATTTTTAAAATTTTTATCATTTTTTTTAAAATAAGTTAGAGGTTAGATGTTAGAGTGTTAGAATTCCCCACCCCCACACTAGTATGGACATTGTCCTCAATGGACAATACGATAGGGAATTATTCAAATGCATGAAATTATATGATATGCATGAATGCTACACTAAATGCATACTACATGAAGCATATTACAAATGATGCGAGCTAAACTAGTCAAACTGATGCATGCTTTCTATTATTCGGAGAGCTAATTTAGATTAACTCGGGTTGCTTGTAACTAAACATCCCCAAACCGGTTAAATTTATGGGGGAAGTTTGGCCACAAGGCCATGCATGCAATGTTATGCAAATTGTCATTTTGGATTTTTCTAGTGGGAACAAAAATTGTCATCACCTCGATGTGGCTAAGGTGGAAAAAGTCCTTTGGTATTGCTAGGACACTTCACTAGGCAAAAAACCAGAACAACAATAACTATTCAAATCAAATTATAAAGCAAATCAAATTTTGAAAAAGAGAGGAGAGAGGAAGAATAAGCTCACATAAGCCATGGTGGGTGCTTCTTGCCCGCTTTACTAAGCCAAAGAACTCTTCACTTATCATCATCATCTCCTCCAAGTTCATCGCTCCAATTCACTCTAGACTCGTCACTTTCATAGAAGTCCATGAACTCATCCCCATCGCTACTCAACTCCACGGGGTCATTGTCACTCTCCCTTCCATCACTACCATTGCCACTTTGATGAGTCATAATTATATACATATTTATGCCTCCCCTTAATAGCTTTTGATACGATTTTCGTGATAAATTATATTAGTTACATGCCTTTTATGTTAGAGATGTTGATACTTCCATTATTTGATGTTTACTGCAGGAATGATGCATTTGAGGAGCAAAGGAATGAAATGGGCATCGCGGAGTAGGCATGAAGAAATACACGAAGTATGGCACGGGAATCCATAAGAATAAAGGAAGGGAAGTTAAAAAGACAACACGAAGAAAGGAGCTGAAAAGGGATGGTTCCTTGATCAATTAGGCCAAGGCTCGATCGAGGATATTGTTGACTCGATCAAGTACATTGGGGCTCGATCGAGGAACCACTTTATTCTATAATTTCCGCAATTTTCCTTAAGTCGGTTATGTTTTATTATAAATACCCAAAGTCGTACCCTAATTTATTTATGCTTTATTTTCCGTAGCTACAGTAGAATTTACCCAAGAAAAACTCTCAAATACTTACTTTAGTTCAATTTATTGTTCTTACTTCCGGATCTAAGCTATTTTATGGTATTGTTCTAATCTTTCTTTAATAATTATTATTCAAGCTTTATTCATCTTTTATTATTGTTCAGCATGTTTCTTATTATTATTGTTCTTGTTTTTCCTTTTAATATGAGTATCTAATTCTCTCATCTAGGATGAATGGCGATCTAGGTTGTTAGAAGGGGGATTATATTGATGAATTGATAGTTAAATTGCTCTTTATTATTGTTCAGTTTGTTGGTTTATATCTAGTTGATTAGCTTCTGCAGGGTTAATTAATTAGTATTGCATAAACTAGGATTTTCAGCGATCGGGTTAAGACTAGTATAGGCTACGACAACTGATAGAACAAATTTAATGATAGCGATTGCATGTTAGATTATATCTAAAGGACATATTGGAATCGACCAAGCTTATGACCTTAAATAATATAAATTGCTCTATTAATAAGTTAAATCTCACCCCCGAATAACTACCTAGTGAACCTAATTCCTAGAATTGTTAATATTATTGTTATTCATCTTTTATAACACCTGCTTTTAGTTGTTAGAAATCAAACATTCGAAACCCCCATAGATTGGTTACTTTAAGACACTTTAAATATTAAAAAACTGAATATTACCGGCTCCCTGTGGAGTCGATACCCTTCTTGCCACTAGCTATTTTGTTAGTACTGATATATGATTACTTTGATTTAGGTGATATGACTTTAGCCTTATCACACTTGCTCTGCCATTCCCATGGGCCGAATTTGGGAAGAAAATGTCAACTTGAGCCCAAGAGGGAAGCATTGCTTCTTCATTAAAGCGGCATTGGTAGGCCATTTGATGGAAACTAGGGTATAGCGCATAGTAGGCATCCACCCTATCATCATATTGTTGTCGATGAAAAGCTTGAAGTAGACTGGTGGCAAAGTCATCCTTTGGGAGAATGAACGGGTTAGGATGGTTGTAGGGTTGGTAAGGGAAGGGGTATGGATGAATAATGATCTTTTCCCTTTCATTCTTTTGCTCATGCTCTTATTGTTGTTGAGTAGGGGGTAGGGCTTGATTCTCCTATCTTGTGTTTCTGGGCACTAGGTAGGAAGGTAGGAAGGGAATGGGGCCCTCTTCTCGGTGAAACCCTTCTCAAACCTTCCATTGGAAGGGGTAAAGGGGCGCTTCCCCTTGTCAAACATTTGATTTTCCTTTCATATCCCTCATAGGTTATCCAATGGTGTTGTTGGAAAAGAAGCCTTTCATTAAGCCTAGTGTTGCCCGGAAGATGCACATACAAGTTATCGTTGTTGAAGTTTGGGTTAAACCAAAGGAGCATTGAAATGGTAGCCACTTCTACCTTGGATTTGCAAATATGATTCCATGAAGGTAAGATCAAGCTCATTAACAAAGGCCGGGTCACGTCGAGCAAGTAGGGTGCTCGTGATAAAACGGTAAGTGAATCGAATAATGGGGTTTTGGATGTAGGAAGCCTAAAAATCCTTAATCTTTGACATATCATGGTCCGTTAGGGCTCTCCAAAGCAGTTCCACACTATAGTTTCTAGGCTTGGATGAATGAGAGGTTGATAGATCTAAGCCCAAAATATCCACAAACTCAACAAATGTCATCATTCTTGTGACATTTTCCAACCGAAATTCTATGCAAATGGTGTTCTTAAGGGTGGGGATCTTTAAGAAGCTTAGGAATTCAAGCACAAGTGATTTATATGTAAGCTCATGCATGTGAAATATGGTAGAGAGTCCAAACAAGTCGAACAATGCTTCGGTTTGATGATAAATCCATAGTTTTTTTTAATGTATCATGACAAACAAACTTAGTTGGAAGGATGTTCTTACCCAATAGCCGGTGGAAGACAACTCTTTGTGCATCATTGACAAATTCAATGTGGGGGAACCGATCAAGTCTTGAAACATCAATAATTTCTTCATTTTCCCTCCTTCTTGTGTTGAGATGCGATGTTGAAGAACTTCCAATTATCCTTGTTCTTCTTTGTTCTTTTGTCATGAACTTCTTGGTGTTTACATTTTGATTTGGGTTAAGGACTTTGTTTGTGATTATGTGAGAGTGAAATCAATCCTTCTAAATTAGATCTCTTTGCTTTGTGGAAAACCCTAGATTTAGGTGAGCTAAAGTTTAGAGAGGTTGATTTGTTTCTTTGGATATAAGGTTGGGTGAGATTGAGTGCTTGTGAGGGAGATTTAGGTTTACTAGAAGAGTTGCACAGAAGGGAGATTTAGGTTTACTAAAGTTTAGAGAGGTTGATTTGTTTCTTTGGATGTATCTTAATATGTGTGGTGAAAATGAGGAAAAGAAAGAAATCTTATAGCCAATAGAAGAGTTGCACAGGAGGGAGATGAGCGGTTCATTGAGGGAGACGGGCGTTTCTTGCTTCAGAAAATTTTGGTATACACAGAGAGGGATGCGTGTCCTATGGTCGGTCGGCCCGACTCGAGCACTGGGACGCCTGAATTTCGTAACAGGATAAATTTTTTTCTTAACAAGCAGATAAGGACGTGCGTCCTTAGGAGTGGTATGCCCGTCCTAGGCATTCGGGACCCCCGTCCTGATACTAGGACGCCCGATTTTCGCTTCCGCATAAAAACTTCCAATCTTTCTTGGCTCTAGCTCCCACGAGTCGAGGCCAACTCGTGGGGATCCTCCTTTTAGCTCTTCTATAGTTTCTTCTCCCTTTATTGAGTGATATAGGCTCTCTTAGCCTAGGCAAAAGCTTCCCCACACTTGAATTTCAAATTCTTCATACATCAAACTTGATTAGTAACCCTCCCTCACTTGCTCTCATGTCAACACTTGTATTTAAAACAAGAAATTAAAATACAATGCAATGAAGTTAAGTGCAAGTAAGTAAGTTAGTATACTTACAAGTGGTGGTTTAGAGAGGACTCCACCAAACTCTCCTCCATTTTAATGCTTGATCATGGTGGGAGAGGCTCAAGGTGGATGGCCTCAACTTCTCCTACAAAAGCTCCTTCATAATAAGGCTTGATACATTAACCATTGACTTTGAACCGATTCCCATCATCCGACATTAACTCAAAGTCTCCATGCTTTCCAACATTTGTGATCACAAAGGGACCCGTCCATCGTGAATTCAACTTTCCGGGGAAGAGCCGATATTGAGAGTTGAATACAAGGACATTGCCTCCCTTGTACAAGGTCTTTTACTTGATTCATTTATCATGAAGCAATTTGGCGCGTTCTTTGTAGATCTTTGCATTCTCATATGAGTGAAGCCGAAACTCCTCCAATTCTTCAATTTGCAAGATCCTCTTCTCTCCACTTAGCTTGAGATCAAGATTAAGAGCTTTGATTCCTCAAAAGGCTTTGTATTCCAATTCAAGTGGCAACTGACAAGCCTTTCCATAGACTAGCTTGTAAGGTGAAGCTCTTATGGAAGTCTAATAGGCCGTCCTATAAGCCCAAAGAGTGTCATCAAGTTTCATGCTCCGTTCCTTACGAGTCATGTTAACAACCTTCTCAGAATTTGCTTGATCTCTCTATTGGAAACTTTGACTTGACCGCTTGTTTGAGGATGGTATCCTAAGCCGGTCCTATGTTAAACACCATAATTTGTCAAGAGAGATGCAAGTTTCTTTTCATGGAAATGTGTTCCACCATCACTAATATTTGCTCTAGGAACTCCTAACCTTGGGAATATCACTTTTCTTAGGAGCTTGGTCACCCACTTTGCATCGTCGGTTGGAGTAGCAATTGCTTCTACCCACTTTGACACGTAATCAACGGCAACTAGAATATACTTGTTGCCTTGGGATGACACAAAGAGACCTTGGTAATAAATTCCCCAAACATCAAAGATTTCAACTTCCAATATTCGTCGTTGTGGCATCTTATTCCTCCACGATATGTTCCCGGTTCTTTGGCAAGCATCACAATGAATGATAAACTCTCTAGCATCTTCAAACATGGTGGGCCATAGATGCCCGATTGTAGGACTTTGGCAACCGTCGTTCTAGCTCTATGGTGTCCTCCATATGGGGATGAGTGGCAACCTTCCAAAACTCCTTGAACCTCCCATTGTGGCACACACTTGCGGTAAAGACCATCACTACATGCTTTGTATAGATTGGGATCATCCCAAAAGTACCTCTTCACATCAAATAAGAATCTCTTTCGTTGATTGTAGTTCAAGTTTGGTGGAAGAACACTTCCCACAATGTAGTTTGCAAAATCGGCATACCATGGTGTTGTGTGTTATTCGAGTTGTGTGTGGATGGCCATCAGAACATCATCAGGAAAGGAATCATTGATTGGTGTATCTTCTTCATTGTTGTCAAACCGAATCCTTGACAAAGATTCACAACTACGTTCTCGGCTCCTTTCTTGTCTCTTAACTCTAAGTCAAATTCTTGAAGCAATATTATCAACCTCAACAAGCGTGGCTTCGATTCTTTCATCACCAAGAGATGTTTAAGAGCAAGGTGGTCCAAGAACACTATCACCTTTGATCCAAGTAGGTAGGAGCAGAACTTATCCAAAGCATACACTATAGCAAGAAGTTCCTTTTCCGTGGTATCATATTTTACTTGTGTGGGATCAAAGGTCTTGCTTATAGAGTATATTGCATCTAAAGCTTTCCCAACCCGTTGACCAATAACCATGCCAACGGCATAGTTACTTGCATCACACATTATCTCGAAAGGCAACTCCGAATTTGGCGGTTGAAAAATCGTTGCCGAAATTAGAGCCTCTTTGATCCTATCAAAAGCCTCAACACACTCATGAGTAAATTGGAATGGGGCATCCTTAAGCAAAAGTTGAGTAAGGGGTTTTACAATTTTGGAAAATTCTTTTATGAATCGTCGGTAAAACCCCGCATGAGCGAGGAAACTCTGCACCCTAAGAAACATGGCACTCGCACTAGGAACGGGTCGGCCAGTCAGGTAAGGTAGGTAGTGGGGTGCCCCACTATTCTTTGCCACATCGCTAATGTATCCCTCTTCCTCCGCCTCTAGGCCAAGGTGGCCAGCGAACTCATCAAGGGTTAGGTCATGATCCTCATTTATAAGGCGGAAAGAAACGGTTTTCCCCTTCACATCATACACAAAGGAGCTCAAAAACTGCAGGGTCAGATACGGGTAGGACTTCTTGCGTAGGTGGTAGAGTCCCTCCATCCTCAAAATCTCAAAGATATGCACGATATCCCCTTTAACCCCCAAAGTCTCCAAGATGTCGGGGTTCACACAACGTGTCGGTCTCATGGTCCGACTCATCAAGGCCACAAAAGCATTTCACTGCTTATAGTCAGAGAAAATTACCGATGGATATTCTCCCACCGGAGGAACAACGGGTTCTTGGCTAGATTAACCTGTTTCCATTTGCACATTGGTGCGAGTCCGCTTCTTAGCTGGGGCTTTTGCTTTCGTCATGCTGCAAGAAGATGAATTTCAACAAGGATATTTCCAAAATTTTGCCATAGTATGGACTGTTTTTTTTCGAATTATACACTTTTAAGATGAAGTTTTAAGACGGATGTTTCTCACAAAATACAAATCATACTAACCAAAAGGAGCATTTTTATCATCAATTAACTCTTAAGAAACATCCTAGGGCAATCTAAGGGACCAAAAATTAAACTTGAAGCAACCCTAGAATTTATTTTGCAACATAAGATGGGCGATTTCAAGCCAAAAACCGTTTTAATGTATACATAGGAGGTGTTTAAGAGCAATTAGAACACAAAATATCAAAGTAGAAGCACATAAACTTGGTTTACAAGAGTTAAAGGTTCGAAATTTTGAACAAATTCTACCAAAAAATGATAGTAAGTTGAATAAATTGATTGAATACTTTACCTTGATTAAGGTTTTGAACAAGCAGGAAGAAATTCCAAGATCAATCACTACCAAGAATCACTCGAGTGTTTTGAGAGAGAAAGAGTTGTGAAGAGTTATGAGGACCACCAAGGTGCCTACCAAGGACCACCCTAGTGTATGAAGGCGTTACCATCTCGGTTGCCCGACAGAGTAGATCAAATAAACAATAAAATAACATTTACTAAATAGTTTAAGTCTTTAAAACGTAGAACAGCGTGGCAAAATACAACGTGAAAACTACAAAGACTACAAGCGTGAGTGTCGGTGACATCTACTCCGGTAGTGTTGTGACTCGATTCCCTTCCAAGCCCCGCAAGCATCAAGACCAACTGCACCTGCTAAACCAACAACTCACCATCCCCGAAAGGATCGCCACAGTTTTGAAAACACAACACGTAGTCAGTTACTGCATAACAAGATAAGACATGTACGATAAGATAAACAGTTGATCATCATCCACCTCCAACTCCCAATCACAACATGTAACTGACTACACACTAAAGTATGTAGCCCTGCTAGTGGGGGACTGCAGCCATACCCACCTAAGCCCTGCTCATCAATGAGCGATAACCCTGTTCATTAATGTGCACATCCCCTCCTGTGGCGGGTTCCACAGAGGGCGAAACTAGGGCATGAAGCCACTCCCGCAAGTAACTCAACTCAGCCGAGGACGCACCTCGCGAATATCACCATCAACCATCATAAATCCAACACCCAACTCCAATCCAACAACAACAGTTAATCACAATATCAATCGTACAAACAATCACAACACAATATTAAATCAATTAAATAGTAAACCGAGTAGGGAAACCCTACCTTATCGCTAATCCATGAAAATGCATCCAACAACTAACCAGGCAAGACTCCGAGACGAATCCTACAAACAGTAACCACGACCTATTACAAGATTACCTTAAAGACCTACTGAAAGACAACAAATAAATGGCGACTTACCTTGTGACATGGACCGAAGTCAGCAACGATGACATCCTAACTTGAATACTCCACATATAAACCAATCCCCTTCTTTGGTTAGTGTCTAGGCTAGATGAGAGTGTATAGAGAGGTGAGTGATAGGTGAGAGAGAGATATGTTAGGGTTAGAGAGATAGGGAACCTTAAAAAATGAAATAAGATTTACCAACTTGCGTTTTATAATCACACGTCAGCAACGACGATACTCGGTTAAGTACTCTCATACTCGACCGAGTAAGCCCTACTCGGTCGAGTGTTAACACTACTCGGTCGAATAGCCCCTACTAGGTCGAGTCCTTTATCCTCTCCCCTATCTCCTCCTACGGTCTTCTCTGGTCAAACGATCGGTCGAGGGGTCCTTAAACAAGGCGGGTATTACACCTTCAAAACATGACCATTTGCTTTGAATTTCTCGCCATTGGTGGTCATCACTTCAACGGAACCAAACTTGTTGACATTATTGACGGTAAATGGACCGGGCCACCGTGATCTTAATTATCCCGGAAATAGCTTGAAGCGGGAATTGAATAGTAACACCTTATCACCAATTTGAAATTCATTATTCAGGATTTTCTAGTCATGCCATCTTTTCGTATTCTCCTTATAAAGACGGGAGCTTCCATAAGTTTTCAAGCGGAATTTGTCAAGCTCATTTAGTTTCAACAACCGCTTCTCTCCACTTCGCTTTGCATCCATATTTAGCTCCTTTACCGCCCAATATGCCTTGTGTTTGGTAAGCCGTAGTCGTATGCTCCCAAAAATAAGTAATAAAGTGCTATTACCTTAAACTATATAGTAGAGGTAAGTCAGGTGTCGAATCCATAGGGAAGGCGATGTATTTAATGTGTAAAAAGTAAAGAGTACAAGTAACAATAATATGAGGGGTTTTGAGATTCATTAAGAAATAAACTACTAGACAAATAATAAAGATGGGTTAATTCAGTTGATTAAAAGGTCTTGAGTCAACAAACATCTACTATCAACAAACTAAGTTGTCTTTATTTGTCTTTAATTCAATTACTCTCAAGTACTTTATTGTGGAAATACAAGTTTCCTTCTTCCTCTTAAGTTTAGTCAACTAACTCAAAACGCGATATTAGAAGACCCTAATTATTGAATAATCTAAGCCAAGCGTCTAGTTTTAATCCAACAACAGCATTAACAATCCAAGGAAGCAATAAAGATAACGATCTTTAACTCACGCGTTTAACAATTTGAATTATATGTTTAGTCTTTACTTCGTCCTAATAACGATGAAACGCATACAAATTATTAGGGTAAAGTTTGATACTTTAGTCTAGATTAATTGAACAATTACGGATTCAATTTCTAAACATGCAATAGATTAATTAAAGCAATCACTAATTGATCAGGTCAGAAAAACAAACAATAATCATAAAATTAGAGCAAGAGACATAAACAATACTTGAGAAATAAAGAAAGAAAGAACAATCTCACAATTAATTAGTCGATAGCTTCAATTGTTGATCCAAAAAGGGAGGATTAGTTCCACATAATTTTCTAAGTAAAAGCAATTTGGGTTCTAAGAGTTATTCCCAAATTACAATGTATGAATGATAATATGAATGATAAAAACTAAGTAAAACAAATAGGTCTTTTATTAAAACAAAGTAACGAAACACGGAAAAGCCAAAACCCGACTTCGGCATCTGGGCGGCTAGCCCAAGGTCAGGTGGCTTGCCCAAGGGGTGGGCTACTCTCCTACAACTATCCTCCTGGGTCTGATTCTATTGTTTTATGGGGCGGCTGTCCTCGACAATGGCGGCTCGCCTTCTACCTCAGGCGGCTCTCCTAACTTTTTTCTCTTCTCTAATTCTTCTCCTTGCAATCTCCATTTCACTTGGCTATCACAGCAGCTTGAGTCATTTTCCCGTCACGTCTCTTATACTCGGAACTCATCTTGACAATCACGGTGGGATTACTTGATAAAAACCGAGTACAATACGAAATAGCCAATTGATTAAACGGTCGATAAATATAGCAAATGACGTGCTAGAAGACCGCTTTTGATGCTTATACTTCCACTTAATTGACCCAAAAACATGTACAAATACCGTCTTATCAACTTCCCCACACTTAGACCTTTACTCGTCCCCGAGTAAACTCAAATGACTCATTACAATTTCATAACAACACCGGTCCACCGAAGCACAAGAAAGCTAACAAGACTTGCGTAAGCTCATACATACAAGGTGGTCTCAATAATAACAATAGGGACATAAAATTCATCGGAATTTTTTTTATTTTACCTAAATCCCTTATTTTGCCTAGAGCGCCCGCCCTTGCTGGTTTTCACTCTACCTTTTCATTTTTTTTTCATCTCACACTACTCTATGTGGCACGCAACTCGATTCTTCATTTTACCCGGAGTGCCCTTTCGGGTTTTCACTTCGTCCTCGGCCACATCCCAATTTTGCCTAAGCGCCTTTTCCGGTTTTCACCTAGCCGGGATACTTTTCTTTCTTTTTCTTTTTCTTTTTCTTTTTTTTTCTTTTTTTTATTTCAATTTTTTTTGCTGAAATAAATAACCGAAATAAAAGCACAAAATTACAAATGAGTACAAATTGGAACGATTCTCCCTCCCCACACTTGAATGAAACATTGTCCTCAATGTTGCAAGGACACAATAAAGGGAAAAGGAGAACAAACTTTAGTTAGATGACTCAATAGATATATCAATCCTCAACACCGCACCTCCTCCCCACACTTAGCATAGGACATTATCCGAAGAAACTCCAAGGCAATAAAGAAATGTTAAAAACAAACAAGATAACAAGTAAAACACACTAACGCCCCTTATCGCTCTATCCTAACAAATGACCAAATAGCTCTAATAACATATGTGTCAGCAACAGATTGCACATAAATAAACTATTTCTTCCAACTCCGAGCTTACATGGTCAATCCTAATCTCCTCTACACCAAATCAACAAGCTATCCAACCGCAATAGCAAGGTGCCCACAACAACGCACCGCGGTTACACCAGACCATAGCCTCTATCCTACCAAACCAACCTTATATGCCTCCCTTCTTATGTCGCCAACACCATAAATCAAGGTTGTTCTGATTGTTTTTTTTTCGGTTTTTCTTTTTTTCTTCTTCTTTTTTTTTTTTTTTTTTTTTTGCAAAAGATGCACACACAAATCTATAGGTTACCTCCCAGAAGCGCTGTTATTTTAAGTCGTTGGCTCGACATCTCGCGGAGGGGTAAACCACCCGACTTAAGTAAGAGTCTAGAAAGTTACCTTACCAATGGAACGGGATGAGCACTACTTGATTTGATATATATGACTTGTGTTGCTTCACCGGAGCCCTTCCGACTAATTAGTTTATCAAACCAAGTCTTACCCTTTCTTTTACGAGCCTCATCATCTGTAAGATTCTCCCATAGAAGGATACACCTTTTCACTTTACGCAGAGAGTCCTGCAAAATTTCACAAGTTTTGCTCGGAAGTGATGGCTTCCAGCTTCTCATAGAATTATGGTTAGTAGCAATAGCACAAAGAGAATAAACCGCAGAGTTAGTCAAATTAGGTGGATTAATTTCAAATTTAACCACCCTCCCGTTAAACTCCATAGTCAAGGAACCATTTGGAACATCAATTCGGGTTCCTGCGGTCTTTAAGAATGGTCAACCCAATAAAATTGGGACTCCATCAACCTCTTGTGCCATATCCAAAACATAGAAATCGGCTGGAAAAACAAGTTGATCTACCTTAACCATTACATTCTCTACTACTCCCCTAGGGTGAACACTAAACCTATTAGAAAGTTGGACTACCACCCTAGTACTCTTGAAAGGACCAAGCTTAAGAGACTCATATACATGGAAAGGGAGGATATTTATCGACGCCCCTAGATCTAACATGGCTCTTTCAAACCATGTATCACCTACGGTGCAGGGTATAGTGAACACACTCGGATCACTGCACTTGGGAGAGGTCTTACTCTTAAACAAAGCTGACACAAATTCACTAGCTTTGCCCTTTGTCTTTTTCAAATTCATTCCTTTTGATTTCTTTTAATCGTACAAAGTTCTTTTGAAAACTTTGCATACCTAGGAACACTCTTAATCAAATCAAGTAAAGGAATATTACCTCGCATTTACAAAAGGTTTCGTAAATATTGGTGTCCTGTTCCTTCTTCCTTGTGTCCTTCAAAGCCTCGGGAAAAGGTGGGAGTGGCTCATATGAAGGCATGGATGGTGTCACCTCCTTGGAATTAGATGCATCTTCTTTTCCTCCATCTTTCAGTAGCTTATCATCTTCCACCACTAACTCCTCTTCTTCTTGGATAATCACCACCTTAGGCTTAGCTTTTGGCTTTTCAATCTTCACCAATTGTCTACCTGATGTGACCATTATTTGAGCACATTTAGTCCCTGATTTAGCCTCGTTTCTATGCTTTTTAGTGCATATTTGGGTCATTTACTATCTTTAGTCCTTTGTTTTGCATATTCTTTGAGGTTTTGTTTCCTTGGTAGGAGAGGAGTGCAAACCTTGCATTTTTATGGCAAAATAGAGCTAAATTGATCAAATCTAATGACCAAGCATCAAAGAGAAGACAAGACTAGAAGGCCTTTATACATATTATAGTAGATGGGCAATGATGAAGAAATCCTTGCATCCCCGACTAAATCCCAGAGGATTATTGGAAGAAGAGAGGAAGAAAAGAAGAAAAGAAAAGCTGTGACGAAATCCGCTCGTCCAGCATAGCAAGACGCCCGTCCAACACTTCAGGAATCCGAGCATTTTTGCCATAGGGACGCCCGTCCAACCACGCCACAATCCGCTCGTCCAGCCATCAAGACGCCCGTCTAGCCACCCCAGAATCCGCCCGTCCCGAACCCTTGGACGCCCGGATTGTCTTACAGTCCCATACGTCCTCTTCTTCCCTCCATGAAAGATGCGCATATTTATGAAAGACCGGCAAAAAGGAGACTCGCATCTTTTCTGAGAGGAGCGATTCGTCAAGAACTTAATCGTCATTTAAGCCCTTAGTAAACCCTAATTTGTGTACCTAATCCCCACTATAAATACCCCATTACTCTAATTAGATTAGGCATGTTCTTCTTATCAATCTTTAGTGTAGTTTATATAATTCTAATCTCTTCTTAATCTTGTAATCAACTTCTAATCAAGTCTTAATACAAATCTCATTTCCTTAATTTCACTTTTGTTCATCTTTTATTTTGGGTAATTGAAGATTATTTGGGTTATTATTGGGAGATTGATAACCTTCCAATCATTCATCAAGTACTTCTATTATTCTTTACTTTATTTTGGAATCATTAGTAGGTATAATCCTCTTAATCCCTTTTTAATTATTGTTAATCATCTCCATTTATTCATCATGTTTTGCTTTGTTAATATGATTGACAACCTTGTTAATATGTTAAAATTGATAATGAGTGAGTAGTTTCCTTAAATAAAGTTAATGGGTTATTAGGGGAAACCAACATGGGGGATGATTCATGCTTAATTTAATATGTTTTCATAGTTTATTTGCTTGCTTGTCGTGATCTCAACTTATGCACATGTTATGTTTGATGAAATGCGAGCCTATGAATCCTTCCATTTTTTACCCATCACTTACCTTTCAATGAGACTTGTAAGACATAAACCAACTCGAGTCTCATTAGACCATGCATATAGTTGAGTAGGGAGGATTAAGTCGACTTGTAGGTGTTGTACAATCTAATCGATTCGGCTCCAGGACCCAAACCTTCCTAGGATTGTAAGACATAAACCAACTCGATCCATCACAACAATAATTGCTTGCTTATAATTTGAGAATATGTTTGTGTGATCAATTTCCATGAATCCCCTATGACCCCATGACACGCTAGTACTTTTTATCAATTGATTACATCTCATTTTAATCATCTTGCATGTTTACTTTTATTTCTATTTAGTTTCGTGATCTTCTTATCTCAACCCAAATGGTGACACCCCTAGACACCGCTACTTACAATCGAAAATCCTACATCAATACCCGTCCCTTGGGATCCGACCTTTACTTGCCTCTTTAATAATAGTAGAGTTGTTTGTGAAGTTATAAATATTGTTTTGGTCTAGGTGCTCCTAACGACATGTAACCGAAAATTAAGCTCCAAGTGAGTCCGACCAAAAATGGTGCCAATGTCGGGGACGGTGTTATCTTGATTTGATTTTCTTAGATTGTTATTAGTTGTGTCTTTCTTTGCCTTGGGGAAGTAAAACTCCTCAAGGTTTGTTCTAATTGTTTTCGAGTTGTTTGATATTTTGCATGTCTAGAAGATCACGAGGTAACTTGTTACCCATTGATCACGAAATTGAAAGGACTTTGACAAACAATAGAAGACTTGCTAGAGGTACTTTGAGAGGTATAGGTGAGGTTGTAGATATTCAACCAAATACTATTGAGTTCATCAACCCTTTTGCAAGAGAAGGTGAGGAAAACCCAACACAAAATCCAACACAAAATCAACCCGCAATGCCTAAATTTTCATCACATTCCGTACCAACCGAGGAGAACCTACCCAATGGTACTCCCACACCACAACACTTAACCGGAAATTTCATTGCTAAATCCGCATTTATCAAATTAGTCGAAAGAAGCCAATTTGGGGGAATGCCTAGTGAAGACCCTCACTCTCACATGGAAACCTTTTGTGACTATTGTGATGCGATTTCACAAACCGGTGTAACTCAATACCAAATTCGATGGGTTTTATTTCCTTTTTCTCTAATTGGCACCGCAAAACAATGGTTGAAAAGCCTTGATAAGGCTAATCTTGGAAGAAGTTGGCTCTACCTTTCTACAAAAAATTCTACCCTCCGGAAAAGACTAACATGCTAAGAGCTCAAATTACGGGTTTTAAGCAAAGGGATGAAGAATTTTTGTATGAAGCTTGGGGGCGGTTCAAAGGAATTTTTCGCTCATGTCCTCATCATGGTCTTTATGAAGACTCAAGAAACATTCTCAACATGGGATCAAATGGTATGTTCACCGAAGTTGACGATAATCAAACTTGGAACAAGATTGAGGAAATTGCGGTCCATAATTCACAATTTAGTAGACCATGCAAGGCTACTAGTGGAGGAAAGCATGAAGTGGACTCTATTACTCAATTGGGTGCTCAACTTAGTGCTCATATTGATACCATTAACTTGAAGTTTGAAAAAGCTATGGCTAAACTTGAAGAAGCCTCAAAATCACCAAAGCATCATGTTTATGCCATGGTAGCATCTTTATCAATCCCAAGTGGGATACGTGAGAATTGTGGAACTTTGGGACATGACTAAAGTGAATGTAGGGGAACAAATGAACAAGTGAATGCTTTTCAAGCATACAAGAGTGGTACCCCTTATTCCAATTTTTACAATGAAAAAACCAAATTCCACCCAAATCTCTCATACAAAAGCCAAAATGTTCAAAACCCTCAACAAACATACACCCCACCTCCCATGAGAAACCAAAACCAAGGTTACCAAAATCAAACTCCATATAATCAACAAAATGACCAAGGTTTTGACGTTCAAAACGCGGTCCTCCAAATGCAAAAGAATCAACAAGAGTTTTTCACTTAAATGTAAAAGGATAGCCAAGCAAAGGACATCACCATCAACAACATCCTAGCCCACACAAAAATGTTGGAAACCCAATTGACCCAACTAGCATCTTCAAACTCTCAAAGACAAAAAGGGCAATTACCACCTCAAGGTAATCCCCCAAGACATGAAACGGTTAGTGCCATTCACTTGAGGAGTGGTACGAGATATGAAGGACCAAAGAAGAAAGTTGAGGATGAAGTTGTGGAAGCTAGTGACAAAGAGGAAGTTGTGCAAAACTCTAAGGAAGATGAACCAACAAAAGAAGAAGTTTCAAAGAAAAGTGAAGAAAAGGCCAAGGAGAAGTAGCCCATTGTGATTAGTCTTCCATTCCCAAGTCGTCAAGCTAAGCCTAAGTTTGATGACCAACTTGGGAAATTCATGGAAATTGTGAAGAATTTGGAAGTCTCGATTCCTTTTACGGAATTAATCAATCACGTGCCGGCCTATGCAAAGTACATGAAGGACATCCTTACGAAAAAGAAGTCGATCCGGAAGCTTGAAACTATCGCCTTCACTAAGGTGAGTAGTGCAATCCTTCAAGGGAGTTCACCTCCGAAACTAAAAGACTGAGGAAGCTTCTCAATACCGTGTACCATTGGCGACACCACGATCAACAAGGCTTTGTGTGATCTAGGAGCAAGCGTGAGTGTTATGCCGTATTCGGTTAGTAAAAGGCTTGGGATGGGAGAGCTTAAATGTACCAAAATCACACTTCAAATGGCCGATAGATCGACGAAGACACCATTAGGGATATGGGAATATGTTCCAGTGAGAGTTGGGAAATTTTTCGTCCCGGTGGACTTTGTCATTGTTGACATGGAAGAAGACTCCAATATTCCGATCATCCTCGGTAGACCTTTCTTACACACCGCGGGTGCGGTGATAGATGTGAAGCACAAAGAGCTTACTCTAGAAGTGGGAGACGAGACCATAACTTTTAATCTTGACAAGACCATGAGAGCTCCCCGTTTGCATGAACCATGCTTTATGGTTGATCACTATAGCCGGAAGGATGATAGGAAGAAACCGGAATTCCAATGGAAAAAGAAAGGTGATGATGCTCCATCAAAAGGGCAAGAGAATAGCAACAAAGAGAGCTTGAAAAGCTCACCCATGACAACTGAAGAAGATGGCCTCATTGGCCAAAACAAGAAAGAAGAAGAGTTGTCTCTATCAACTCAAGAAATTTTTAATGATCAAGTAGACGAAGTTTGCGGTCTTTGGGATGACGAGTTCGTAGGGATATTCAATCCCTATATTGGTAATGCTATGAACCAAGACCATCACGGAGAACAACAAGTGCAAAGATCTATTGAGGACCTCTATCATGACAATGAACAAGCTTTCGACTACTTCTTCAAGGTGTTGAGTAACATCAACAACACCTTGAACATGCCCCCTTGACATCTCACCTTGGATGAGAGTTTGGTGGAGTCCTCCCTAAACCACCATTTGTAAGTATTCTAACTCCCTAACTTGCATTTCAATTTTTACATTGCATCTTTGTCATTTTTTGATTTATATTTTTGTGCCTTGATCAAGATATTCATCATTTTTGAGAGAAGTGAGGGAGGGACTTATGATTTCATTAATGTGTAGTGCTTTGACTTAGTGTGGGGATAGCCATTGCCTAGGCTATTCATGCCTTTGTAGTGCCCCCACAATGAACCACACGAGAATTGAAGAATGAAAATGTTACGGGTTATGCAGCACCCACGGATGGACCTGAATCCGTGTGGATAAGGAGGAATCCGAGCGTCTCATGAGAGAATCCGCTCGTCCTGAGTAATCCGAGCGTCCAATGTCACCAAACGCCCCTCTGGTAGAGCTGTAGAATTCAAAAAAATGGTCTGTCACACAATCTGAGAGTCTCAATTGAGAATCCGCTCGTCTGATACAGGACGCTCGTCTTACAGAGAAGACGCTCGTCTTTCTGCTGTTGAATTTTAAGGAATCACCATGTAACAGAATCCGAGCATCTTCCAAAGAATCCGCTTGTCTCAAATTGAAGAATCCGCTCGTCTATCCTGAAAGACGCTCGTCCTGTGGCGTCATTTCCTGAGGAAAAAACGAAGAATATGAGCGTCCCAGAATGCATTCCGATCGTCCCCTGCTGCTATTTCAAATACAACGGGTCTCTTAAACCCTTATCCCTCATTCATTTTCATTTCTTCTACATTCAAACACTACCCAAAACCCAAAAACCCCAAAAACCCTCATCCTCTCCATCACCAAAAACCAAATTTCCTCAACCAAATTCAACAAAATCAAATCCAAACTTCCTCACAACAAAAATTAATCACTCCTTTTGCAACAACAATTGATTCAAACACCAAAATCTTAAACTTTTCAGTCGATTTTTAAGATACAAAGCAACATTCTTTCATCTTAAATCGATTTGGGCATAACTAAAAATTGGAGATTTCAATCTTTCTTTGGTGTAATCAACAATGGCAAGAACTAAAGGAGGTAGCAAGGCACCCCCAAAGATGACACTTTCAAAAAGTCAACAAACTCTTCAAGCAAAACAATTGTCAAAGGCATTGGTAGTCCATGAGGCAAGGTTGGAGGTTCAACAAGGTCCCTCTATGGAAGCTACAACATCAACAACTCCGGTCATTGAGCAATTATCTAATTATCCGGAGGTAATTTTCACTTCCGACTCTCATAGGGATAAATTTGTTCTCTTTTCTAAGAAGACCATTATACCTACAAAATTTATTTGTGAAGATGCCTTGACAAAGTTGGGTGTTCTTGAACAAACCAAAACCTTCTTTGAGGCTATGGGATTGGGTAAATTGTTTTTCATGAAAGAATTGACATACCCCTCCCATACCTTGGAATTTTTGAGTTCTTTGAAAGTCACAAGGGTGGAGACTAGAACCCACATCGAGTTTCGTCTTGCAAATGTTGATAGACGTATCACTTTTGGTGAATTGAGTAAGATTTTAGGCCTTAGTGATACCCCGTACTATGAAAAGATAACCGACAAGTATGATCCCGCTCCTCTTTGGGAGGCAATTTCCGGAAAGAAATTTGTGCGCTTTCATGATTGTCGTGCTCTATTAGTCCACCATTCGGGCATTAGAGTGTGGCATAAGGTTATTGGGAATACTTTGATATCAATAAACGGCACTAATCATCTTACCAAGCTCGAGTTTGTTCTTCTTGAGTCGGCCTTGAACATAGGAAGGGAATATACTAAGCCATACAATGCTCTAAGACTTTTGGTTGAACGATGGCTTAATGTCGATTGTGGTAAAGAGGGCACCGCTTTTATTATAAATGGAGGACTAGTTACCTTTTTGGCCAAGCACTTTAACCCAAATTTAAACAAAGACAACACTTATGTGGCGGTTAAAGGAGGTCATCTCATTGATATGGACACCATGATTCACAAGTTTAAGTGGGTCAAGCATGATCCTCTTGACACCAAATATGGGTGGTTAACCAATGAAGCTAGATCCTTCACCTTGCCTTCAAAGATTTGCCGATTGAGTGTTCACCGACCAAACTACCTTCTTCCACTCTCCGAGGAGACCGAGTATATTATTCAACAACAAAGAGGTGAGATTGACGAGCCCTCCTCCTCAATTATCACACCACCCTACCCATTTGAGTATCACGAGTTCAAACCCAAGGATGTCGAGGTAGGAAATGATTACATGACTCTACTCATGAGGGAAATACATAAGCAAGCTTACAATGATAGAGTGGATGCTTACAAGGCCCAATATCTGCCCCTCCTACATCTAGCTAGGCAAGGACTTCTTGATCTATCATGTCCTTTGCCTAGTTGGGTGGATAAAGAAGTTTTCTTTCCTAGCACCTCTAGTGGTGGAAGACTGGGTGGAGAGCAGATTGTTGATGAAGAAGGTGAAGAACAAGAGGTTCAAGAGAATGTTGAAGAAGAAGAAGCTCAAGAAGAGGAAGAAGAAAGTGAGGAAGAGCAAGGAAGTGAAAGTGGGAGTGGAGATGATTCCACATCTATGGAGGAAGATGATGATAATGATGATATGATGGAGGATTAGCAAACCTTGGAGGCTCCTACATTCTTTCACCCCTCTTATGGTTTGTCTACTTCTTTTCTTTTCTTTATTTTATTTTGATCATTTGTTTGGGAGTCCTAGCAACATGGAGGACTAACACCTTGGCTTCATTAAGGTGTTATTTTTATTGTTCCCACTTGTAAAATCCAAAATGACAATTTGTAGTTTCATGCATTGCATTCCATGTACATGAACTACCCCGAAATTCAAGACGTTAGAAATAATGTCTGTTTTGGTTTGGGGAAGTCCATGCATAAGCATCGGGAGGTAATTTAAATTATGCTCTCCGCCATAACAAAAACCCATGCATCATGTAGTGTAGTTTAATATAGTTTGCATTTAGTTTAGAAATCATACATCATGCTTGCATAATTTTCTATCGTATTGGCCATTGAGGACAATACCCATACTAGTGTGGGGATGGGAAATTTTAACTTGACTTTTATTCAAAAATCCAAAAAAATCGAAAATTTCGAAAAATCCAAAAAAATTGAAAAATTGAAAAATAAATCAAAAACATGTTCATTTCCTTTTTAGTATAAACTTTTATATATTGTCTTGTATATATTGTGTTTGTTCATCCTTGTTCACATTAACTGACTACGCCACATCCGAGACATGAGGATATTGAAGACCGCATGGTATGATCTATCCAATCTCCTTTTTCCTCTTTATGTTAATGACTATGTGGCTTTATTTTGATTGATGCGGTATAAACAATGTGAATTTAGGACTTGCATTTAGATTATTTGGCATACTAGTTGGTAGAATCATATTCATTAGGATGTATAAATGTTAGTTGCATCATGGCATATAGTTGCATGTTAGAAAATTTTTGTGAAACCGTCTACTTGGGAAGCTTGACAAGTGTATATAGGCCCTAGTAGATGCTTTTTCTTCTTAAGACTTTGCTTGTTAGAATAGTTGTAAAATACCCTCGGATGTGTCATGCTAGTATCCTTTGATCCATAGATTAAGGCCTAGTCAAGAGTACCTTGTGGTGTGATAACTCCTTGGCTACCGTTTATTCCAAGGTGACCCTTGAAACCATGAAACCATCATTCATCCATGTTCTACCATATTTTTGTCATCAAAGGGAATGGGCACAAAAAGAAATTGTTCAAAAATTTGAGTTCAAGAAAATAAAAGAAAAGAAAAAGTTTGCAATTGCATCAAAAGAAAAGAGGAGTAACAAAAATGAAAACTCCTATGCTTCAAATATATGGCACCCTCGTTACTAAATGGGGTGACTTTGAAAATGTTCAAAAAAAGAAATGCAAAAAGTTTAAAGTTGTCAAGTATTGAAATGCCAAAAATTAAAAGAAATGGCAAAAAGAAAGTGTTCTCAAATGTTATATACCACAAGAAATTGGGGGGAAAAACAACAACAAAAGCAAACTCCGAAATGAAACTCAAATACTATCGATCCCTTTATCCATCGTATCCATTTTGTGCATGGTAGATAGGGGACGACCCTTCTTCTTGTCTAGGCAAGAGGGGGAATTCCGCGATCCTCCAGTGTTTCTAACACCATAGGGAGTCTATTCTTGACAAAAGCATTTAACGATTGAGGACAAAGGTACCCTAGCTTTGACACAACTTGGAGGTGTTTTATTGGTATCCTTCTAGGCTTAGTAGTTTGAAGAAATTGCATCTATGAAGGAGTGTGTACCCTTGAATTGCTTCCCCTTTAGATAATTTCCGCCACTTAGATGAGGAAAGTGGCTATTCTTTTGTAGATGCATCCATTACTTGATTTTGTGTGCTTTAATGTTTGGATGTGTCACCATTTTGGCAAGACCCACCTTGCCTTGCAAGAAGGCATCCAACCTCATGGTTGTCTTGTTGTGAGTTGAAGGGGCGGAGTGAGACCCGCTAACTGTCTCATGTCGTTTATATTAGTAGGATATTTTAAATAAGGGTCCTAGCTTTGTCACCTCTTTAATCGTGACGAGCAAAGGTTCGGTTTGGGGATATTTGATGTGACCATTATTTGAGCACATTTAGTCCCCGAATTAGGGCCGTTCCTATGCTTGTTAGTGCATATTTGGGTCATTTACTATCTTTAGTCCTTTGTTTGCATATTCTTTGAGGTTTTGTTTCCTTGGTAGGAGAGGAGTGCAAACCTTGGATTTTCATGGCAAAATAGAGCTAAATTGATCGAATCTAATGACCAAGCATCAAACAGAAGACAAGATTAGAAGACCTTTGTTCATATTATAGTAGATGGGCAATGATGAAGAAATCCTTGCATCCCCGACGAAATCCCGGAGGATTATTGGAAGAAGAGAGGAAGAAAAGAAGAAAAGAAAAGCTGTGACGAAATCCGCTCGTCCAGCATAGTAAGACGCCCGTCCAACACTTCAGGAATCCGAGCGTTTTTGCCATAAGGACGCCCGTCCAACCACGCCACAATCCGCCCGTCTAGCCATCAAGACGCCCGTCCAGCCACCCCAGAATCCACCCGTCCCGACCCCTTGGACGCCCGGATTGTCTTACAGTCTCATAAGTCCTCTTCTTCTCTCCATGAGAGATGCGCATATTTATGAAAGACCGGCAAAAAGGAGACTCACCATCTATTCTGAGAGGAGCGATTCCTCAAGGACTTAATCGTCATTTAAGCTCTTAGTAAACCCTAATTTGTGTACCTAATCCCCACTATAAACACCCCATTAGTCTAATTAGATTAGGCATGTTCTTCTTATCAATCTTTAGTGTAGTTTATATCTTTCTAATCTCTTCTTAATCTTGGAATCAACTTCTAATCAAGTCTTAATACAAATCTCATTTCATTAATTTCTCTTTTGTTCATCTTTTATTTTGGGTAATTGAAGATTATTTGGGTTATTAATGGGAGATTGACAACCTTCCAATCAGTCATCAAGTAATTCTATTATTCTTTGCTTTATTTTGGAATCATTAGTAGGTATAATCCTCTTTATCCCTTTTTAATAATTGTTAATCATCTCCATTTATTCATCATGTTTTCCTTTGTTAATATGATTGACAACCTTGTTAACAAGTTAAACTTGATAATGAGTGAGTAGTTTCCTGAACTAGGGTTAATGGGTAGTTAAGGGAAACCAACATGGGGGATGATTCATGCTTAATTTAATATGTTTTCATAGTTTATTTGCTTGCTTGTTGTGATCTCAACTTATGCACATGTTATGTTTGATGAAATGCGAGCCTATGAATCCTTGCATTTTTTACCCATCACTTCCCTTTTCAATGAGACTTGTAAGACATAAACCAACTCGAGTCTCAGTAGACCATGCATATAGTTGAGTAGGGAGGATTAAGTCGACTTGTAGGTGTTGTACAATCTAATCGATTCAGCTCCGGGACCCAAACCTTCCTAGGAATGTAAGATATAAACCAACTCGAGCCATCACAACAATAATTGCTTGCTTATAATTTGAGAATATGTTTGGATGATCAATTCCCCATGAATCCCCTATGACCCCATGACACCCTAGTGCTTTTTATCAATTGATTACATCTCATTTTAATCATCTTGCTTGTTTACTTTTATTGCTATTTAGTTTAGTGATCTTCTTATCTCAACCCAAATCGTGACACCCCTAGACACCGCTACTTATAATCGAAAATCCTATATCAATACCCGTCCCTTGGGATCCGACCTTTACCTGCCTCTTTACTAATAGTAGATTTGTTTGTGAAGTTATAAATATTATTTTGGACTAGGTGCTCCTAACGACAAGTAACCGAAAATTAAGCTCCAGGTGAGTCCGACCACTACCATTTCTCAATGACACACCACTCACATTCTCTCTAGGATTCAGCACTGTCTGAGATGGTAAAGCACACGATTGTTTAGCTTCCAACCGATTGACCGCAGTAGCCAATTGACTAACTTGATTCTCAAGATTCTTGAAATTCTGCTTATTTTCTGCTCTATCTTGAGTGATATTAATGGTAAGAGCCCGAATCATGTCCTCAGTAGACATTCATTAGCTCGATGTAGCTTGTGGTGGTGCCCGAGTTATGGAAGGTTGCTCTTGTGGTCGCATAATAAACTGACCTCTAGGATGGCCAGATGATAGGCTAGCTTGAGAATTTCCCCAACGGATGTTGGGATGAGATTTCCATCCTTCATTATAAGTATTAGAGTATGGATCCCATTTCTTGTTTGGAATAGTCTCCCATACACCATTCACCGTCTGAGAACCACCCTCTTGCATTTGAGGGCACAAATCGCTAGGATGACCCTCAGTAGAGCATATACCACAAATAACAGCCATTTGTCTGCCAGATAACATATCACGGAGTGTGGAAGCAATATTATCAACCTTTTCCTCCAAGCCAGTATTCACACCAATAGCACTCGCTCCTCTTCCTGAAGGTCTTCTCTCAAACTGTGTAGAGGTCTCAGCTAACTCTGCGATAACCTCCCAAGTTTCTGATGGATTTTTTTTGGCTATATTCCCTCCACAAGCAGAGTGGATCATACGCCGGTCATCTTGGTTCAGTCCACCATAAAAATATATGACGAGATCCTATTTTGAGTAACCATAGTAGGGGCAGCTGGCATAGAGCTGCTTAAACTTCTCTAGGAACTGATACAAAGTTTCCCAGTCTTGCTGCTCAACATTACTAATGGCTCTTTTCAGATGAGATGATCGAGAAAGAGGAAAGTATTTTTCCAAGAATGCCTTCTTCATACCTACCCAAGTAGTGATACTCCCCAGTGGTAGATAGTTTAATCAGTCTCTCGCTCTTCCTTTCAAGGAGAAAGAAAAGGCTCTCAATTGCAACTGCTCATCTGTAGTAGCAAGTGGCTTCATACTAGTGCACACAATATGAAAATTCGATAGATGTTTATTCAGATCCTCAATACTCGTGCCACCGAAACTTGGTAATTGATGTATCAGCCCAGATTTTAATTCAAATATAACTCCATCATCCAACGCTGGAAAAGTAATGCATAATGGTTGAACAACAAGATTTGGAGCTGCGAGCTCCTTTTATGTGCGGGTCTCTCTAGACATCGTCAAAGTTGTATCAGAAATTTCCGAAGTGTCTGAATTAGAGTGTAGATCAAACTCGGAATCCGCGTTCTCAAAAACAACTAACTGACTCCCTCTGATTTGCCTCAACCTGAAAAGTGTCCGCTTAATGTCTGAGTTGTAAGGCTCGAGTGGTTGGTTAGTAGAACGGGTATTATGCATAAACAAAACTAAAACACACTAAATTAAACAAATTAAACTAAACAAACAAAATACGACACTATACTAATATACACAAAAATTAACTATTGCCTTCCTCGACAACGGCGCCAAAATTTGGTGAGCCGTAGTTGTATGCTCCCAAAAATAAGTAATAAAGTCATATTACCTTAAACTATATAGTAGAGGTAAGTCGGCTGTCGAATCCACAGGGAAGACGATGTAATTAATGTGTAAAAAGTAAAGAGTACAAGTAACAATAATATGGGGGGTTTTGATGTAACATCCCTAATTTCCGTAATATAATTCTTTAATTTTATTTTCCCATATTTCATATTTTATTTTCCGGGAAAATATCCGTCTCTTGCCTTTTGGGCTCGTTGGGCTCGAAAACGGTGAAGACCCGCTCCTCCCTTGGGTTTTCACTTGATTCTTGGTGTAGATGGGTAAGTTTTGGACCTATGCTTGAAATAAACCCATGAGTTCTTCTATAAATAAGAAGGGAAACCAAACCCTTGCTTTTCTTTTCTCATATTTCTCACAAAACCCTAAACCTAATTCTCTCCTATCTTCTCTCCCTTGTACCGTGTGCCTCCACCCTCTCTAGGTTTCGTGCCGTGCCTCCTACCTCCTCCCTTCATCATCTTTCGTGCTTAGATCGATCCAACTCCTTGGATCTATCTATCTTCTTCGTAAGTTTTTATGTTTCGCGTAGTTTTTATAGTTTTATAATTTATATATATATATATATATATATATATATATATATATATATATATATATATATATATATATATATATTAGTATTTATTAGATTCGTTATCTTTGGCACGTGGATGATTCAATAAAGGCGTGGAGACTGCACCTAGAGAAGACGTTTATATCGTTGAAGACAATCTTTAGGAATATTTGCTTAATAAGGTAACTAGGTGTTTCTCTTTTAATTGTGTTTATGCTAATTGATGTAATTAATGTGATTTAATGATTGATTTGTATGATTGGTACATGTTTGATTGTTTATAATCATGTTAATCATGTTTTTTGCATATTTGTATATATTTTAATGTCTTAATTATATATCATATGTTGTTTATACGCTAAATATGGGTGTCATGAGCGTAATTAGGGTTTACGAATAAACCCTAGTGGTGGCATGATAGGTGGCCAAGAGTGCTCTCCAAAGTTATAGCTAAAGCTAGTATAACCTTAATGATGATTCGAGTGTTATAGCTGAAGTTAGTACAACTTTGGGTTGTTGCTCTAGTTATGGCTGTTTAAGTTATAACCTTGGAAATATGAATTCAAGGTTATAGCTGAATATACTTTAACAATGGATACGAGTTAAAGTTATAACTAAAACTAACGTACCCTGAGATTTCTGGCTCAAGGTTATGGTTGGAACTAGTATAACTTTGAGTTTCATGTCAAGGTTATGGTTGAGGTGAGTATAACTTCAAGTTATATATATTGAAGTTATAGTCGAAGTTAGTATAACCTCACATCCAGAGTTCATGTTATGACTAAGGTTACTATAACCTTGGTTGTTTATACTTGCTTCACATGTTGTGTTGTGTTCAGTTATTATATGACAATGTGTGCATGTGTCATTGGTTACTCTTGTTCATATGTTTGTAGGACAGTTAGATAAACTGTTCTATTGTGTTGAGTCGTGATGTTATTCACGCATAAGTTGTACTGTCAGTTAAACTGTGCATTTGCATGAGTTGGACAGTCAGTTAAACTATTCTTCTGAATTAAGTCGTGATGTGGTTCACCCATGTCGTGTGCAGTCAGTTAAACTGTACATTTATTTGTTGGCTGGTCGAATAGATGACGGTAGTATCAGTTAAATACTATTGGAATGAATCAAGAGCTACTCTTCGGAGGTTTATTGGTCTATGTTCGGGGGTGGCCAGATTCGTCAGTTAAACGTTCTGGGTCCTGAGTGTCGTTCGGTGTATAGTTAATGCATCGAGAGGTCTGGTCAGGTCTTAGGCATATAGGCAGTGGTGATACGCTATACATAGTACCGTGGAGTATCCGTTAAATACTTCACAACCGATGGTTCGTCAGTTAAATGTTCCATCGGCTAGTTCATCGGTTAAATGTTCTAGAGGCATTCGCTCTATTCGCTATGCTTTGTTGCTAGCTTTGCGCCTTATGTGTTGTGGATCGTGTCTACTTTGGTTGTAGGTGTCCATGGTTTAGTGGTTGCATATGGTCTAAGTTCATATAGTCTCGTCCATCTAGTGTTATGAATGTCATGAGTAGTAAGTCTGAGTTTGATTTTTTATGAGTATAGATGATCTCACATGTTTACTGTTTATGCATTTCAACCGTTATTTATTGTTGGTTATATTCAATTGTTGTAAACATGACTGAGAGAGCATCTACTTACTCCCGACTGATTGTCGACCCCCATTCTCAGGTTGAATGCTCCTCGCTGTTTGGAAGATGTTGGGATGCATCGAGGGGCGAGACAAATAATAAATTAGGAGTTTGTTTTTATGTTTTGAGAACCTTTAATAATGTATTAGTTTGGTTTTGGATTTAGTACCAAACCGGATTGGTCAGGTGTTTCCGCCACCTGGACCTATTTGTTATCACATGCTCTGATAATATCTTTATATCATATGTTTTTCCTTTGTTTTATAATCCGGGTTGTTACAGTTGGTATCAGAGCGAACACGCTCCCAACTCTCGCTTAGTTTATGACTAAAATAAATGACCTAGTTAATGAGTGAGAGTAAATGGGGTAGAAACCAGTAGGTTTTGTTGGGTTTCTTATGTTTGTAGAGTTTATAAGTAGTTGTTTGGAGTGGTACTTAGGTTCTACCACTTATAACGAGATTTCGTTCTTGCAGATGGTGCGTCACGCAAATGGTGAGACAGATGCTGATCACATCAGGAGACTTGAGGCTGCTTTGGCATCTATGGCCGAAGGTTTCACTAATCACCTCAACAACAACAACAACAACAAGAACAACAACAACAACAACCATCCGCAACCGACTGTTTTTAATCGCTTTCCTCGTCACCGTCCTCTTACTTATGATGGTGCGAATGATCCTACTGCTTTGGAGGCTTGCATTCGAGAGATGGAGAAGCTGTTCCTCCCTATTGGATGTCCTGAGGATCAGAAGGTGGATATCGCCACCTATTATCGGAAGGGATGAGGCCCACAACTGGTGGGCTCTTTCTAGAGCTGGTCTAGAAGTTCAGCCAGGATATGGTTGGGCTGTTTTCTCTGAGGCTCTAAAGAAAAGGTTTTATCCCGAGGAGATGCGCTGGCAGAAGGAGCAGGAGTTCCTTCGTATACAGCAAGGTTTCATGACCGTTGAGTAGTACACCAACAAGTTTGTGAAGCTGTCGCGTTTCGTTTCTTCTGTCGCTATGGACGAGGTTTCGAGGACTTCTCGTTATGAGAAGAATCTAGCTCCCAAAGTCCGGACTGCCATGTCTGGCATTCAGTACTTGGTATCGAGGCTGAGGAGGGTGCGTAGAGCAAGTTCGTGAAGAGGCCTTATGTTGCCCCTAGTACTTCCTAGAAGAAACCAAAGTATGAGGCTCGTCCGTACACTCCGCGTGATCAAGGTCAAGCTAAGAAGGACATGGTTTGCTTCAAGTGTGGAAAGGCTTACCACCCAGGTAAGTATTATACTACTGGTGATCCGCTCACTTGTTTCACTTGTAAGGCTCCGGGACACAAGTCTGTTGATTGCCCCCAGAAACCAAAGATGGAATCGTCGAAGGTTGATGCTCTGAAGACTGGTCGTGTGTTTGTCATGAGTCGTGCTGAGGCAGATGCTATTCCAGACGTGGTTACGCGTACCTTTCTCGTTGATTCTTTATCTGCTTTTGTTCTTTTTGATACGGGTGCATCAATATCTTTCGTATCTGAATCCTTTTCCGTCCGAGCTGGACTCACATCCTCATCCTCCGTTCATACATCTATATCCCTTCCTACGGGCGAGATTGTTTCTTGCTCCATTTTTTTCAAGGACGTACTTGTCAGTATTGCGGGGGCGATCCTTCCTGCCGATCTTATCCAATTCAAGCTAGGAGAATTTGATGTGATTTTGCGTATGGACTGTTAGGTTCATATACCTATTATTAGAATATTCTAATAGTGAACTAATTAACATTTTAATATGAGTTCTTTAGATCTAGTGCATGCATAACTAGATAAGAAATAAAATGAGAAAAACAATATTCCTTACATTGTTATAGTTCGAAAATAAGGGCACAAATAAGGTCACCTTCCTTATTTGTTCTTGAGCTTAAATGTAAATGGAAGATCCTCCAGCCTTGGTCTCAATAGTAGAAACCCTCCTCAAGAGATGCACCCAAGATTAGCCTTTATCACTACTAGATAATATTTGCAAGATATTTATTTAGTAGTTTATCTTTCAACTGACTACTAATACTCATATATTACATTAATTACATTATTAGTGTTAATGAACAATCTAGATTAAAACTTATCAAGTTTTAGAGGAGAGAAGCTAAGTATTAGAGAGAATTTTATGCATGTGAAGGAATGACAAAAAAAAATAAGAGAACAAATTCTCCTCAAATAAAGAGGACAACCGGTGGGGGTGTGTAAGAGCCAAGCCAATGCATGCTCTTACCTTTTCTTATTTTATCTTACCCAAAATTGTAGAGTAGCTTTTTAGGTATGTAGGTTATTATGGTGTTTTTATCAATTAAAAACAATAAACATCAAAACCCTAAAACACCCACTATAAAACCGGTTTCTCCCTTATATGGACCTCCATTTTATTTTATCACTTTGTCATTTGTCACACAATATGTCACATGTAGTATGTAACATGTTATTAATTAATTTAATGCATATTTATCAAATAAATATTATTTTATACATTAATTAAATTACATATAACAAATTGTCTAGTGATTCTTGATCACATAAATAAAATAGGTCGTATAATTATAATTCACAACATTTTGTAATTATAATTAACCATTCATTCTTATCTATATTGTTTCATAAACAATAATCAATTTTAGTAACAAAATCTTTTAATTACTAAAATAAATCTTATTTAATCAAATTACAATAAGATATAAAAATTCTCACTTACAAAAGAATTGTTCAAATTTAAGGAATTAATTAACTTGTATCAATATATAACTAATCAACTTTACTGATAAGGGCATCATCCTATAGGTGTGACCTTAAGGGATCAACTGACCACCATCGTCCTACGACAGTAACGTCAAACTCTAGCAAGCCAATCGTTACTGATTAATGTTGATCAGTTGACTATATCAATGAATCATCCCTTATGTATTCTTATTATGAGATTTAATTATGATTTTAAATCATGTGATCGCACTATTGTTGAGGACACATACTCCAACAATCTCCCACTTGTCCGAGAAAAGTGTGCGTCACCAATTCTCTTATCCTATTACAATCTCCAACTCAATGCATGGTGTCTTGTAGGTCGTACTTGCATTTGATCATATCTTGAGTGGTTTTCTCGATCTGGAGATTAACTGTCTTACCGAAATTATCTATCGTAGATACCTTCCGAGCGTGGCCACGCATTTTTAGTTCACTACTCCTCGAGTTGCCCTGAGATTTCAAACAACCCTGACAAGGGGGTGGACAATTCCAATCGTAGTATTCCCTTCGTATAGCCACAGTTCATCATGACCCAAAATATACTCATTTGACTTCAGTTACGATAGTCGTAGAGTATAAATCAAATCCATTCAGAAATTTGTGCCAACTTGGGCGAATAGTCTCTAGTCAAAAGAATCGACTTATAAGAATACTATAGTGGCTCTTGCCACGACCAGGCTTTATAAATTTCCAGAACTCTTGATGTGAACATTATTTGCGCACATTTAGTCCCCTAATTGAGCCTATTTTGCATACTATTATAGCTTTTCATGGCCATTTTATCCGTCAAAACCTTCCTATTTGCTTTTCTATCGCATTTCATATGTTTTGTAGAAAAAGAGATAATAAGGCGGAAATTCCCGTCTTTCGTGCATATTTGCAAGCTTATTGATGATATTAGATGGACTAGTATGAAGAGGAGGCAAGAATGATGACCAATGATGTAGGAATAAAGAGTATATAGAAGGGTCATAAGGTTTAAAGCAAGGAGGAAAAGCAAGGAAGCCATTCATGAAGAAAATTGCTCGGAACGCAAACCAAGAGTTGCTCTTTTGGCTCTGAAAATATGTTAGATGGAACGGCGTCGAAAAATCAAGCGATCTAGGCTTTTGAATCACTCCAATAGGAGTCCGGATGAGAAAATGACGTCCGTTTTACAATCCGAGGTCAAACAAAGAAGGCTTTAGGGAATCCGCGCGTCCCGAGACAAATCCGCCCGTCTTCCTCAGGACGCCCGTCTTCCCTACAAGACGCCCGTCTTTTGGCTGGGAAAAACAAGAAATTTCGCTGGAAGAGAATCCGCCCGGATTCCCTACAATCCGCCCGGATTCCCCTGCCACAATCCGCCCGGATTCCCTACAATCCGCCCGGATTCCCCTACCTGAATCCGCCCGTCCCGACACCAATCCGCACGGATTCCTCCACAGCACAATTTCGTCTTCTCCAAGCTACAAAGAAAGAAGCCCTTCCTTCGAAAAATACCGGCTCCTCCCTGCTCTAAACTCAAAAGTGTAATTACTAAATTAGCCTTAGTTAACCCTAAATGCATCCACCTATTTTCCACTATAAATACCCCATTTGTAATAATCAAAAGACACATCTTTTTAGCTAGAAAATCCTTCTTTAGATTAGATTAGGAGTAGATTAGAATAGATTACTCTTTAATCTTTCCACAAATTACACATTAATCTCTCCTTAATTATTGTTCAAGTTTATTATTCAAGTTTATTATTGGGTAATTGAAGATTATTGGGTTATTATTGGGAGATTGACAACTTTCCATCAATCATCAATTTCTTCTATTATTCTTTGCATTATTATTTTGGAATCTCCATAGGTATAACTCTCTTAATCCTTGTTTTAATTATTGTTAATCTTTCTTACTTGTTCATCATGTTTTACCTTGTTAATATGATTGACAACCTTGTTAGCATGTTAAACTTGATAATGAGTGAGTAGTTACTTAGCTAGGATTAGTGGGTAATTAAGGGAAACAAACATGGGGATTGATTCATGCTTAATCTAATATGTTCACATGATTAAATTGCTTGCTTGTTGTGATGTCAACTTTATGCACATGTTATGTTTGATGAAATGCTAAGCCTATGAATCCTTGCATTTTTACCATCTCTTATCTACTTAACTTGACTCGTAAGATATAAACCTACTCGAGTCTTGTTAGACCATGCATAGAAGTTGATTAGGAAGAATGTAAGTCGACTTGTAGGTGTTGTACAATCTAATCGATTCGGCTCCGGGACCCAACTCTTCCTAAGAACCGTAAGATATAACCCAACTCGGTTCCTCAACAACATTAATCGCTTGCAACCTTGTAAACATGTTTGTATGATCAACACCATGAATCCCCTATGACCCCATGATATCCTAGCACTTTTAACCATTTGTTTACATCCTTCCTTTTATTGTTTGTTTTACTATATTGCTTGCATTAGTTTAGACACAACTACAAACCCAAACAAATCGTGACACTAGCATAAATTGAGATAGATAGACTTAGAACCCAAAGCACACCGTCCCATGGATCGACCTCGACTTACCGCTAACTAGTTGTTTGTTGAGTATTATAAATGTGTTTGATTGGATGAGTGACGACATCGTCCGGATCAAAATGGCGCCGTTGCCGGGGATGGTGCTATGTGATTAAGTTCTTACTTGTTTGTCTATTTTGATTTTGCTTTAACCTTGAGGAACTTGTTCCTCAAGGATTGTTTTTACCGTTTTCTTGTAGTTTCCTTGTTTGTAGTTATATCTTTATCCTAGTTATGATGATGACCGAAGGCTTGGCACATGGAGTATGTGGTGAATCTTTTGAGTATGATTACCATGGGTATGGGGAGTTTTTGGAGCAAGTTGAAACAAACCTACCTTACAACTCATACAATGAAAGTCCTAACCACTACCCCAACTTTTCTTACCAAAGCCCCCACATCCTACATCCACAACAACCACCCTCCCAAAACCCACTTTACAATCAATGCCAAATGTCATCCTACAATGAACACCCATACCACCAAATTCCCATGTACCCACAACAAGAGAATGAGCATAATCTTGACATGCAAAGTGTGGTTCTCCAAATGTTAAGGTGCCAACAAAATCTCTTCATGAAAATGCTAGAAGAGAGCCAAGCTAGGGACAATGTTCTCAAAAACATTGTTACTAATGGTGAGAAGTTGGCAAATCAAATTGCCCAAATGGAAGCCACCCAAATGCTAAATGAAGAAGAAGGGGAAAATAATGAGGGTGAAGAAGAATTTGGATGGCATTATGAAGCTACTCTTGTGAATCCCCCACCACCTCCTAAATTCATAAGTATTGAACACCCCATATTCCAACATGTACCCAACTTTACAAACATTCATGATAGATGTGAATATGAAGATGTTACTTTTGAGGAAGGGGAGTGCTTGATTGATTATGGACCAAGAGTGGATGATGAATTGAAGCATGATGAAGTTGGGGTGGAGAGCAATGATGAATGTGAGTTGAAGGCCAATTATGAGACAAGCACTTTGTCTAAATTGTCTAATGAATCTAGCTCACACACTAGCCTTGCTTCTCCAATTTGGGATACCTATGATGATGATGATGATGAGGAAGACCTCCCACCACAATTTCCCTCTATGACCCATGTAGAGGAAGTGTGCTCCCTTGGCACTTATGGGAGTGAAGGTAAAACTTGGAAAGAAGAGGTTGATGAATTTGAACTTGCTATCTTTGGAGAATTGAGAGGCCAAGAGGAAAACTATGATGTTGGCATCTTTGATCATAGTTTGGAAGAAATTGAAGCTCTGTTCTTTGGAAATGGTTCAAGTTCTAAGGAGGGTCAAGAAGAAAGTGAAGAAAATGAAAGCATGAATGACCTCAATGGTGAGAAGTTGACTCCTCCACATCTTATCCTTCAACTATCCCCTCATCAAAGAAATGAGAACTCTCCTTCTACTATTGAAGGATTGATGAATCAATGCTCTATCATCATAGAATTTGAAAGAGATGGTAAAGAGTGGAAGCCTCCGGATGAATATGGGCAATACTTCATACATTGTATTGACAAGAATCATGTGCTTGCTAGTTTGAAGCATTGTAAGAAGCCAAGTGCCAAGGGCAAAACAAATGGGAGAGTGTTCGGCAAGTTCTATTCCAAGCCAAGATGGCTAAACTACGTTTTGACATCGCCAATCTCCTATTTGTGCTTATATGAAGCCCATTCAAAAGCCTTTGACCGGTTGTTGAGAGCATTAAGCAACATGGACAACATCAATAATCATGGCAAGACGGAATGAGTTTGGTGGAGTCCTCCCTCAAACCACCATTTGTAAGATATCCTTTCCTTTAACTTTGCATTACATTTACACTTGCATTTGGTTATATACATATACATTTAGCTTGCATTTGTATTATATTTCATATTGCATTTGTATTAGTTAAGTTCAAATAGTATAGTTTGCATTGTAATATATCTCACATGATTCATGTAAATAGTTGCATATAGATTAGAATTCATGCATAGTTACTAATGACCAAACCTATTTCTTTTCTACACTAGAAATAGTGTTTAAATCGGTTTGGGGAGGTTTGATCATAAGTGACCATAGTTTACTAGAAATCATGCATCATATAGTATAGTTTAGATTGCATTCATTTGTTATATACGTCATATAGAATTGCATTTAGTTAGAGCATGCATTCATTCATACCATATCATTGCATTTGTACTTTATTTCAAAAAAATCAAAAATCCAAAAACATGTATTTCTTTTTCATTCCTACTCCTACATGTACATTGAGGACAATGTTCAAAATAAAGTGGGGGATGGGAATTTATATTCTAAAAATGCATAAAAATTGACAAATTTCGAAAAATCACAAAAATATGTCTTTTAATTTCATAAAAACAAAAACCATAAAAATTTGAAAAATTGAAAATCCAAAAACAAGTTCATTTCCTTTGTAGTGTAGTCATGTATATATTATTGTATATATTGTGTTTGTTCATCCTTGTTCACATTGATTGACTACGCCACATCCGAGACATGAGGATATTGAAGACCGCATGGTATGATCTTTCCAATCTCCTTTTTCCTCTTTATGTTAATGACTATGTGGCTTTATTTTGATTGATGCGGTAAAAACAATGTGAATTTAGGATTGCATTTAGTTTATTTGGCATATTAGTTGGTAGAATCATATGCATTAGGATGTTTATATGCTAGTTGCATCATGGCATGTAGTTTGCATGTTAGAAACATTTTTGTGAAACCGTCTACTTGGGAAGCTTGACAAGTGTATATAGGCCCTAGTAGATGCACTTTCTCCTTAAGACTTTGCTTGTTAGAATACTTGTAAAACACCCTAGGATGTGTCATGCTAGTATCCTTTGACCCATGGATTAAGGCCTAGTCAAAAGTACCTTGTGGTGTGATAAATCCTTGGCTACCGTTTATTCCAAGGTGACTCTTGAAACCATGCATCCATCCATCCATCATCCATGTTCTACCACATTTTTGTCATCAAAGGGAATGGGCACAAAAATTGTTCAAATTTGAGTTCAAGAAAAGAAATGAAAAGTGAAAGAAAGTTTGCAAAAATATGCATCAAATGAAAAGAGGACCAAAAATAGAACTCTTATGCTTCAAATACAAGGCACCCTCGTTACTAATTGGGGTGACTTTGAAAATGTTCAAAAGAAAATGCAAAAAGTTGTCAAGTGTTGAAATTGCCAAAAATCAAAAAGAAATGGCAAAGAAAGTGTTCTCAAATGTCAAATGCCACAAGAAATTGGGGGGAAAAAACAAAAACAAAAGCAAACTCCCAAAGTGAAACTCAAATATCTATTGATCCCTTTATCCATCGTATCCGTTTTTGTGCATGGTAGAGAGGGGACGACCCTTCTTCTTGTCTAGGCAAGAGGGGGAATTCCGCGATCCTCCAGTGTTTCTAACACCATAGGGTGTCTACTCTTGACAAAAGCATTTAACGATTGAGGACAAAGGTACCCTAACTTGACACATTTTGGAGGTGATTTATTGGTATCCTTCTAGGCTTAGTAGTTTGAACAAATTACATCTATGAAGGATTGTGTACCCTTGAATTGCTTCCCTTGTAGATAATTTCCGCCACTTAGATGAGGAAAGTTGCTATTCTTTTGTAGATGCATCCATTACTTGATTTTGTGTGCTTAATGTTTGGATGTGTCGCCATTTTGGCAAGACCCACCTTGCCTTGCAAGAAGGCATCCTACCTCATGGTTGTCTTGTTGTGAGTTGAAGGGGCGGAGTGAGACCCGCTAATTGTCTCATATCGGTTATGTTATTAGGTTAGTTTAAATAAAGGTCTAGTTTTAGTCACCTCTTTACTCGGGACGAGTAAAGGTTCGGTTTGGGGATATTTGATGTGAACATTATTTGCGCACATTTAGTCCCCTAATTGAGCCTATTTTGCATACTATTATAGCTTTTCATGGCCATTTTATCCGTTAAAACCTTCCTATTTGCTTTTCTATCGCATTTCATATGTTTTGTAGAAAAGGAGATAATAAGGCGGAAATTCCCGTCTTTCGTGCATATTTGCAAGCTTATTGATGATATTAGATGGACTAGTATGAAGAGGAGGCAAGAATGATGACCAATGATGTAGGAATAAAGAGTATATAGAAGGGTCATAATGTTTAAAGCAAGGAGGAAAAGCAAGGAAGCCATTCATGAAGAAAATTGCTCGGAACGCAAACCAAGAGTTGCTCCTTTGGCTCTGAAAATATGTTCGATGGAACGGCGTCGAAAAATCAAGCGATCTAGGCTTTTGAATCACTCCAATAGGAGTCCGGATGAGAAAATGACGTCCGTTTTACAATCCGAGGTCAAACAAAGAAGCTGTTCGGGAATCCGCGCGTCCCGAGACAAATCCGCCCGTCTTCCTCAGGACGCCCGTCTTCCCTACAAGACGCCCGTTTTTTGGCTGGGAAAAACAAGAAATTTCGCTGGAAGAGAATCCGCCCGGATTCCCTACAATCCGCCCGGATTCCCCTACCTGAATCCGCCCGTCCCGACACCAATCCGCACGGATTCCTCCACAGCACAATTTCGTCTTCTCCAAGCTACAAAGAAAGAAGCCCTTCCTTCGAAAAATACCGGCTCCTCCCTGCTCTAAACTCAAAAGTGTAATTACTAAATTAGCCTTAGTTAACCCTAAATGCATCCACCTATTTTCCACTATAAATACCCCATTTGTAATAATCAAAAGACACATCTTTTTAGCTAGAAAATCCTTCTTTAGATTAGATTAGGAGTAGATTAGAATAGATTACTCTTTAATCTTTCCACAAATTACACATTAATCTCTCCTTAATTATTGTTCAAGTTTATTATTCAAGTTTATTATTGGGTAATTGAAGATTATTGGGTTATTATTGGGAGATTGACAACCTTCCATCAATCATCAATTTCTTCTATTATTCTTTGCATTATTATTTTGGAATCTCCATAGGTATAACTCTCTTAATCCTTGTTTTAATTATTGTTAATCTTTCTTACTTGTTCATCATGTTTTACCTTGTTAATATGATTGACAACCTTGTTAGCATGTTAAACTTGATAATGAGTGAGTAGTTACTTAGCTAGGATTAGTGGGTAATTAAGGGAAACAAACATGGGGATTGATTCATGCTTAATCTAATATGTTCACATGATTAAATTGCTTGCTTGTTGTGATGTCAACTTTATGCACATGTTATGTTTGATGAAATGCTAAGACTATGAGTCCTTGCATTTTTACCATCTCTTATCTACTCAACTTGACTCGTAAGATATAAACCTACTCGAGTCTTGTTAGACCATGCATAGAAGTTGATTAGGAAGAAAGTAAGTCGACTTGTAGGTGTTGTACAATCTAATCGATTCGGCTCCGGGACCCAACTCTTCCTAAGAACCGTAAAATATAACCCAACTCGGTTCCTCAACAACATTAATCGCTTGCAACCTTGTAAACATGTTTGTATGATCAACACCATGAATCCCCTATGACCCCATGATATCCTAGCACTTTTAACCATTTGTTTACATCCTTCCTTTTATTGTTTGTTTTACTATATTGCTTGCATTAGTTTAGACACAACTACAAACCCAAACAAATCGTGACACTAGCATAAATTGAGATAGATAGACTTAGAACCCAAAGCACACCGTCCCATGGATCGACCTCGACTTACCGCTAACTAGTTGTTTGTTGAGTATTATAAATGTGTTTGATTGGATGAGTGACGACATCGTCCGGATCAACTCTATAAGCGGTCACTGCCCGACAGAGTGTTCCATACAGTCTATCTATGTGATCGACTAGTCATCCCATATGACCCTATGGCACTTGAACTTGCCATCAATCACATCACACTCTAGTTACTTCGAGATGTCACCTCCTATAAATAACCAGGGGCGCATACTATGTCAATCCAGTTCACTTCAATAGGGTTGAATATTATCTCAACATCCCATTTGGATTTAACAAAGTAATGAATGAGTTTAAAGAAACTCTAACGATAAATATGATTATCACATATGAATAGTCGATCAATACTTTATTACTACTTCATATCTTATAATCTGTAGTGTACATTTTACACTAGTTTATTTGCAATAAAAGCTTGGCAAGTGGATACACCATGTATCCATTCATCCCAACTTTATAAATTGCTATATCCTTCTATTCAATGTTATTTCTAATAACATGAATTTATCTAAGAATATGTCTAGTCTTCTTACTAGATTTGGGCTCTTGTACTTAGAAGATGCTCCCAGTGTTATCATATAACTTGTGATAAAGTCTTTGGTAAAGGAATTTACTCTCATTCCCTACGTTGACCATCTTATCACAATTTACTTAGATTCTGCTTGTAGAATTTGGAATGGTCGAAACTAAAACATTTCTCTAGTCTCTTACACTTAAGTCAATAAAATCAGCCTAGGATTTCGACAAATCCTTTTCGGTTTGGAAACTAATGTTTGTGCAACCCTTCAACACATAACTTAGTTTATCATCCAAACATAAGAACGAATCCTCAATTCTTCTCAAGAATCTTAAAGATGTTCTTTAAGGATTTCAAAAGACCATCATTCGAATTAACTTGTTATTAACTCATTATGCTGCAAGCATAGGATTCATCCTGGCATGTGTATATAATGGCATACATGATTGTTCTAATGGTGGAAACATTAGCAATCAATTTCAAGTGATCAACAACTTATTAGGTTCAGTGAATGACTAAGACTCTATCATAGCAATTCCACTTTCATCAATATGAATAACCTACTCAACCTTGTTGATGTAAAATAGATATGAAAGATCTTATCATCATAAGACTCTCGACTCTATGTCAATATTCTTTCAAATTTAACACATAGATTCAAAAATCTAAAATACATCGCACCTTTTCCTAGTCTCCCAATCACTCTTTCACATAAGAGAGCATTGGTACATTATTCTCAATAATTAATATATTATCAACATATAAGACATGGAAAAATAATACTGGCTCCCACTTAACTTCATGTATAAATATGATTTTTCAACAATGTGAATGAAACCATTCTCAATTATCACATGAACGAACAGTATAATCCTTCGATGCTTGCTTAAGACCATTCTAGGATCGCTTAAGTAAGCTTTGCATAATATATTGGATTCTTAGATCTTTATCTAAGGTTTTGCGTTCCATACACATCGTTCTCTATATTCCCATTTTAGAAAAGCGAATTTTTAATAACATTTGCCATTCCTCATCAAAATGAAATGTTGCAATTCCTAACATGATTTATCTTGATTAACATCTCCATGTCAATCTATGCTTTTAATTTAAAGAGACCATCACCTTAAAGTGAATCTACTCTTGAGTAAAATTTTGGATTGTAATGCTATGACTTATATGCAACAAAATCGATTTGGACTAGGTCATAATACCATTACTTTCGAAAAGTAGCATATTAACAATAAGACATGTGTGCTTTACTCCCACTCTGTCTCAATTGATTATAGTTCCATTACTTTCAAAAGGTAACATATTAGCTATAAGACATGTTTGTGACGATCTACTCCCACTCTATCTCTTAGAAATACATCTATCTTCTTAAGAGATAGTTTTGTGAGTTACAAACATATATGGTGAAGTAATAGAAGTTTGTCTAGACTGACGTGTTAGCACATAAAAAGACTAGCTCTTTTATGGCAGCTTGATTTATGTAATATGCGAATCTAATCCATGTCATTTGTTAAATAGACTTGTTATTTTAGGTATCTCCAGGTTGACCATTCGTTTAGAATAATGTGTCCGTTTTGGATCGCTAATTCCCAAAAGTGAGTTTGATAACTCAAACCAACTCATGTCAATATTATATACAAACTTGAAGTCTTAAGCCCTCCCATAGCTCGTATGGAGTCTTATAAGTAGTGTAGCCAATTGGTTTATCAAATTTCCCCTTTTAGAGTTCAAATAACTCTTTTGACCTTATAATCATGCTATCTTATATCAAATAAGATGTGGCATTAAGTCACAAAAGCATAAGTGAGAATTAAATTCATGACTTATGAACTAATTACAATGATCCCATCATTGTAATTCTTTTATGATTAGATTAAGTCAACATAATTTATGTTTTGATATGAAAAGTGTATAATAACAAGCTTTTAGAACGAAGATAAATTCCATAACGAAATGACTTGGGTTGAAAGCCAAGCCATTAAAATTCATACAACAATTGTCTGCATAATGGAAATAAAACAAACTTCCATGTCCAACATGGAAATCAAAAGATGTTCTAAAAACAAGAAGTCAAAATACAACTATACTAAGAAGACAATTACAAAATAAAAAGCCAAGCTTCCATAGGTCTTCTTCTATGGGCGGCTACACTAGCATCCCTTGTTGAAGATCATCCTCAAGCTTGCTTATCCTAGCCTTTGTCCTTACTCACATGCCATATATCACATTTAAAGGGGGGGAGAATCATAACTTGTATCTAAATACCAAAGTTGAGATTTTTATCAATAACATAATAGATTAGAGAATTTATTACCTACTTGAGTCACACATCCAGCTTTAACATCTTCAATACACTTAGGGCAATTTCGCTTCTAATGACCCATACCACAACAATAGTGGCACTTATCTTCGGAAGATGCACCCTTTTTCGGCTGGGATGAGTTATTCCCAATAACTCTGCCTTTGCCCTTGTTGGGTTTCTTACCCTTACTAGTACTCCTCTTGAAATTCCCTTTGCTTTTGTTGTTTATGGAAAGCACATCCTTGGTTGAACTAACATCAAGACCTATATCCCTCTTGACTTGCACAAGCAATTTGTGCAATTCATGAAGAGAAGTCTTCATATTTTGCATATTGTAGTTTACCCTAAACTGCACATATGCCTTTACTTTGTTCAATGAATGTAGAACTCGGTCTATGACGAATTGTTCGGGAATATTGACCCCGTGGGTCTTAAGAGTCTCAACAAGCTCAATCAATTTGAGCACATGAGGGCTACCCTTTTGGCCCTATTTGATGTTGATCTCGAAAAATGCGGAGGCTGCCTCATATTGGATTATCCTAGGAGCTTGCGAAAACATGGTCACAAGCTTGGTGTAGATCTCATAGGCCGTGCTCATTTTGATAGCACTTCTTTGGAGATCGGGCTCCATAGAGAAAATCAAGACATTTTTGATAGCGGCTGACTCTTTTAGGTAGGCCTCATAGGCTTCCCTTGCGGCGGAGGTTGACCTAGTAGTAGGTGTGGTGGGAGAGGCTTCGGTAAGGTAACGAAGCTTGTCATCACCTTCCGCGGCCAAACGGAGTTGCGCATCCCAATCGGCGAAATTAGAACCATTCTTTTAAATTTGCATCGATCCATAAAGGATCGGAGCCAAGAAGCATTGGGGAGTAGTGGAGCGTTTGTGCTAGTTGTTGCGGATGTAATTGGAGTCGACATTGCAAAATAATCAAATGGACTACAAAATAGAAAATGAAGGAATTATAAACATTTATCGTCTTAAAACTTGTAAATATTTTAAAACAAGTTTTAGCATTTATATAGTTGGATGTTAGCCTATGGGCCCTCTACATCTTTACTAATATAACTTTGGTGGGTTAACCCTCTTAACCGATTCTACAATTAGAACTCTCGGTCGACGATTTTACATTAAATTCATCTTTAGCCCAAACCTTTTGCAGCTACGGTCGCAAAATACCTTCGTTGAGATCAACCAAATTTTCGAAGTGTAATAACTACTTATTACCCCACTTACCCAACGTCAGTAGAAGCACCCCGAAAAATCGTATTGTACTCCTTACGAAATTTAGATTCATGGGCTCCTACTATTTGGTAAGGCTAAGTCTCAATATTTTAAAAGTAAAGGTCTTGTCAATTTATTATCTATCAATTTTAAGTGAACTAAAAGTCGAAATATTGATAGTTATAATTGACACGGTCGAGGACTCGATATGATATGCATGTGTTGTTATGGCGATTTGGCAATGCATGCAACATATTAAAAGAAATGCAAAACAAATAATAAATTCCTAGTATGGCCTTCCTAAAATAGAAAATCAAATAATCTATTCTATATTCGGAAACCAACTGTAACACCCCGATTTATGAAGGAGCCTTTAGCAAGACATTCCCTAATAAACCGGACTGTTACCATCTTGGTTTCCCGAGGTAGTGAATGACAAATTAAACTCCAAGGCAGATTATATAATTACTTTAACTTAATTGTTACAAAACCTCTTTTACATCAAATTACAAAGAACTAGCATAAATAAAAGTGAAAGTCTTCTAAATGATGATCTAGCTACTAAGTCTTCTGATCCAGTGTCTCACGCCCATCAAGCTCCCATCCTATCTCATAAACCTGTCAAGTCTGCTCCCCAATATTTGGATCGTCACAGGTGTTCACGAATACACATGGTCAACCACGAGGTTGAGTAGGGAATACAATGAAACAACAAAATATGATATGCATGCTCCTCCGTCACCTCCATCTCCATCTCAACTCATATCTCATAACCCGTACAACCCAAAATGCATACCGATCCCCTTAGACTATATATCGACCGTAGCCGATCTGCCACTTCCTTGTGAGGACACCAGGGCAAGTCCTGCAGAACCCGCCTGGGCCTTATCACAACATCATCATCACCACACCACGTCACCACAACATCCTCCATTTCCAATGCATATGAATGCTCAAGAAATTAATGCAACACAATTTGTATATCATTGAACTGGTAAATCATAGAATCATGCCGGTTACCGAATGTTGTGATAATATAATCAATACGATCAATTCAGTCAAGCACATTCCAGGATATGAATCATAACATGAATCAACAACCACGAATCAAGTCAACGTTCACAGTTTGGTCATATGAAACACCAACAAGTCAACACAATTCAACAACAACGATAATAAGTCAAGTGTATTTCCCTACCTTTTCGCAATCTAAGCACACAAGCAATCAATTATGATCCTTCACATATCCATCACCTACATAACATAATTATGTATAATTACCACCTACTCAATCAAATAATCATGCACATAACCTAGACTCATCATAATTTAATAGGAATATCAACTTAAAGAACAAACACGATTTTTCCTGATTTTCCAGCACATGACAGACTCGTAATAAAATACATAACTAATTCCAGAAAAATCAAATTGATACAAGGCCAATTGGATTGGAACCCCATGAGTCTTAGCTACAAATTATATCTAACGTGGTTTTCTCAAATTCAAAACTTATCAAGGGTTTTCAGACTGATTTCCAAAAACTGACAGAAACCGTCGCATAAAAAGTATTGATTCATAAAACGAGTTTGAAACCTTATTTTGCAGTAATTACAAATCCTATTATCATCTAGACTATACAAAGATCATGTATGAAGAAGCCTCATAACTGAATCGACATAAAAATTAGGGTTTCAAATCATTTTCCACAACCAAATCAGATTCGCGGACTTTTCAGTGACATGTTCATAAATAAATCACCTAGGACAAACCATAAAGAATTTGATTACGAGATTTTATATGAATAAACTAGACATTAAATAAATAGGACTCTCTTTTCAAACTTTTTGAAGACGAACAGTTTAAAACAGTATAAACAATGGGATGAAATCGACTTACAAACAGGGAAATCGAATTAGGTTGGAATCGATGAGAAATCTTCAATCAAATGAAAGGCTCGACAATTCTTCTTCCTCTCCCTTCTCTAGGTTTAGAAATGGTTTTATGAATGATAAAATGAAAAGAGGGGAGGGGGAGAGCGGCTCTTAGATTAGGTTTAGGGTAAATGGTGGTTACATGTTCCGGGTAAGGCAAATGGGTTAAACGGGTATGGTCGTTGGGTAAATGTAGATGGGTAAATGGGTGATACGATTCTTGACCCAAAAGACAAAATGTGATGTAGACCGACTCAACATATACGATATAAACCCGACTTAATAACATTCACGATATTACGATGCAACCAATATAAAATGTATAATAACTAGTATATAATAATATCCGTTTAATCGATTATATAAAATACGGGGTATTACAGTCTTCCCCCCTTAAAAAGAACTTCGTCCCGAAGTTCGCTCCGGTACTCAAACATCAAAAGGGTATTGTATATCGTACATACGGAAGCTTCATAACTGAATCGACATAAAAATTAGGGTTTCAAATCATTTTCCACAACCAAATCAGATTCGCGGACTTTTCAGTGACATGTTCATAAATAAATCACCTAGGACAAACCATAAAGAATTTGACTACGAGATTTTATATGCATAAACTAGACATCAAATAAATAGGACTCTCTTTTCAAACTTTTTGAAGACGAACAGTTTAAAACAATATAAACAATGGGATGAAATCGACTTACAAACAGGGAAATCGAATTAGGTTGGAATCGATGAGAAATCTTCAATCAAATGAAAGGCTCGACAATTCTTCTTCCTCTCCCTTCTCTAGGTTTAGAAATGGTTTTATGAATGATAAAATGAAAAGAGGGGAGGGCGAGAGTGGCTCTTAGATTAGGTTTAGGGTAAATGGTGGTTACATGTTCCGGGTAAGGCAAATGGGTTAAACGGGTATGGTCGTTGGGTAAATGTAGATGGGTAAATGGGTGATACGATTCTTGACCCAAAAGACAAAATGTGATGTAGACCGACTCAACATATACGATATAAACCCGACTTAATAACATTCACGATATTACGATGCAACCAATATAAAATGTATAATAACTAGTATATAATAATATCCGTTTAATCGATTATATAAAATACGGGGTATTACAGTCTTCCCCCCTTAAAAAGAACTTCGTCCCGAAGTTCGCTCCGGTACTCAAACATCAAAAGGGTATTGTATATCGTACATACGGACATCACGCATTCCTAACACAGTTAACACACGACATCACGCATTCCTAACACAGTTAACACACACTTTTGACACATCAATTAAATATAACATACACGAAATGTTACATTCTACCCTCCTAAAAAAATAAACTTCGTCCCGAAGTTTAACTCATCTTCACTTAACCCAACTAACTACAACTAATAACTACCTGAGAACACAAATGTATAACAACTAAATAACCACCTGAGAACACCGTCATCTTTCCATCTCAATATCGATTTCAACTCAAGTAACTCAATAACTCAACACTAGTAACCAATTTCCATCTCAAGTGCAACATAAACATTGAGATTTTACAATCCTACCCAACTAAAAACATGGTTACGTCCTCGTAACCTCTTTATTATAACAAAAGTTCTCAAACTACTGCTAACAACTGAAAGAGGATAAAAGATTCACAACTCACGCTCAAGTTAACTAATCCCTACTCAAGACAATCAATATACAAGCTCTCTCAAGGAAGCTACAGTTACTGCTGCTACAACACATCGCCACGGATCGGAGCAAAAGCCACGTTGAATAACTTAAGACATTTCAGTATTAATCTAAACACTCTTCATATCCATCAATACATGCAATAACATTCACAGGATCTGCTTGTCAATCTAATTTATACATTACTACTCAGGTTACAAAGATGAAGATGCTTAGGTGCTCACATATGGTTCATGTCAAATAGCATATTTTTCAAGAAATATTGGTAACATTTATTCATGTGAATAATCAAATTATGAATGGAACAATGCTTTACAAGGTTACCAGTAAAAATCATTAGTAATTATTCATTTCACTAATCATTGTAATCTCATACCTTAGAAACATAGGGAATCAATCAACATAAGAAAAGAATTAGGGTCAAAACTTAATAAATCGATTTATGAAAATTTGTAACCTAATAGGTCCAGTCTGACTTTCCTTTACATAACTGTACAGATTTAGGTCAAGACACAGAATCACCAATAAAATGAAGACAACCAGTTTCGCAGTACTTATCATCCTAGAAATATTTTTAATCCTCATAACAAAGGGTTGGGATTTATTCACGAATGACGAACGCACATTGATTGGCAAATTTTACAAACTTATTGGTCGAGTCAATCAAGCGAGTAAACAGCGATATTTGGAAAGTTAACATACAAGACTATCATACATAAAATTTCGTTCTTGGTGTTAAATATATTTAAACTGCACCCAACACAATGACATAAAAGATTAAATGTATTTAACTACACCAATTTTACAAATATTCATTACATATCATGCTAATATCAACATACCATGTTAACACATAACTCCCTTAAATCACCACATTACGTTTCCCGTTTTGACATTCGTAACTAACCACAACCCACCAATTCACTACATGAACGAACAACATGACTAAATTAACCCACTATTTGTGACTCCGTTCTAGCTTCATTCCTCCAGACTAGCAAATATCATGAAACCATACAACCGGACACCGTTTGAAATCTCATTCCGAATTTATACTCACACGACAAAATTTAACTTCATTTTCAAACTTTTACTTTCATACTGGACGGTGAATAACTTTCTTAACATAAATCTTATAACAAAGCCGTCCATAGAATCCATTTACAGCTTACTACGAAACTCAAGATCAGATAAACTTAATTCAATTCCTTCAAGCAATACAAGCTTAGGTGTCGACTCATATTTCATAATTTACAGGTTCATCTCATTCATTTCAGTCCTATCTTTACTAATGAACGACTATTACCTCAACATCAGGACTTTAGTCACACTTCTTTACTCAGTTATATTCACGGCTAACACGACTACATCATTTAATCAGAGACCTTTTAGATAGTACGCATTCCCTGGTGACGTCTCATCAAAGCATACGATTCGTACCATAATGTAAAGCAAGTAACTACAAATTAACTGTGTTCAATCAAAATTTTACCTCTTTATTATAGATCTATTTATCACAGGTTGCATGGTCACACAAAAGTATAAGTACCAACTCAATTACATGTTAAATTTTAAAACGATTTATCACGTCATAAGAACTAGACAAGAGTCTAACCACATAGTCAATATAAGAAGATTATTAGTTTAGATCGGAGGCACATTATAAAATTCCCAGTTAAACTCCTTACGGAACCATCGACTGTGCGTCATGAGTAATTAACTTAATAATGTAGAAGTCAAACAGCTGAAATTACAATTGAGTAGTAATAGTTATATGATTCACAATAACAACAAAATTACTTCCATATCACACATATGTTTAACATTTTAGCAACCATACCATTCAATTGTATCCATCAACTCAGTATAATTCATTTTCAGCAAAAATAAAAGATATCGCATAAACAACTTAAACATGTACATATACCATCATATAACTTGTAAAACATTATCTATGACAAAAGATTAGTAAGGTGAACAAGTTCTCTGGTTTGCACGGTTTGAACAAATAGGCAACTCGCGGCTCAATTAAACGTAACTATAACGACTATCATTTAAACATACGCATAACATGTGAATCATCAAAGGGTTATCTCATTATAATTCGACGGTTCAAGAATATATTTCAAATATCGTAACTATATCAAACTATATTTCAAATATCGTGACAATTGCAACAATCACCTTAGCATTTCATGACAATACAACTATGAACATATCCAATAAGGAACAACAACACTATTTTATTATCATATCCTAAGTTTAGGTTCAACTGAAATAAATTAATGCAATGAAAGTAATATGTATAACTATAGGCACACAGACTCACATAAAAGACAATAAAACTCAGATGACATCCTACATGTGTGAACATTTAGACATAATTATTATACATATTCATGCGAGTATATTAGAACAATCAAGTTAACATTTAACGCCACCAACTTTACCAAGATATGACAACATAGTTTTATATTTATATATATCCGACCACTATACAAATATGATGAACACACCAGAGATATTACAACATGCCAAGCATATATAAAATATGCAAACAACTGGACTCGTATAAAATATTTCACCCTCGATTAAGAATCAAATTAAGCTATTCAATTTCACTCATACTATCATGCCGACAATGTTATCAACTAAACTTTAATTTTATCACTTGTTAAGATACATAACTACTGATCATGAGTGCTACTATCATCATATAAAAACTTTATAAAGTCACATTAATAAGGCTCATGAAATAATCGAACAACTGTATGAAAACTCAACATAGAATTCACATTTTAAAAGTTATGATTCAAGTTGTAACTTCCAAAAATCACGAATAAATAACCGTTCAACGAAACCTTGAGTTATATTACTTTTTATAACATACAGAGAGTTAATAATTCGTGAGAAAAAGAATGAGGTCCAAAGCTCAAGAATTCAAATTTTAAAGGATTTTGCAACTCAATTGGTCCAAACAAGTATGTGACAGCAATTTGTCCGAAACTTGGGTCAGTTTGCAAAACCTACCATTTAATATAGAGACATCAAGAATTTTCGTGGCTTATCAATTTGAAAACATATGCGAATCTTCTGATCGATGGAGTTGGAATTATGCAAAAATTATTAATACAATTTAAATGAGGATTTTTTACAAAATCGTTGGTCAAAACATCACTGCACAGGAACTTCCTGACCACAGCCCACTAAAATATTTATTACTCCTAATCCGTATATCCTATAAGCATGAAACCAACGCCAAATGAACACTAACTCACGAGGCTATCTATCATAAAATTTTCATCCATAGGCAATAAACAGAAAAGAAATGGCAGTAAGGTCAATTAAAGAGTAAAATCAAACAAAACGAGTTTCAGCACTAGGTCATTCTTTACTATGTTACAAGCTCTTATGAACATACTATGTATACTAACCCATCCCAACTTAAATCTCACACTTTGTACTTACGTAAACATCTATCCCCTAGAATCCCTTCGCATCTCGATCTACTCCTTACATCTAAATCACGATTGCTATGACTAGAAACATGCAATTCAAGAGTGTTTCTGATTACTATCACAATACTATACTAGCATGGCTTCGGGATCACATAACCGCATATCACTAGACATAATAGCACTATCAACACGTCATTCAACATCCATCCAGATAAATATCATCAATTCGCAATTATTTTCACGCTCACGATTATCACAATCCAACACTTCATTGATTATCAACCTGAACACGAAAATTTATTTCTCATCTCTACAACATCATATGATCACGTCATCATTCATACAAAATACTTACCGTAACGTTGTCCTGCAGAATGATTAGAATATATGGGTCTCAAGGTATACATCAACTCGATTATATCCAAGGTTTTCCTTCTAACTACCCCATTCACTCAATTTATCTCGGGTTACCTGGTTCAAAACTGAGAGGGCAAAAGAGCACGCATTAAGGGCGCCTTCTTAACCGCACTGTGAGCTCCTAACAGTTTATTCCCATGGGTTCATTTTATTTAGACACATCCTACGTTCATTGGGTTCATTGGTTTAGGCCTGAGGATCGTTCTCTCTGATACCACTTTGTAACACCCCGATTTATGAAGGAGCCTTTAGCAAGACATTCCCTAATAAACCGGACTGTTACCATCTTGGTTTCCCGAGGTAGTGTGACAAATTAAACTCCAAGGCAGATTATATAATTACTTTAACTTAATTGTTACAAAACCTCTTTTACATCAAATTACAAAGAACTAGCATAAATAAAAGTGAAAGTCTTCTAAATGATGATCTAGCTACTAAGTCTTCTGATCCAGTGTCTCACGCCCATCAAACTCCCATCCTATCTCATAAACCTGTCAAGTCTGCTCCCCAATATTTGGATCGTCACAGGTGTTCACGAATACACAGGGTCAACCACGAGGTTGAGTAGGGAATACAATGAAACAACAAAATATGATATGCATGCTCCTCCGTCACCTCCATCTTCATCTCAACTCATATCTCATAACCCGTACAACCTAGCCATACCGATCCCCGGTAGACTAT